>NC_082668.1:15887500-16250000 GCF_025265405.1 Mesoplodon densirostris | reverse complement strand
ATCCCCATATCTCCTCCCTCTTGTATCTCCCTCCCACCCTCCCTATCCCACCCCTCTAGGTGGTCACAAAGCACGGAGCTGAGCTCCCTGTGCTATGAGGCTGGGAAGCCCAGCTTTTAAGTTTAGCACGGCTAGTTAATGATATTTCTCCACTAAGTTTCAGAAACTAAAAAACAAAAGAATTAAAGCAGGGCTTCTTCCCATGGGTTCTGAGCCAAGATTTGTTTCAGTCTTGCCAGAGTTCAAATAATCACACTCCAGGGACCTACTATTGTTCCCGGCCTAGATCCCAAACCTTAGCTTGATCCAGCTGCTGCTCTTAACTTCATCTCCTATCTCTCTCTTTTCCACCTGTGTGTCCCAGCACACAAGCCTGTTTCCTACTTTGGGGCCATTTGCTCAGTGGTCTCTCTGACCCCAGGCCCAAAGAAACCAGTTTATCGCCCCATCCAGGGCTCAGCTCAAATGGCCCCTCCCTGGAGAGCACCTCCCCGGCACATACATATCATTTGGTATCCCTTGATCCTGCTTTGATCTCATCCTCGTGCTTATTGCTAAGTGAAATACTCTTGCTTATTGTCAACCTCCCATCACTAAGGTGTAAGCAGTGAATGAATTGTCTGTGTAGGCACGGCCTCTCTCCAGAAAAGGTTTGCCACTTTCGATTTTTTAAAAAATGTTGGTACATAAAAAAAAAAAATGTTGGGCATTGCTGGGTTTGTACTTGGCGTGTTAACATGCTAGTTGGTGTCTTATAATAGCTTCAAGTGTTTATTCTGCAAATATTCCACCTCTGCAGCGTGTAATGGCACGCCCACCAAAGCCTAGTCTTTTTTTTTGTTTTTTTTTTTCCTTCAGTACGTGGGCCTCCCACCGCTGCGGCCTCCCCCGCTGCGGAGCACAGGGTCCGGACGCACAGGCTCAGCGGCCATGGCTCACGGGCCCAGCCGCTCCGCAGCACGCGGGATCCTCCAGGACCGGGGCACGAACCCGCGTCCCCTGCACCGGCAGGCGGACTCCCAACCACTGCGCCACCGGGGAAGCCCCACAGCCTAGTCTTTCAGAGAGAGGTGGCAGGACCCAAGCCTCGCGACGTGTAGGCTCTGATGAAAGTGGCATCGAGCTCCTTAGATTTGCCTTTCCTAATCTTTCGGCTCTAGATTAGAAATTCTGGATGAATATATGCTGAGCATGAGCATCAGAGAGCAAGGCTTGCAGAGTTTTAGTTCCGAATCGACTGCCTTTCAGGACATTGACCCAGCCATGGAAGGCATTTCTGGGTAGGCTCCCGTCTCTGTAAATGGCTGTCAGTCTGGAGACCTAGGCTGATGCCCCTTTTCTCCCACAACCCCAAGCACATGAAGCAATTCCCACCTTGAAGAATAATGCCAAGGTGACAACCCTTGGGAGCTGATGAGAAGAATCAGTGTGTAGGCTGAATGTACAGCAGATGTAACTAGAAATCACAAAGGCTTTCTCAAGTTGGGTTAAAAAAAACAGTTTAGGGACTTCCCAAGTGGCCCAGTGGTTAGGAATCCGCCTGCCAGTGCAGGGGACATGGGTTTGATCCCTGGTCCAGAAAGATCCCACATGCCACGGAGCAACTAAGCCCGTGAGCCACAACTACTGAGCCTGCGCTCTAGAACCTGCAAGACACAACTACTGAGCTCGCGTGCCACAACTACTGAAGCCCGCGTGCCTAGAGCCCATGCTCTGCAACAAGAAAAGCCACCGCAATGAGAAGCCCATGCACTGCAACGAGGAGTAGCCCCTACTCGCCACAATGAGAGAAAGCCTGCGTGCAGCAACGAACACCCAACGCAGCCAAAAATAAATAAATAAAATAACTTTATATATTAAAAAAAAAACAAAAAACAGTTTAGGGCTTCCCTGGTGGCGCAGTGGTTGAGAGTCCGCCTGCTGATACAGGGGACACGGGTTTGTGCCCCAGTCCGGGAGGATCCCGCATGCCGTGGAGCGGCTGGGCCCGTGAGCCATGGCCGCTGAGCCTGCGCGTCCAGAGCCTGTGCTCCGCAACGGGAAAGGCCACAACAGTGAGAGGCCCGCATATCACAAACAAACAAACAAACAAACAAACAAAACAGTTTAGAATTCCAAAAACCACTGATATTAATGGAATACTCTCCTGTGAGTTTTTATCTTAAAAATAAAGCAACTTGCTGCCTCTATCTTAGCAAAGAACATAATGGCAGACGCTCCTGCCTGCAGAGCCAGAGAACCTTGTTTCCAAGCCAGGATTCCGATGGTGGTGCAAGAGCCCTTTTTAGGGAAATGAGGTTTCTTTTTCTGTACCATGATGGTCTGAGAGGTTAGGAATGTTTCTCAAGCTTCATGACTCCTTAGCTAATTTTGGATTTGTCATCCAGGAATTTATGCAAACCCTACCCGGATGAAGGCCGGGAGCCTGGGATGGCTTCTTTCTTTCTGGGTTGTCAGTTGGTTGTTTGATCCGCTGCTATTTCATCGGGACGCCTCTTCCTCGTGCCCTTCCCGTTAGTACCTTCTGTGGTTGAGGGGTGTGCCTGGGCTCAGTTCCTGCATTCGGACCACGGTGGGATCCTCCGTAGAATTCACTAACTGTTCCCTTCTGGTTTGTCACTAGCATTTTTACCTGTTGCTTTGATCACATTATCTTACTCTCTTAAACTCCCATTGGGGCTTCCTCTAACACTGAGAATTAAACCTGAGAGCCTTCCTTTTGGGTTTAAAAGCCCTTCACTGGGGTGTCCTTGTTCCTTGCTACTCAAAGTGTGGTCCATGGGGGGGCAATCTGGCAGCATATGCATCACCTGGGAGCCCATTAGAACTTACGACCCTGTTGCAGGTGAACTGCATCAAAATCTGCATTTTTAACAAGATCCAGGTGAGCTGCATGTTTGTTATAATTGAGAAGTGCTTTGTGGGAAATCCTCACTGCTGCCATCGTCATTCACAGCCAAGGACTAGGTCTGTGTGAGACGTTTCTCTGCCAGGCTTTGACCTGACCGCCTTGCACACACCAGCAACAACCTCTGATTTAATCTTCCCAGCGTCCTCATGTGGTATGTAGTGTTATTATTCCCATTTGCAGAAGGGGAATCTGAAGCCCCACGAGATCAAGTCATTGGTGTAAGATTATTCAGGTAGTGAGTGTTGGAACAGCCTGGATTTAACCCGAGACACTTTGCGTCCAGAGTTTGTGGACGCAAAGTTTGTCCACCAGCTCTGCACCCTCCCCTCTTCCTGGGCTCTTTTCTCCAGGCCACTTTACTCTGGACTCACTTGCCTCTTTCTCATTGGTCTGTAAAACTTCTCTAAAGCAAAGCCACGGTGAAGGAAATGCTGCTGTTTGGTGTGATCTGTAAAAGCTTTGAGTCCTAAAATTATTTTTAAGTAAGACTGTGCTGTACCCTGTATAGATTTGATCTCTCTCAGCCAAAGAGAATGAGCTCCTTCTACTGATTCCAATTAACATGGCTGCTGGGAGCCTTAGATACTACCCTCCCTGATGTGAATTCCTTCCAGCTGTGTTGAGACAGAATAGTATCTCAAACTTGACCTTTGGAAGAATGCTTGCATTTACAGTTCTAATCTAAAAAAAATGGAGATAGGTAATTTGACGTTGCAATGACATTGGTCCAGAGTTTATCAAGTCCTTTAAAGACCTCAAAGTCAGAATGCCTATAGCCTGTGTACTCAAGGCCAAGGGTTAGTTACAGAAAGGTGGTATGTGAGGTCGAGTAGAGATTAAGGTCAGTGGTTTCCAAACTGATTACGGAACTGCTCTGAGGGGATATTCCAGAGAAAAACTTGGGGGTTGGGATGGGGGGGTGCCTGGCCTGAAATAGGGGTTCCCTGGGCCTCTCCTGACTTTCAACCAATTGGTTTCAATCTTTTTATATAATAGGTCCTGGGGTAACATTCTGTTTAATGGGCCTTTCCCTACTTAAATTTCCTTTTTGTATATTAAAAGCCAACTGAACTAATCCTACTGCATCCTTTGCAGCTGAGGCCGTTGAGGTTCAGAAAGGCGAATTGACTTCCCCAAGGTCACACAGTGTTTTGGCTAAAAGCTATTTCTTTTTTTTTTTTTTAATAAATTTATTTATTTTTTCGACTGCGTTGGGTCTTCGTTGCTGTGCGCGGGCTTTCTCTAGTTGTGGTGAGCGGGGGTTACACTTCGTTGAGGTGCGCAGGCTTCTCATTGTGGTGGCTTCTCTTGTTGCAGAGCACGGGCTCTAGGCGTGCAGGCTTCAGTAGTTGTGGCTCATGGGCTCTAGAGCGCAGGCTCAGTAGTTGTGGTGCACGGGCTTAGTTGCTCCGCGGCATGTGGGATCTTCCCAGGCCAGGGCTCAAACCCGTGTCCCTTGCACTGGCAGGTAGATTCTTAACCACTGCGCCACCAGGGAAGTCCTAAAAGCTATTTTTTGTACTCCTCCTTTGACAGCTCAAAAGCTGGGCCAGCTACCAAATGTGCTTGGCATTCGCTCCTTTTCTGTCTGGGTCTGCCCTTATTCCAGCCAGTGGTGCTGACCTGGCCGTATTTCCTTTGTATTTAGGACTCTTCTGTGTGTACTTGGAAAACTAAACACTGTTCAGGTGTTTCGGGGCAGACCTAAGTCAAGGAGTCATATATTCTCAGCGTTCTTTGTCTTCATCTTGCAGTAAATCTGTATGGCTCCCTTTCAGTCATGACTTAGTTATGCATTGAAGGCAGCCTTTCAGAGAACAGGGAATACTCTGGTATCTGCAAAATAGAGCAGCTGTTCTCCCACCCAAACCTTAAGTTACCAAAGACTCCATTTTAGGAGAATGTGCATTTGAGAAATTTGTGACCAAAAGGGAAATATGGCATTGGGAGACTGAGATCATGTTTTTTATCCCCACCTGCAAAACCATTTTCCTTTTTCACTTTCAAGAAAAGAAACCAGGAAATCAAACAGACAAATGAGAATATCAGTGACATTTTGCAGTTAGTAATAATGGCTATCTGGGTAATTTCCATCTTACCATCCCTTGTTTACCGGAAGCTTCTTTGGCTTTGAGGCAGATGATTGGCATACTGAGAGGTATTTTATTTCTAAAAGTAGCTCCTCTCTGCTCACCTGAATGTTCAGTGCTTTTCCTGATCTTTTGTCTAAAAATTAGCTGCTAATCACTGACTCCTGAGTCTGTGCTGCAGAAACACGGCCCCACTGCCTGGGATGTCAGCTCCTTGGGCGCGACCAGTTCTCCAGAATGTATTGATGGATGTTTTTGTTCCGGGATTTGGTTTCCTGCCTCTCAGTTTTATCTCCTCTTCTCTCTGCCATTCCCCTTACCTACCATTTCTATTTCTAACCCCGGTTTCTTTTCCCTCTAATTGTTCCCGATGCGACCAACACATACCCTGAAACTGAAATTCTTATTTACAGAGATATATTGAAGTGATACACACTGAGATTTCCTACAAGGGAAACTTAGATTATTGTTCTGAAAAGACAAGTACTTAACTACTTTATTTAAAGTACATATAATTCTCAAGAGTTTGAAAGCAAATATTGGCTCTCAAGCTATTTAATTACATATACAGAGATGTTATCTAAAAGCTCCTTTGGCTGCCCTATACACATGTTGATATTTTTAACTTCACCTTTGCTTTTTGTTTCTAAGAAGATTTAGAGAATATTTAGCTCTCTACTCAAAAAAAAAAAAAAAAAAAGAGAGCATTCCTAAAAATTAAAAAAAGAGAGTTCCTAAGAGAATGTAAAAGGCATGCCTAAATATATTCATTAGTAATATGTAACACTAAAGCAGTTTGCTGTCATCCATGCCAGTCTTTTCAATTATTTACCTGGATGAAAATATTGAACTTGGTCTCAGTTAAGTCTCTAGGGTAGAGAATGGTTGTTGCTGTATATTTATAATGTCATATAACACTTGGGTACCATGAAATGACACGAGGGAGGGGTTTGACCCTTGTCAAAATTTGGCAAAAGTTTTCCTCTTAAAGCTTCAAAGCAGGACAGATTACCAAGTGTACCTGACAGCTGGTGCATTAAAAGAACTAATTTTTACGTAAAAAAGGTCGCTTCCCAGGATTTGCCCCAAGGTCAAGCCTGTTGGATGTATGTTTATAAAACAGAATCTGCAGAGATTAGTCCTCATGTTAGATAATGAGACACAGGGAGAAGGAGGGAGGGAGGAGTTTGTCATTTATTCATCTCAGTCCCTTGACCTTGGTTTGCACATCTAACCATAGTATCTTGGCAGAGAGGTAGAACTATACACTTCCTTATCTAATTCATTTTGTGCGTTATTGTCTTTCCACTTTAGGATGGACCTATTCTTTCTCCTTTGAATTCACTTAGAAGCAAAGTTCATCCCAGAAGAGAGATGAACTTCTGGCTTACATTGTATGCTCACTCCTGAGTAGCAACTTCCTCCCAGGTAGTGCCATGTACTGCTTGGCTTGAGGCTGAATTTTTGAACTTAACCATGACTGGTTTACACGAATCCAGATATGCCTCTGGAGCCGAGGGCAGTGTCAACATAAGTCTTTTTTTTTTTTTTGCCTCCCTGCCTACTACCAGGATAACAGGAAGGAGAAGGATGATAGAAAACGGGAGTGCATTTTAGCAGGCCCCGTGCGCACTTGCTGTGTTTCTTGCACCATCACTGTAGTGGGCCAACTTGATGAATCCCATTTAAAAGGTAAATTACAAACATTCATCTGCAAGTGATTTTTCTAAAGTCTTCTCTTGTTGCTGCAACAAATTACCACGAACTTAGTGGCTTAAAACAACACATATTTATTCTGTGGATACAAAATATATGGAGGTCAGAAGTCCAAAATGGTTCTTATCTGGCTGAAATCAAGGTATCAGCAGAGCTGTGTTCCTTCTGGAGCCTCAAGGAGAGGATCCTTTTCCTCACTTTTTCCAGCTTCTAGAGGCGCTGGCATCCCTTGACCCTTGGCTCCTTCCTCCATCTTCAAATCACTTTCTGACTCTTTTTTTTTTTTTTTTTTTTTTTTTTTTTTTTGCGGTATGCGGGCCTCTCACTGTTGTGGCCTCCCCCGTTGCGGAGCACAGGCTCCGGACGCACAGGCTCCGGACGCGCAGGCTCAGCGGCCATGGCTCACGGGCCCAGCCGCTCCGCGGCATATGGGATCCTCCCAGACCGGGGCACGAACCCGTATCCCCTGCATCGGCAGGCGGACTCTCAACCACTTGCGCCACCAGGGAGGCCCTACTTTCTGACTCTTGACTCTTCTGCCTCCTTCTATTTTTTAAAGATCTCTGTGATTCCATTGAAGCCACCTGCGTAATCCAGGGTAACCCCTCAATCTCGAAATCATTAATTACATCTGCAAAGCCCCTTTTGCCATGTAAGGTCACATCTTCGCAGGTTCTAAGGATTAGGAGGGAGACATCTTTGGGGACTTTCTCCTGCCTACCACACACATAGACCCACACTGTGTGCTAACAGAGTTCACCTCCCTTGAGTTTCTAGCCCTCTGTGGACACAGGAGAAAGGTTTGGGTTTTTTTTTTGTGTCTTTCCCTGATATTTCTGTCTTGGATGTTACTAATTTAATTTTATGAAGAATTAACATCATCTGTGTCTGTGTAGACACCTGGGGGTTGATAGATGTTCAGGAACACTGGAGGCTGCTAGTACTGATACTGTAATTACACAAGGGGACAGGAGGTAGCACCTTGGCAACTGAAACCCTGTGAATCGTAGATAGAGGGTTTTTTTTTGTTTTTGTTTGTTTGGGGGTTTGGGGGGCCACATCTAGGGGCATGTGGGATCTTAGTTCCCCCGACTAGGGGTGGAACCAGCACCCCCTGCAGTAGAAGCAAGGAGTTTTTGGACGGCCAAGGAAGTCCCTAGGTAGAGGTTCTTATTTTTTTAATTTATTTTTACATATTTATGTATTTATTTGGCTGTGCTGGGTCTTAGTTGTGGCATGGGGGACTCTTTCAGTTGCAGCATGCACGCGAGATCTAGTTCCCTGACTGGGGATCAAACCCAGGTCCCCCTGCTTTGAGAGCGTGGAGTCTTAACCACTGGACCACCAGGGAAGTCCTTAGATAGAGGTTTTTAAAACTTGCCTTATAGTGACCTGTTCAATGAACTCACAGAGTCTTCTAACTTTTGTCTTTTAGGCTTATGTACAGAAGTACATTGTGAAGAATTATTTCTACTATTACCTATTCAGATTTTCAGCTGCTTTGGGACAAGAAGTGTTCTACATCACATTCCTTCCATTCACTCACTGGAATATTGATCCTTATTTGTCCAGAAGACTGACCATCATATGGGTTGTAAGTATTATTATTACTTATGAACCAGTGTTACTTCTACAACAGCTACCTGCTTTGGTATTCAAGTACTCTGCATATATGCTCTTTTTAAAAAATCACTTAGAGTTGAATTTTTACCTGGTTTATTTTGGAAAATGGAAGGAAAAATTTAAAAGCTATGGGTGAATAAGACTATGAGAGGGGAGAGATGACGTGCAGGAAAAGGACCTTCCTGAGAGTCCATGAAGGGACATAAAATGCTTCCTCCCGAGAAACCCCTTTTAGTAAAATTTGATCAAAAACTGAAAACAGGAGCTGTTGACTAATAATTCCTAGTGGTATTAAGTGTAACTGCCCCATGTCTATTGGATACACAAAAGCATGTAAGGCAGGGCAACTTCTCTGAGGAAGCTTGTAGTATTATGGGGGCAGCGGGCGTATACACAAAAACCCAAGATAATTCTGGGTGGAGAGGTGGAGCCCCTTCTGATGTTTGGTTTGGGACCCTATCATTGAACTTTGTTCAGGATCAAATACGTTCTGATATTTATTTATTTATTTTATTTTGGGGGCTGCATCGGGTCTTCGTTGCAGCACGCGGGGGTCTTTGTTGAGGCATGCAGGCTTCTCTCTAGTTGTGGCGTGCAGGTTTTCTCTTCTCTGGTTGTGGTGCGCAGGCTCCAGGGCAGGTGAGCTCTGTAGTTTGCGGCATGCAGGCTCTCTAGTTGAGGCGTGAGAGCTCAGTAGTTGTGGCGTGTGGCCTTAGTTGCCCAGTGGTATGTGGGATCTTAATTTCCTGACCGGGGATTGAACCCTCGTCCCCTGCATTGTAAGGCAGATTCTTTACCACTGGACCACAAGACAAGTCCCTGATTTTTTTTTTTTAAGTGGGGGAGATGGTGGTTATTTGCAAGGCAGCAAGGCATGCTGCCAGCATCCGGACCCTGGGATCAGGTAGGCCTGGGTTCAAGTGCAGCTCAGCCACTGTGCTTGTCCGTGTGCCCTTGTCCTGAGCCTGTAAAATGGTGTTAATAATGCACATCTCCCAGAATCATCATGAAGACATATAGGGTATGGCCTGGTGCATGCGAGGACTCTGCAAGTCGCCATAAGCGTGCTAACACATGGTGATGAGTCCAAGAAGGTGAAAGAGTCTTAAAGATCAACCAATTCTTAGGTCAAAGATGGTTTAGCCGGGAGAGGGGACTTCAGGAACAAGGTTGCCAGCACGGCTGTTTCCCTGACTCAAGATTCTGCTCTGAAAACAGCTTCAGAAGTGCCTGGTCAAGAAATATTTTAGATTCCACATATAAGTGATATAATATGGTATTTGTCTTTCTCTTTCTGACTTACTTCACTTAGTATGATATTCTCTAGCTGCATCCATGTTGCTGCAAATGGCCTTATTTCATTCTTTTTTATGGCTGAGTAGTATTCCATTTTATATATGTACCACACCTTCTTTATGCATGAACCTCTCTACGAAACAGAAACAGACTGGCAGACATAGAGAACAGACTTGTGATTGCCAGTGTGGAGGGTGGGGGAGCGGAGGGAAGGACTGGAAGTTTGGAATTAACAGATATAAACTAGTATATACAGGATGGATAAACAACAAGGTCCTACTGTATAGCACAGGGAACTGTATTCAACATCCTGTGAGAAACCATAATGGAAAAGAATATGAAAAAGAATATATATATGTATAACTGAATCACTGAAATTCTAATACAACATTGTGAATCAACTCTACTTGAGTTAAAAAAAGAAAAAGAAAATGCCTGTTGTATGTAAAGAAGCTGGGGTTCTCAGGTGGCTCTGCTCTGAGAATCCGTGGCTGCACCCCTGGTGCTTTTTTTTTTTTTTTTTTTTTTTTGCAGTACGTGGGCCTCTCACTGTTGTGGCCTCTCCCGTTGCGGGGCACAGGCTCCGGACACGCAGACTCAGCGGCCATGGCTCACGGGTCCAGCCGCTCCGCGGCATGTGGGATCCTCCCAGACAGGGGCACGAACCCGCGTCCCCTGCATTGGCAGGCAGACTCTCAATCACTGTGCCACCAGGGAAGCCCTCTGGTGCTTTTATTTTTCTCATTTGTAGAACAAGTGAGAGGGGCCTTGATCAGGAGGCGTAAGTGCAGATATCCTAAAAGGCAGGGCAGAGGAATAACGCAGTGAAGTGCCGGATGGGGAGGGCTGGTAGGTGGGGCACCTGGGGCATTGGGAGTGGCTACCTCTTACCTATACCTGTGCCTGAGAGAGGAAAGACAGGCTGGTGTGGTCAGATCTCTTTTTCATGTGAAATCTTTAAATGTAGGGCTTACATTTTTAAAAGCTCTATATGCCAGTTGAACAAAGAATCCTTGAAGTCTGAACTTCCGAGGCTTGGTTTGAAGCCTCTGGCCTTGAAGAACAGCTAAGGTCCCTCGGGCTTATGGTTAAGATTATTTGGCCCCGAATTCTTCCTCTTTGCTCCTTTTCTCTCTCAAACTACAAGCCACATTTTCCTTTCTCCATCCCTGTCTCCCTTCCAGCCCTCTTCTGAAATCTAACTTCTGTCTAAAAGTATGATCCAACGAGAATCTGCAAAAGCATAGGCATCTTGCAGAAGATGAGAATTAGTGCAGTTGTTCCTCTCCTTTTGGAAGCGGCTTCCATTCCTGCAGAGCTGAGATGTCACTGGAGGAGCTGGGGGAGGAGAGACAGGGAGCGGGGTGCAATCCTTCTGTTCTTAGGACGTGAAAATGCACCCAAGACCTGTGGTGCTTGAGCTTCTTTTCCTGTCATTTATTTTCTGAGATACCAAAAAAAAATAAAAAAATAAAAAATCCAACTTTTATGGTTGTCAAGTGGGGCAAATGATGCAAAATACTTCTAGTAACCTGGGAATATCTTATACTGTGTACAGTCAGCTTCAGGCCAATTATCTTGCCCACTGAGGGTGGAAAACTTTTCCTGAGGGGCCGGGAAGATCTTTAGACCTGATGGGAGGCAGTGGTTAGGGGACTCAGATTATCATTATGGGTTGTTATTTTTCACTTTGGAGTCATCATTTCAAAGGGCTCAAAAGATTTCCCGTTTGAGGTAGAATTACCAGTCCTTTGTCAGAGAGTGGACAAATACAGTCTTTACCTGAGAGAGGAAAGAGCATCCTTTGACTATGCAGTTTGTCCTGAGCTTTGGCCATGTGCTGTTTGCTTTCAAAAATGGGTGCATGGCCAGGTCCAAAAGGCCGCCATGCAGGGAGGTATGTAATTCGTATCAGTGAAGCAGTGTGTGCATCCCTGGCAGTTCTGGTGGAGGGGATAGTGGCGGGTCCAAGCGGGGGATGGAGGGAGGGGAGGAAGAAGGGAGAGAGGGGCTGGGGTGGGTGGGGGAGGGTTCAGAGGAGGGAAGGTGTTTGCTTTGTGCTCAGCTGCAGAGATAGATAATAATGAGAGAGGCTTGGTTTGGCTCCAGTGTTGAAAGTGGGTGGAGGGAAGGAAAATTCCTGATGGCGTTGGCAGTTGGGAGGGAAGGAGGGGTGGAGACGGGTGAGATTCTTTTGGGCAATCAGCTTCCTGCTGAGGCAGCCTGTCTCCTGTAAGGGATATCCCTAAATTAGTGGCTGCCTCTTTAAGGGGTGAGGGTGAAGAAATGTTAATTATACAAGGGGCAGAATTTGAAGTCCCCTAGCTTTAAACATCTTTTCTCACCCAAAATCCTTTGGAAGGCAGCTGTGTCCAAGAGTGCCAAACGTCTTGACAAATTTCATATTAATTCGACAATTGTCATTGGATGAAGTCTCAACAGGTTTTATTGCTTTTTTTTTTTTTTTTTGCGGTACGCGGGCCTCTCACTGTTGTGGCCTCTCCCGTTGTGGAGTACAGGCTCCGGACACGCAGGCTCAGCGGCCATGGCTCACCGGCCCAGCCGCTCCGCGGCATGTGGGATCTTCCCGGACCGGGGCACGAACCCGTGTCCCCCGCATCGGCAGGCGGACTCTCAACCACTGCGCCACCAGGGAAGCCCGGTTTTATTGCTTTTAAAAATAATTTTTTATATTAGGGGTGACTCATACTGTCTGAAGTAGCTTAGCAGAATTTATGGTTATATTAACTGTTTTCTCATCACAATCATAATTGTTCCTCTTGTCTATTGCACCTCTCATTGCTTTTGTTGGCATCTGTGTTCATTATTTGATCTTCATAACAATGGGTTGGTATCATTTTATAGATTGGGATAGTAATACTTCAAAGCATAATAAGCCATATTATATGTTGAGGACTTAGTATACATGCCACTCAGTGTAATAATGCTTTACGTATTTTACCTAATTTAATCCTGCTGGCAATCCTGAGAAGTGATTATTGCCAGTTTTACAGATTAGGAAACTGACATGTAGAAAGGATCACTTTGGATTAAGTGGATTTGATCCTGTCCCCTAAGGCCTCTTGTGCTAGAGAGGCCCGCCACTCAGCTTCAAGCATTAAAACGACTTGCCCAAGGTTCTCTTCCATTGCATATTTGCTATGATTGTATTTCAGGTTTGCCTGTATGGCATTTATTAACTCTATCTACTATTTAAGTGTCTTCTATAGGCCCTTCTTGACAAGTCAAAGGTATCTTATCCCAGAAAAGTTACATAAGCTTTTTTTTAATTAGCTGAAAAACATCAATGAGGTATTTTCTTCTTCTGTCACGTATCAAGGTTTTTAACCAGTCATTGGATGCAATAGAATCTTCCACCTTGTGACAGAAAAGGCGATGAATGGGTTATTCATTAGATGCTCATAAAGAGATGTTATAGATAGTGCTTCAAAAGGAGTCACTGCCCAACTGAGTGATTATCTGATCTCCTGGCTTCCACTGTTGTGTGGTGACAACCCCACCAAAAAAGAAAATAGTACTGCTTGTGCCTTAAAAAGGTTAGAGGCAATTTCACTGAAACTGCATCGTGTTCAGCTTTGTAACATGAGGCAAAATCTCACTTTTTGCTAAATAAAGTTATTCTCCATTTTGTAAAATAATGCACATATCGATACCACAACTGATCCGTGGAAGGCTCATCTTCTCTGTTCTTAGGATACGTATATCCTGCCTCTTTTCACAGATCTTGCATGGCATTCAAGATGAGATGCAAGAAAAAAAAGGGAAATGTAGGGAAAATCAAAATTAGGGGGAATACAGAGAGAATAGGAGATGAATGCCTAAAGTTGAGCCATGAATTTGTCTTTCAACGTTGTCTTGACTGTTTTAAAATGAAATGACATTATTCGCTAGGGAAGAATAGGCTTATTCCTAAGAGAGGAAACCTCCTGACACATAGGATTGATAGAATCATTAAGGAGAGTGATACATGTTGCTAAATTGTATTCCTAGGAATGTTGTTTGCTATCAATAGCCCTGATCAGCTGTGTGAGAGTACTCATATTTTCTTTTTTTATGTATTTATTTATTTATTTTTGGCTGTGTTGGGTCTTCGTTTCTGTGCGAGGGCTTTCTCTAGTTGTGGCAAGCGGGGGCCACTCTTCATCGCAGTCCGCGGGCCTCTCACTATCGCGGCCTCTGTTGTTGCGGAGCACAGGCTCCAGATGTGCAGGCTCAGTAGTTGTGGCTCACGGGCCTAGTAGCTCCGCGGCATGTGGGATCTTCCCAGACCAGGGCTCGAACCCGTGTCCCCTGCATTGACAGGCAGATTCTCAACCACTGCGCCACCAGGGAAGCCTGAGAGTACTCATCTTGACTCTTCCTCATAACCTTTGTGTGTTCTCATTTTTTCAGTTATTGCTGATTAAACCAATGAAAAATGGTACCTCCATTAATTTTCATATATTTTTAGTGAAAATGAAAATATTTTTCAGACTTTCATCAGTCATTTGTGTTAACTCTTGTGAATTGTCAGTCTGTCTTTTGAGTATATTTTTAAAGGGCTTTAAGTTTTTAATTGCTTTTCAGCAGTTGTTAACATAAAATGTATTCGACTATTGATTTTCGAGGTCTCAGAGGCAATGTGCCTTTATATATAAGATTTTTAGAAATTTAAGATTTTGAGAAATGGTATGTAAGTTTATGGTGTCAGCAATAGAGACCTAAGAAAATCCCTTAAAATTGGGTTTCAGTGCTTTTATGCTGGGTGTTCACTTCAGTTTTAGGCACAGACCTCACCACTCCTTGTTGCTCTACCTTTTATGACTTCCCTCGCCCCTTTAATCCCTTTAATTTGAATTTGGGACTCCCACCTTCAGGCACTTAATCTTTCTGGCCTGCAGGTTGCCTGGCCACAAAATAGCTTACTCAGGAGCAACCAGCCCTTAGAAAACCTGATTCTTGCTGCCTAAACTCCAGGAAGGTTTAAATTTGTCTTGGAGTTTTTCCTTGCCTTTTCCCCCCATTTGTAAACACTTCTTTTACCTAACACCAAAGGATACAGTCTCCACCATTCTAACCCATGTGTGGTTATTTTTAAGTAATTGTCATCCTATGCAAACTGTTCTTGAATGTTGAAGATCTGGTTGCTTCTGAGAGTTTCTGGGCAGGGTTAATCTCTCTTCTGATAATTCGTGGGTTTTTTGTTTTTAAAGTCCCCTCAATCCATTTTAATTTATGGCTTTTGATGATCTCCTTGAATGGAAGCAAGGAGTGTTCATGTCAGGGGAGGGGGGCTGCTTCTACCTGTATCAGCAGCTTTGAGGTTTGGTCAGAGGTTCCTGATCCTGAAATACCATGAAAGGAACATGAGGCTGATGTTTACAGGGTGTTTTTTTGGTTTCCACTCAAACTAGCTCAGGAAAGGGGGGATTTGTTGTAAGGTTACAAGGAATCCCTTAGGAGCCAGAACCTCACAGGAGCTGATACCAGTGAACAGCTTTGTTTCTGCTACAATTAAGCAGTCACTCCAGGATCTGCTTCTTTACCTCCTGTTGCCAGCTGGTACCTTCCTGTCTTTTAGTTCTTCAGAGTTCCAAGACAGTCTGACCCAGCTGACTATGTAGCACAACTCCATCCATCTCAGGGTCAGTGCGTATGTTGACTGTATTTCATCCAAGCAGCTGTGTCGGGGGCGGAGATAGACAATTAATTGGGGCACAGAGCCATGGGCCAGGTTGAAACATCAAGAGACTTGGACTATAATCGTAGCAGTGAAACCTTGCTCAAGCCACTTCATGATTCTGGCCTGCAGCATCCCTAGCTTCAAAATGAAAGGACCCAGCTAGAGAATCTTTGGAGGCATATAACATGGTCACGACTCTTCTTTATATGTTCGCTATGTGACACTTAAGAGATCCATCCATGGCATGGAGTAAGAAGGCAAAGAGTAAATGCTGGGCAGGATAACATTAAAAAAAAAAAATGGCCTGTCATCATCTCTTCTGCAGACCAAATGCTAATGCGGTTTTACATATTTTGTGCTGGGAACCCCTCAATATTAGACAGTACATTAGAAATGCATACCAAATCCACTGCTAAATATTTGTTAGGTAGTCTGCTGTTTTGTGTTCAACACGATCAAAGGAACGCTTTAAAAGGAAATGCTGAATTGCTTGGTGACTATAGATTCCATTTTTTTTTTTTGCGGTACGCGGGCCTCTCACTGTTGTGGCCTCTCCCGTTGCGGAGCACAGGCTCCAGACACGCAGGTTCAGTGGCCATGGCTCACGGGCCCAGCCTCTCCGCGGCATGTGGGATCTTCCCGGACCGGGGCATGAACCCGTGTTCCCTGTGTCGGCAGGCGGACTCTCAACCACTGCACCACCAGGGAAGCCCGGTTCCATTTTTATGTACACTCAAAATCCCGGCGATAAGGAAGTCATAACAGCAGAAGATTCCTCTTGGCAGGTCCTTCCGTTCCTACTCTTGCAAGTCAAATTAACTTATGTTGGAGAGCTTGAGTTTAAATGATGGATTTTACATCTCTCACGTTCTGATTATTGAAATCTAGCTAGCTGATATCTACATTATAAAGTAGAACTAAAATTTATATTTAAATTGTGCCTATGATCTAGTGTCTAACTGCAGCAGAGTCTAGGGTATTATTTAATAAACAGTTCCATAAATTGGTTAAGAGGTAGCTTTATGATAACGTGTCTAAATGCAGTGGCGTCTCTTTGGATGTGGGCAGGCTGCCATCTGGCTGTGTCACAGGGGAGTCTCTGAGACTCGGGAAGAGAGAAGCGCAAAACAGCCTGCCCCATCCCTGTAATTCACAACCCTTAGACAGGGGTCAATTTTAGTGCCAAAAGATGACTTTTAATGTGATTATCTGCTAATCCTCTGTTTAAACCACTACCACCATTCACTTCAAAAGATTGCCCTGCTTGTTAAGTTGGTTCTTGCTTGAGATTAATGAGTCTTGTGTTCCACAATGGCCAGATTGTAACCCTCACTAACTTGCACTGAATGCAATGGAATTAGGTGTCAGAGCTTCTGCCCAGTTCTTCTGAAGTAGAACCTTGTCATTTAGCCTTAGTTAAATATTAAGTAAATGTCTCTAGGGTGTTTGTCATGCAAACTGTATTGGTTTGGTTTTAAAACACAGCAAGGAAATGTTTTGGTTTTAGTGTAGCTTTAAAAAAAAAAACAACAACCACCACCTTGAAAACTGGACTCAACAGATCTGGATCTCTCTGATTATCACCATCATTACCTGAAAAATGATCCGCCCCTCCCCCCGTTTCTGATGATGACTGGAGAATGTGCCACATTCTTCCCTAACTCTTCTGCCACCCCACCCTCACCACTGTCCCGATTTTCAACCCCCTAAGACTTTCAGTGCTGGTTTTGGGTCTGGTTTGGTTTCGATTGAGCAGAATTGTAATCCTCCCACATAGAGACTAGCGCGCCTGACTCTCACCCCTGAGCCTCACTTCTAAATGCTTCACTTAATTTATCTTAGGATGTGTGATTACTTTCAAGCTTAGCTAGGTATGAGATTGTTTGAGACACCAGGAGCCTGGAGGCAGGATATCTTTAAGGATGAAATTAGTTTGGATCTGCTGGATTTGCTAATGCAAAAAAAACCCAATCATTTCATACGGAGTTTGGCTATGCAGTTAGTCTTTCTCCTCTCCCTTTGGTTTTATCGTAGCTTTTAATGTCTTATCAAGAAAAACAAATAGCCTTTGCCAAGTTATATCCAGACCAGAAACCAAGGCACATCCGGCAGGGCAGAGCCTCAGTTCACTTTCTGAATTCAGCTGGAGGCTAGGACCAGGCCAGAGGCTGCTCTCCCCAACTGCCTGCAGGCGAATCAGTCCCTAGGGGGTCTTTACAAAGCACCCTTCTGGACTGGACCTTGTCCCAGATTCTCTCCCATTCATTTGTAAAACAAAGGGAAGGAAAAATGAGCTAATCAATAGGCCACAGGGGCCTTTCTTTCAGAGGAAATTTTCAAATAAAATCTTAACAATGCTCTATTTTTTTAACCAATCAATTCCATTTGCAAAGCTGCATTCTTTTTTTAAAAAAATTAATTAATTTATTTATTTTTGGCTGTGTTGGGTCTTTGTTGCTGCGCGCAGGCTTTCTCTAGTTGCAGTGAGCAGGGGCTACTCTTCATTGCGGTGCACGGGCTTCTCATTGCAGTGGCTTCTCTTGTTGTATAGCATGGGCTCTAGAAGTGCAGACTTCAGTAGTTGTGGCACATGGGCTCAGTAGTTGTGGCTCTCGGGCTCTAGAGAACAGGCTCAGTAGTTGTGGTGCACGGGCTTAGTTGCTCCGCGGCATGTGGGATCTTCCCAGACCAGGACTCAAACCCATGTCCCCTGCATTGGCAGGTGGATTCCTAACCACTGTGCCACGAGGTAAGTCCGAAAGCTGCATTCTTGAATGGGTATGATTCTCACAACAGCTGCCTTCTGAGCCTTCTCTACCTGCCAGATGCTTTACATACAAGAACCCCATTTCACAGGTGAGAAAACTAAAACCCAAAGAGTAGTTAAGTGATTTACCCAAAGGGACACATCTAGTAAGCAGAGTAAGTACATCTATCTCCCAAGCCCATCCATTCCTTTCCAGTGCCCCATCTTGCCTCAAATGGCTAATTCTTTTTACCCCCAACCCAATTATTCAAGATAATAATTGGATTGGGCCTCTTTGGATGGAAAAGCTCCATATATCATCACAGCCTCGTTAGCAAGTGCCCTATATGTGCAGCAGACTCATGTCACAGGTTCCCCAGGCATTTGTCCTGCAGTTCTCTGTGCTGTAGTCCCTTGTGTCCCCCCTCGCCTGTCAGACTGTGTGTCCCAGACTCTTTACCCTCCCCAGAAGGCCAGGGCATTACAGGGACCTGGGAGAGGAGAAGGGCTTTGGTACCTTTGTTGGGGGCAGGGAGTAGGGGAAGGCCTGATGAGGCTGCCTGCTGACCCCGCGGGCTTGTTGGGCCGAGGCCTACATTCCACTTCCTTATCGAATTCTGCAAAGAGCCCAGTGGAAAAGGAGGAGTAGGGAAAAGATGGGCCTTTGTCCCACGAGGAGGTGGGGATTTGCGCTATGGGGACAGTCCTTCCCTGAGGAACCTCTGGTGGAGGGGGGAGGAGCCTTGCACCCCTCAGCAGCTCTCCCATAGGATTAGGAAGTGGCCGCTGTGCTGAGAAGGGGAAGGAAAGGGTTTTCCCAGCTCAGCGCTCTACCAGTTTACAGCTGGAGAGGCCGTACTGTAATTTGGCCTCTGGAATTTTCTGGAAGCTAGAGAGGTAGTAGACAAACCCAGTCTTGTTAACCTCATGGCCGTCACCTCTCTTCTTCCCTCTCCTTTCACCAGGGCAGCCCTGGGGCTTCCCTAGGTGCACGCTTTGCAGCCCCTTCTCCCCGGTGCAGACTACAGCCTTGACCTCCATTCCTTTTCTTCCAGGCCCAGCTGCCACCAGGCGCCAGTCAACCCTGTTGCACCAGTGGCCTCTGTGGGCACGGTGGCTGGGAGGCTTTGTGTTTGCTTGGGGGTAGCTGGGCCCCAGCCATCTGAAGGTTCATCTGGGAAACTGAGGCTGACCTCTGACCTCTGACCTAGGGTGCCCTCTCACTTTGGCCTCTTGCCTCCTGCAGCAGTCCTGCTGGTGCCCGAGGCCCAGCCCCAGTGCTCTCCTTGCTGGGCTGAGTCCAACTCATGTGACCTTACTATGTGCCCTGTGAGGCGGAGTGAATGTGTCATTTTCAAGGAGCCACAGTCTAACTGCTTATGAACAAATAATACTGTAAAGGTCCTAAACGTGAGCAGAGCCTCTGCGCCAGCCTTCAAGGTGATGACAGCTCTCTGTGCAGCCAGCCGTAGTCATCTTACTGAGTTCCAACTGGGTGCTGGACTCGGGGCCGTGGACCCTATAAACATTATGGAGTGAGGCATAGGCACTATTATTGTCATTTTAAAGGTGAGGAAGCAACATGGAAAGCCAGCCAAGTTGCTGTAGCCAGTAGTGAGCAGACTCAGGATGTGAGCCCGTGACTGTCTGATGCCAGAATCCTGGTTATGAACCGCTGCCCTCACTAACCATTTTCCTTAATGGTGTTAAATATAGTCGAGATTTTGGGGCATTAAACATGCCCAGTTAATTTTATTTTTCATTTTACAAGTAGTGAACTGTGTTAATAAAAAATTGAGAAAAGAAAAAGTTCTCTAAATCCTACCACATTAATTTATTTGTTTGTTTGTTTGTTTGTTTATTTATTGCGGTACGCGGGGCTGTCACTGTTGTGGCCTCTCCCGTTGCAGAGCACAGGCTCTGGATGCGCAGGCTCAACGGCCATGGCTCACGGGCCCAGCCTCTCCGCGGCATGTGGGATCTTCCTGGACCAGGGCACGAACCCGTGTCCCCTGAATCGGCAGGCGGACTCTCAACCACTGCGCCACCAGGGAAGCCCTACCACATTTATTAATTTGAGGGTGATTCCCCTTTTCCATCAATTTGCCTGCCTGTCTCTCTATCTATGCACTGTTTGATCACAGGACACAGTTTGTATGATACTTTGTGATAAATGGTTTGATAGAACATTAAACATGACTTGGGGTTCATGGTGCATACCTAAGAAAAAGAGGGGAATGAAACGGGGGTGACTCACGAATCTTTTAACCTAAAAGAAATCATTGAATCAAAGGATAGTTTCGTTACCTTATGAATTAGAAGACTGGGATGCTAATCCAAGTGAGAATTGTTCCACCTCTATTTTACATAGTACCTGTTTTAGTGAAATAGAGGGAGACGCCTTGGAGTGTGGGGGGGGGATGGCCAAGCTGGGATGGGCTCATAACTGCTGGCTGTTACAGGTGGGTAATCAGTTAGTCCAGAGTTTCTTAATAATTAGCCAAGTGGGACTTCCCTGGTGGCACAGTGGTTAAGAATCCGCCTGCCAATGCAGAGGACATGGGTTCGATCCCTAGTCCGGGAAGATCCCACATGCCACAGAGCAACTAAGCCCGTGCACCACAACTACTGAGCCTGTGTGCCACAACTGCTGAAGCCCGCGCGCCTAGAGCCCATGCTCTGCAGCAAGAGAAGCCACCGCAATGAGAAGCCCACGCACTGCAACGAAGAGTAGCCCCTGCTCACCGCAACTAGAGAAAGCCCACAAGCAGCAATGAAGACTCAACGCAGTCAAAAATAATTAATTAAAAAAAAGATAGGTCTTCCCTAATGGCGCAGTGGTTGAGAGTCCACCTGCCGATGCAGGGGACACGGGTTCGTGTCCCGGTCCGGGAGGATCCCACATGCCGCAGAGCAGCTGGGCCCGTGAGCCATGGCCGCAGAGCCTGTGCGTCTGGAGCCTGTGCTCCACAACGGGAGAGACCACAACAGTGAGAGGCCCGCGTACCACAAAACAAAAACAAACAAACAAAAAAAGATAAATGTCACTTGGCTGATTTTTCTTTTATCTCTGGCCTCAGTTTGACCATCTCTGAAATGTGGAGTTGAACAAAATGATCTCTCTTATTTTGAAAGTTTTACGATTATATAAATATTGATGGTGATGTGTTTTTTAAGATATTCTGTCTTTTTAATCATATGTTCCGGCTTCAACAATGCACTGGCCTTATACAGTTTCCCCCACATGACCTCCACACACCTTGGGTTGACTCCTACCAGTTTTCTTGGGGTCCCCATGAGGAACAATAGTTAGTGATTCTCTGAAAAAAGTCCTGAGACCCTTCGTTGGGCCCACCAGATCTGAATCACTAGAAATCACTTGGCCCTGCAAATGCACACCAAGTGAGGGAGGGTTTGGTGAGGGTTAAGGGCTGTCCTAGTCCGGGCACAAAGCAATGGCAAACATTAAGCACACGGTCTTGCTCTGAGCTTCTGCGTGCGTGCGTGCGTGCATGTGTGTGTGTGTGTGTGTGTGTGTGTGTGTGTGTGTGTGTGTAACAGGGAAGAACCAAATCTGACTACATATCGGATCTGTTTCTTTTACTTTAACCTTTGCTTCCCCCTTGCTTTTGTTCACCAAAAGGATACTGTCCATACATAATGGCCTGCCTTGGGGAACCCTGCCCCTCGGCCTGAATGTTAAACCAAAGTGCCTTTATTCAGGGAAACATCTGGACCCTGTCCACCTGTGGATGGCTGCAAGAAAGAAGAAATTAACACATCCCCTCCCCGAGGCTGGCCATTCCAGGGGATATTTGCCAAAACGTATGGCTTTTTTACTTCACTTCCTCATCTCCTCCCTCTCTCTGTGCTATAAAAGAAACTGGCATCCAAACCCAGATAAGATGGTTATTTTGAGACTTTAGTCTGCCGTCTTCTTGGTCTGCGGCTTTCCGAATAAAAGCGTCTTCCCTGCCTCAACACCTCGTCTCCGATTCATTGGCTTGTCGTGCGGCGAGCAGAGCGAGCTTGGACTCGGTAACGTGTGTGTACACATAAAAATCCATTGTTTGCATTGCATATGCTCCAATTTAACTAGAAAAAGATGTTATGTTTTTGTTCCTCTTAAAATTAAATTTCTTCTGGCATTCACAGGCACTGAAATCAGAAGGGAAAAAAATGTTTCGATTTGAAAATGTTTTTCAAATACGTAGCAATTCGACTCTAGGGGTTGGGACACGGTTTTTCCAGAAACTCGAACTTGGAAATTAGCAACTGAGCAGCAGTAAGCTGGCTTCCTTTTAAACTAACACTGATCAGCAAATAAAGGTTAAATGAGTGAAATAAGAGAGCTGATTTCTTTATTAGACCATAATAGAAGGTTTAGTCAAAGGAGAAAATGAAACTCTGGATTTAATACTAACTCTACAATCCATGGCACACCTGTACAGGGGCTGCCACTGGACAGGAGACCCTCCCAGCCTGACCATGCCCCAGTGAGGGCTTCTTAAACCTGGGTTATGTGAAATAAAAGTTGAGCAGTTTTCAGCATTTGTCTACATAATTGGGGAAAATATTTAGCCAGAAAGAATGGATACAGGGCGATGGATTGAATGGCTCCCCATTTTTCTTTAGCCAACAAAGACCACAATAGCTCTGTTTTATGAGAATTCATTAAAAAAAAAAAAAAAAAGGATCAGGGGGCTCATTCACTTGGGTAAGCATTCCAAACAAGCTAAGTGTTCTTTGAGGCTTTAACCCACTGGGGGCTGGATTCAGAAATTTAAACCTGAATTTGTACTGTAGAAAGCTTTTCAAATGTATAAGACTGGGTTTTATGCTTAAAAAAAAAAAAGTCTACTAATCTACAAAGAATGCTAGACTATTTCCCCTACAGGGCAATCAAAAGGGTGTGTCTTTAACACGAAAAGGATTAAATCATTATAACTCTGTCAAGAGCCTGAGTTTCAGAAAACCAGGTGCCTGTCTTTATTTAAAACATCTCAGATGCCTAAAAGGATGTCTAAGCGTGTGCTAATCTGTTATCTAGCTCTCTTATGGAGGTTAATTTTGTATAACCTTATATAGATTCATGAGGAATATATTTTAAGGAAAATTTATAAAAGAGGCATAAAACCACCTAGAGCCGTTTTAGTGTGTTATCTTTAAGATTAAAATATAAAGAGCCATGCATAGGATGTGCTTGGTAAGTGGAACAGAGTTTTTGTGGTGGAAATTCTCCAAGAAAACTCAAGGTGAAGGGACACCCAAATCAAACCTAACAATGTTAAATACTCCTTTGTGGTCATCTGGACAT
Organism: Mesoplodon densirostris; assembly: GCF_025265405.1. NCBI lineage: Eukaryota > Metazoa > Chordata > Mammalia > Artiodactyla > Ziphiidae > Mesoplodon > Mesoplodon densirostris. Next base: position 16,226,618 of record NC_082668.1, on the reverse strand, counting down.
TTTTCATCCTTTGCAACCTGAAATTCTGAGACTATGTATATTTAAACACTGGACATTGATCCAAGCAAGAAGACAAGCATAGTAATCTTTTTTTAAAAACAATTTTATTTATTTGTTTGTTTGTTTGTTTGTTTATTGGCTGTGTTGGGTCTTCGTTGCTGTGCGTGGGCTCTCTCCAGTTGCAGTGTGCGGGGGGCCACTCCTCCCCGCGGTGCGCAGGCCTCTCACCACAGTGGCCTCTCCCGTTGCGGAGCATGGGCTCTAGGCACGCGGGCTTCAGTAGTTGTGGCTCACGGGCTCCAGAGCTCAAGCTCAGCAGTTGTGGCGCACGGGCCCAGCCACTCCGTGGCACGTGGGATCTTCCCGGGCCAGGGCTCGAACCCGTGTCCCCTGCATTGGCAGGCAGACTCCCAACCACTGTGCCACCAGGGAAGCCCCAAGCATAGTAATCTTTTGAAGGTGTCTCCTAAAACATCTTCTGAATCCTGTATTTTTACAGATTCAAACTCAGGTCTTCACTTGTAGTTTTTTGTTTGGTGGTCTTATAACCCTGAGCCTAATTCATTAGTTATCACCAGTAATGTAATATCCCATCCCTAAACTATTTACTTCTAGCTGATGCCGAGAGTGCGGCCTCTGTGCACCGGTGCCGAATCGAATCCCGGAGACAAAGTTTTGGGTGAAGTAGAAAAGAATTGCTTTGCCAGGGAAAGGGAGACACAGTGGGTTCCAGCCCCAAAAAACTGTGTGTCCCAACCTGGAAGGCTTTGGTGAGGAGTCTTATGGCAGTGGTTCAAGGGTGGGGTTGCTGAGAAAAATTAGGGTGTGTGCAGGGCCTGCACTCCTTTAGCTGGCCTCAGGTCATGGAGGCTGAACAGAAAGGCTCCAAAGCCCAGGAGCCCCATAGTGTCCTGCTTGGTTTCATAGGTGCACCATAGCCAAGTCTGAAAAAAGTAAATGATGTGAAAACATGCTTGTCTCTTAAAATGACAAGGTGGTACGAGGGTGCATTTGGTCTCACACCAGCGCTCCATCTTCACTGTAAGAACAGCTGGACGTAAAGTCTATAGAAGTAGGTTCTGTAGCCTATCTGTATCTAAAATGTGATGTCAGGAGCATGTAAATAAGAAAGAAGTTCCATGAGTCAGTCATTGTTTCTAAAAATAAGGTTTTTAAAAAAACATACAACTCCACAGATGGCAGAACACTTCCAAACATATTTTTATCTCAATCCAACATCATTGTTGTAAGCTATTAATATCTACATTTACATACGATGAAACTAAGGATGAGATATTAATATCACCCAGACCTCATTCTCACTCCAGCCTCTTCTTACTTCATCATCCTGTGTCAAGCCTAAAATAAAGGCTCTCTTTGAAGCAAATGAAGAATCTTTGAAAAGGGCCTAATAGGCTAGACAGTGGGTGGTGGATTTAGAGAGAATATATTGGTGGGTGGGAAAATGCACCCCTCATGAAAGTTGAAAGGAAAACAATTGTACAGCTAGCATCAGAAGATATGTTGCATAAAGCTGAGCAGGATTTAAAGACATTTAAACATTCAGGAAAGACTGGACCACTTTGGGGGGTGGGAGGTGGTTCTAATTTTAAAGGAAAGTTTGCTCCTTTCACTCAGTGCTGGAAGTCTTGGCTTCACCTCGTATCAGCTTCTCAGGAAGCTCCTGACATCTCTTCCTCAGCTGGCCCTTGTCGACTGAAAAAAAAAAAACCACAATGTGAGAGTTGTGAGTTAAGTTATATTTGGGGCAAAATGAGGACTATAGCCCGGGAGACAGCATTTCAGATAGCTCTGAGGAAGTGCTCCAAAGAGGTTGGGGGGAGGTCAGTATATATGTGATTTTGGTGAAGGGGGGAGTCCATGCAATCAAGGACACATTTTTGCAGAAGGTTTCTGCTAGTCACAAGGAGGAGACGTCACCATGAAGGATTTTAGTGTTTTTCTAGATCTGAGGAGATGCAAGAGTTGGGCTCATAAAATCTTCTCCTGAAAATATCTAACTATCTGAAGGCCTGTTTTGCCAGTTTTCCCACAGCACACAGTGCCTCATTCCTGGTCTCCGCCCTGAACTGCTTTCAGGGGGTGTTGAAGGTCAGCATCTGCAGTGGCTCCTAATCTAATCCTTGTAGAGGTAGATGGCAAGTGCCAATTTGTAGGTGACACCCTCAGCCTAAGAGTTGCTGATGGTTTGAGAGCCGGAGGGGTTTGCCGTTGTCAGAGTTTATCTTAAAGTACTTTCACCCTTTTTACATCTATATTTTCTCCTGCAAATCAAAACCTGATTAGATAAAGCCCTAAATACACTCTTTGCTTAAAAATAAAAGAAAGAAGGTGACCTGCTGAATTTTACCTGGGCCCTGTCTGTGCTCCTGGAAAACAGAAACCATGAAGATAATTCACCCACCCTCTTGTGTTCTAGGAGTGATTTACTACAAGGAACCGTCCTTCCCCATGTGATTTAGACAAGACCTACAGGTCCCCCACCGCCCCCCTTGTTTACCTGTGACAAGGTCAGTCACGGACCCTCCAATTCCCACTCTTTGTTTTATAAATGATTTGAACTCCATCCCCACTGGCCAATCTGGACAAAATACCTGCTACCTTGACTTGACCAAACTCGAGTTAAGCTTCTCTCCATTGCCACACCCCTGAATTTTGACCCATTCTCGAGCAGCCAGCACACAGCCCCTCCCGAGGATAAGCTGACCTCAGGGTAAACAAGCTCTGATCTACTGTCCTATCTACCTCCCCACACCCAGGAAACATCTTTCCAGCCTTGATCATCCCTCTCTATAAAAGAGAAGCCCTCTTCTGCCCGGTCTTTGAACACTCACAGGTCTTAAGATCAGAGAGGTCTCTCACTTGCAATAGTCCTTTCAATTAAAACTATCCTTGCCTGAATCCACATTGTTTTTTATTTGATAAAGACAGTAAGGAAGCAGAGAATTCAACCTGGGAGTCCCTTCACGTGCTGTACTACACCTCTCACTTTCCAAGATCATTTGCAGCAAAATTTAGTCTGTGTTTACTTCCCTTATGCAACATACAATCTTTTGTATTGCAGAATAGCTTTCAGGAAGGCATTTGAATTCTTCCTCTAACCAAAGCACCGTTTGAAAAACAAAGAAAATGAGGAGGAGGCATTTTGCTTAGGCTAGTATTTCACATACACTTGAGACTAGATTGCTGCTCAAACACAAAGTGATTTCCTAACTTTGTAGTTATAGCTCCAAATCACAAGCGTTAGAGATAACTATATTCAAATGTAACTACAAAAGCAACTTCCACCCCCCCAATATTTATTTTTATTCTCTCTCGCTTTATATGTTTTAGAGCTGGCTTTCCCAGCATTAACTGGAGACGTTGAGAATTTGCTGTAAGGTACCTCCTTCTCAGCTGGTCCAGTCAGTCACCTTGTTTTATTATTGTTTCTAAGGAATAAATAATCCACAAGAAATATGGGTTTTAAGGAGTGCTATATCATTTAAAAATAATACATGGAAAGTCAGTTTTAATTCTATTAGGACACCTAGGCTGTTGATTAACTCTATCAAATATGTATTCTACTTTGTGTACCAGTTAATTCAAGGACCTTAATTTAACCAGTTGTATGATCAGGTCTGTAGTAATGAAGCATGGAATATTTTTTTCAGTCCTAAACTTACAAGTTATATGCTAGGATTTACATAGTATTGAAGAAGTTGTCCCATAGTATTTTTATTTTATTATTATTTTTTTGTCCCATAGTATTTTGTATACTGGCTACAAGCCGTAAGTCCCAAGTTGTTTACCAATAGAAGTGACTTCTTTTCTCTAATTTTTTCATGAGCTTGGGAGATCCAAAAAGCAGGACTTTTAAGCCAAAACATCTGAATGATCTTCCTTCACACAGGAAGATATGAAACAGAAAAGCTACAAAATAAAGACAACCAACTTAAATCAGTTCATGTCCATTAGGTCTTCACTTCTCAGATAGAGTAGTGAACAGAGTGTAATTCTCCAGGGAGCCACAGTTTGTGCATTTATTCATTTAGTAAAGATTTTTGGTCTATACTGGGCACCTGTAATTTTAGATTTCCCACAATTCTGGAAACATTCCCTCACTTCAAGCCTGCATCATCTTTATTTTGCATGCTCATGTTAACCATCTAATGAATCTCCTTCCAGCTATCTTATGACCTTCAAATCCATCCTCCCCAGAGCACGTAGAATGACCTATCTCAGGAGCTGCAGTGGCACAATCGGTATAGCGTGTGGTACTTATATAGAGTGACCTATCTCAGATGCACGTATGACCATGAACCACTCTTTAGAACATATTAATGTCCAAGCACCTTAAAATTACCTATAAGGGCTTTCATAATTGGACTTCTGCCTAAATCTCTACCTTTAACCCTTCCCCCATCTGTTCTCTTCTCTGGAATCACAGAACTGCTGACAACTCCCACTCCCACGCCAGTTCCTGCTCTGCAGACATATCCACGCTCTACTTTATACTTCCTTTCTACTGTTGCTACTGCCTTGCGTGCTTTCACCTGCTCCAAGTCTCAGCAAAGGCATTGTCTCTAGATAAGCCACCTTGAACCTTGTATCTATATTCCCTACTAGATGGTTATTTATTGTTCCTTGAACCTGGCATGTAGTAGCAAGGCAATAAATAATTATTGAATAAAATAAATAAAGCCTGTTTCTACAAAGAGGATTTAAGAGCTGTCCCCGTAGAGGAAACAGATATAAAGAAGTAATTACAGTTCAGAGTGCTAAAGATACATTAGAAAATTCTACAGAGTGCTAAGGGAGCATCCTAGAGAGCTTTTTTAAATGGGATTGTTCCCTATCTTGAGTGGTTTCCCAGTGGCCCTGATGGAAATTCAGGACACAAATTTGGTCAAGATTTCACCAAGGTTTTTTCAGTATGAAAGTAGTAATTCTATATGTTTCTGAACTGTGAAGGGATCTTTGAACCAGAAACCAGATTTTATTTGCCTTTTAAAAAGAGCCTCAGGTCTCTTTCTTATCTTGTAATTGATGAGCAACAACTATTAAATTTCATTCATTCATTTAAGAAACATCTGACAAGGGCCTATTATGAAATACTATGCTAAGTGCTGGGGATTAAGCAACGAACAAGACAGACTCCATCCTGCTCTTCTGAGGTTTACTTGTAGGCAAAACAGAGAGTAACAAGTAAATCGATACAGAAATTAAAGATTATAGGATTGTTGTTTGGGATACGTCAGGTTGAGAGCAGAGACCTACTTTAGAGAAGGTGGTCAAGAAAGGGTAGTTGGTGCTAGTTTCACTTAAGCCTTGAAGGATGAAAACTAGCCAGCCAGCTGAGGGGTAGGGGGACAAGGCTTCAGGCTGAGATAAGCAGAAAGGGCAAAGGTCCAAAACTGAGCCGGAGCCAGGCACTGTCCCAGACTCTGGGCCGAGCATCCACTTGGGCTGGGGATGAGGCTGATAAAATCAAAATGTATAGTCTAAGTGCAGGCAGGGTAGAGTTCTATGAAGAAAAATAAAAGCGGGGTATGCAGACAGAGTGGTAAGAGGTAGCTGTCTTAGGTAGAGTGGTCAAGGAAGGCCTTTCCATGGAGGTGGCTTTTGGACACGGGGCTGATTTTACTTATAATTTACTTATAACTCACGTTTAAATTGCTTGTGGCAAATCTAGAATGTTCAAAATGTATCAACCGTCTTTGTGATTGATTTCTGTATTCATTTGGAAACCAGTGTTCCCAAGCAGTCAAAATGGCAAGCAAGCCTTCTAAGAAGACAGCTGGATTTTAAGTGGAAAGCCACCTTCGAGTTGGTCTTTTCCAACTCTAACACCAAACACTTGCTGTGATTCAAATCTGGTAAGCCACCTCATCAAACAGTTCTGTAAAATTGCTGGCATTGCTCACCATCCTAGGGACCCAGCCTGACAGTGGAATGTGGAAATTGCAGAGGAAAGGGCTCCGAGAGAAGAGCATGGAAGTGCCTGTTGGCCCGGAAGGCTGAGGCTCGTCCGCTCACGTCAAGCTTCTCTCATTACAAAGGGTCACAGGGAGGTTATAGCCCCAGTTACAGTCCTGTTGGGGAGGTGCTGACGGCATGATCAACAGTGCCTTCTAATAGCTAGAGTTAATCACTCACTGACCGACTGGAAAATCAATGGCGGCCTACCCTCTCCCCCTCCACTCTGCCTGTGTTGGTCCAGCCTCCTTCCTTCGCTCCCTGCGGTGACCAGGCGTCAGGAAGGGGATTCTCGGGGACTCTTGTCCCTTCCTGCTCAAAGACTGGCTCTACAGGAAGACAGTCATCTAACTCCAGGGGAGGAGAACCCATTCTTCTCTGCCTGGGAGAAACCTTGTAATGAAGATACCGTGTCAAAGATGAGAAGGGAGCAGCAAAGACAGGAGATAAGGGGCGAGAAAAAAAAGACAGTCTTTCAGAGGAAAGACGTGATTGTAGCCAAATGAAAAGGAAACTTGATTTTCGGAGATGATGGGCTAGAGAATATTTACATGTCTCCAACCCCTTGTCAAATGCACTGTAATCTTAGTTTTTAGAATATTTTCCTTTCAGGAGGTGGTGAGTTACTTTTTTTTTTTTTGGTTGCACTTTAAAAGTTGATGTCATTAAGTTTACTCCAAACGGGCCCTGTCATAGGGCTTACTAGACCAGCGGTCTCTTGGCAGGGAGGCTAAGGAATCAGGATGCTGGTGCCCTGGACCAGAACTGAGAATGGTGAGCTCTCACCTTGGGCCTGACCAGGTGTATGTCGGAACCTTGGCTTGTCAGAAATGTGTTACCAAGAGGAGGAATTAAATTCCAGGGCACTCTGGCTGAGAGGTTTCATTCCTGAGTTGTGAGAGCCTCCACCTGAACTTCACGGCCACGCAAAAGCGATTGTCACAAGGTTTATACACTTCCCAGGAGGGAGGTTAAATCTCAGACCAGGGCCCGTTACTTTCCCAAGTGAGAGGTGAAGTCGGGGTTCCTGGTGGTGGTGATGGGGGTGGAGGAGAGTAGTGCTGTCATGACAGTGTAGAGCCTAACTTTTACTGGAGTGTCTCTGATTTCCTTTTGGAAGGAAGAGAAGTGATAACCAGGAAAGGTGGGGGGCAGGGTAGTGAGGAGTGTTGGGGGTACTGATAGACATACAGCTGATTGAAGGTGTTATGGAAATAGTATACTCGGGTCTCTAGAATTTAGACCGACATTGGCACACAGAGTTGATAGCCACCCCTGTTCACGGTCATCATGTTGACAGTCGCTCAAAATGAGTGGGGGTCTTCCCTGGTGGCACAGTGGTTGAGAGTCCGCCTGCCGATGCAGGGGACACGGGTTCGTGCCCCACTCGGGGAAGATCCCACATGCCGTGGAGCGGCTGGGCCCGTGAGCCATGGCCGCTGAGCCTGCACGTCCAGAGCCTGTGCTCCGCAACGGGAGAGGCCACAACAGTGAGAGGCCCGCGTACCGCCAAAAAAAAAAAAAAAAAAAAGAGTGGAAAATTGGCTTTGCCAAGTGTTCATAGCACAGCCTTTGACGTCAACCTGAGAATGGAAGTGGATGTTGTGTAAAGTAATATGAGAGTCCGTTTGGCTGTTCCCCCAGTGAGTTGAGTAGATACATATCCAGGGCGCCTTCACCAACAACCAACATCGTCTGTGTGGTCATAAGTGAATTTTCTTTCCTACATCCTGTGATTATGGCTCCTATAATTTTGTTAGCCTGCATATTGAGTTTTTATTCTTATGCATTTCCTCAGCTCTCCATTTCCTCCCCGGCCTCTTAACTGGTAATTTTGTTTGCTCATGGACTGCTGTATGACAGAGCATCTCATCATGAAGTGGTGTTTCTCCTCACCTCCCCACCTTCCACATATGTGCAGATGTTCTAGCACAAGGAAATGCAGCCAGCAATACCAGCCTTTAGAGACAAAGAACACCTAGACCGGAAGGATTGGGGACAATTATCTGCCGTTCTTATCACCAGCTAGTTCAATGTTAAGTTACTTGCCAAGTAAGAGAAGGGAGAAGATCTGGTATGTGTGAAGGGGACCAAATCCAGACAGACGGAAGGCCCCTAACCCTGGAACTACCTCAAACCAGGGTCATCAGGATGAGTGCTTCTCTGACATTGCTTTCCCAATGAGAAATGGTTTTAATTCCCTGGGGTTACAGCAAGAGTTGTGTGAGCCTGGCTGCAAATCCATTTCTTTCTATGTAGTACAGCTGACTGGTCACTCAGAAGGCAAGCCACGGAGATGTGGTTGATGGTCATTCAGAGCTTGGGTGGATGCAGTTGTGTGGCTTGACTCCGTAAAGTCTTTAACCCTTCCAGATATAAATCTTTTTTATTTCTTCGGAGTGACCACCACCCAAATCTTTTCTGAGTTCTATAAGATTGTAGACCGGAGGTCAAGGTGAGAAATGACCCAACTTTGACTGAATGTGTAAGAAGAGCCTGTGATGGCCTGAAAAACTAGGTGTGGAATGTCCATGACCTTTAGCCTAATATCGGGTGGTTCATGGTTCATCAGGTCAGCATGACGGCCACTCCGACCTTACACCACGTCCAGAGACTACCTCATACGCAGACGCTTCCGTAGAAAGACAGGAGAGTGCAGCGTGGTCATGGTTTCTCTTTTCTCAAGGTAATTCAAGCCTAGACGTTCTCTAAGGTGAGATGTATTTGAGGATATACTGAGCCTGAATCCCATTTTAAAGATGTCTGTGCTTTTTCCAGTGGGATTTTTTTTTCCAGGAAATTATGAGACACGTTACAAAAACCCAAATGGTTTAGTTCTACAGAGCTGTTTTTCTTTTGTTGTGGGTTTGGGTTTTTGGTGATGGTGAAGGTGGGAAGGACAGGTTAAAACATTTTGTTTTGTTTTTATGACCATCATTTTTAAGACAAATGCTTTCTCAGTCTTTATGGAGAAACACAGGTTTACTTGGGTACCACTAGAATGACCCGAGCTTTAAAAAAGGTCTGGGCAGCTGTTCCTTATACCATTCTCATAAGTTTTTCCCGCTGTGAGGTACAAATAGCTGTGCTCATAGAACATAGGTGATAAAATGGTGGGAATATTTGTAAAATATGGTGAAACAGGGAAGTTGGCCTAGGGTTGCTCAATTAAGTTTTTTTTCCTTAAATCACCAGGAATCAGGATATGTACAAGAAAATGTCTTGGGAAAATTTACAGGTCATAAATTTATTATTTAAATTTAACCTACCAGTATCCCCTTCTTATTACATCTATGCAGAAAAATAAGAGAGTGACTTTCCAGGGAGGGTCCTTTGAAGGTGGAGAATAGTGTTTTCCTGAATTACTGCCAGAGCATAGCTCATATTTGCTTTATAACACACATCATATTTAGGCTGCTGTTAGCAATGTCAGTTTTTAACATCTCAATGGCTCCCAAGATGAGGTGTGTATAAGCAAGTGAGGATTTAGATCAAGCGAGCAGCAGCTCATTATTTTTTTTGCGGTACGTGGGCCTCTCACTGTTGTGGCCTCTCCCGTTGCGGAGCACAGGCTCCAGACGCGCAGGCTCAGCGGCCATGGCTCACGGGCCCAGCCACTCCGCGGCATGTGGGATCTTCCCGGACCGGGGCACGAACCCGTGTCCCCTGCATCGTCAGGCGGACTCTCAACCACTGCGCCACCAGGGAAGCCCAGCAGCTCATTATTAATGCATGTGCTGAAAAATCTCTAGCTTGCTGTTGCTAAAGACAAGAGTGTTGGGGAGAATGATAGCTCATTTTGGAGGCTAATATTAGAAATGGTTAGTATTAAAAATGGTACCACTACTGACAAAGGGTTTACTCTGTGGAAGTTCTGTCTTTTGAGACTTCTTCAATTACAGAGTTGAATTGCCTTTTAAAAATATGCATAGAAGGGCATAAAATGTTGAAGTACTCTGTCTTATTTTGAAACTTCATGTTAAATGATACATAATTGATTTATTTCTAGTTGAAGAAAAGATGCCCATTCAAAGGACATCTCTTAGAGCTCCCTTTGCCCTAATCACCTACTCTGGAACATTCTGCTTTGGGGAGGCCCAGGGAAATTTTGAGACTTTTTATTTTGATTCTGGTAAAAATGATCTCTGTTCAGACCAAATAACCCATTAAAAAATAAGCAAAAAAAAAAAATAGACAAAAAAGGATGAGAGTCAAGAGCATGATTGTGCAGTACAATGAGGATGGTCAGGAAGTCCTTCTGTTATAGCAAAAGCTATATAGTGAAATGATGTTGAATCATACATTTTATTAAATATATTATGAAAGATTTCAAATGCCTTAGGGCTGAAATAATATAAAGAGAGGAGAAAGCTGGTGGTGAATTCTTGTTGTTTTATTGTAAGTGTTAAGAGCGTAGCTTTATATTGGTTCACTTATCTTCGGTACTCAAGTCTACCTTCAAGAGAGATGTGAGGCCAGCTGTTTTGGGACTGTTCCCACTGGAAGCTGATGGAGGGCTCAGTCCCTGGTTGTTTCGGATCAATGTGTAAATTACAGACCACCGGGGTTTTTTTGTTGTTGTTTAGTTCTGGGGTTTTTTGGTGATTACAGTGTGCGAGATTATAATGTCAGTGATTATCATATCAATTTTATGTGTCGCCATGGGTTTTATTTCCTCATCTGTGCCCTCACTGTGCACAGTGTGGATTTTATTGTTGGTACCAATGGTACACAACAAAGGAAGACTCTTAGGTCCCCCCTTTCTCACCACTCCTAATGGTACCTGTATAGAGAGGATGGAAGATTCTTGGCATATTGGGGGTAGAATTGAGGCAGGGATTCCTCTGTGGCTGAGAGCCTCTCTCTGCCCCTCATGCCTTTGCAGGGGAGGACAGTCCAGGACTCTGACTCCTTAGAGGCCACGTGGGCTATCAGATCGTCCATGCAGTTGCTCTGGCCAGATTCATGGTCATACTGAGGAATACCTTTGGTGACGTGCTTGTTGAGGACAGTACCCATGCCAGCATCAAAATCTAAGACTATATTTAATTGACATTGTACTTAAATGCCTTTGTGTGTGTGTGCGGCTGTTGCCTAGGCTGGCTGGCTGGGTGGGTTACCCACAGAGACCTGTGGCAGCACGCTGGGAGATGGGAATAGTTTGTGGGGTTTTTTTTTGTTTTTTTTTTTGTTTTTTTTTTTTTTCTTTTTTTTTGTGGTATGTGGGCCTCTCACTGTTGTGGCCTCTCCCGTTGCGGAGCACAGGCTCCGGATGCGCAGGCCCAGCGGCCATGGCTCACGGGCCCAGCTGCTCTGCGGCATATGGGATCCTCCCAGACCGGGGCACGAACCCGTATCCCCTGCATCGGCAGGCGGACTCTTAACCACTTGCGCCACCAGGGAGGCCCTAGTTTGTGGTTTTAATCAGATGAGAAAGTTGAACATGGCATGTGGCTAATGTCTATTGCATTTGTGCTTTCAGGGGTCTGTAAAAATAAAAGTTTTGATCTTTCAGTATTATTTTGCAGTTATTTTTTTCTAGGGTCAGCAGGACTGACAATTAATATACTTAGATATGACCCAGCAATCCCACTACTGGGCATATACCCAGAAAAAAACATAATTCAAAAAGACACATGTACCCCCAATGTTCATTGCAGCACTATTTACAATAGCCAGGACATGGAAGCAAGCTAAATGCCTAACGACAGATGAATGGATAAAGAAGATGTGTCACATATATACAGTGGAATATTACTCAGCCATAAAAAGGAGCGAAATTGGGTCATTTGTAGAGATGTGGATGGACCTAGAGACTGTCATACAGAGTGAAATAAGTCAGAAAGAGAAAAACAAATATCATATATTAACGCACATACGTGGAATCTAGAAAAATGGTACAGATGAAGTGGTTTGCAGGGCAGAAATAGAGACACAGATGTAGAGAACAAATGTATGGACACCAAGGGGGGAAAGCGGGGGGGGGCGGGGGTGGTGGTGGTGTGATGAGTTGGGAGATTGGGATTGACATGTATACACTGATGTGTATAAAATAGATAACTAATAAGAACCTGCTGTATAAAAGTAAATAAATAAAATTGAACAAAATATATATTAGAAATGTGAGGGAGGAGTCTAATAGTAAGTTTGCTTAGCAATGATTACATTGTTATCTGAAGCAAGGCTTATTTGTTTTTGCAGGCAAAACTCAAATGGCACCCAAGGCACCCACCCCAACCCTCAGTTCTAACCCTCAGTGGATCCAATATCCACAGTTCCTCATGTAACCTACATGCATTTACTTATAAATACATTTTTAAAATTACAAATGGGATCAAAATATACTCTTGCTGCCTCTTGCTTTTTTCATTTAATAGTATATCTCACAATGTTTTCTTAACAGTTGCATAATTTAACTGTTGTCCTGTCATGAATATTTAGAGTTGTTTCCAGGTTTTTGTGGTTGGTTAGCTGTCCAAAGGAAGGTGGGCTTATGCATGATTTTAACTTGTGTATGCTCTACATTTCCTAAGACTGAAGACACCAGTTCCCTCAATGGGCATCATTTTGGATGTGACATCTATCCAGTGGTGAGTAAAGGACACTAGTCCCAGACTTCTGCTGGACTGTTACTGGTGGAATGGTGTGGATAAGAATTTAGCAATTGTCTCATCAGTTGTGACATCTTAATCTCTTAGCCCCAAGGGCAGCCAGGTGGCCTCTAGTGAGTGTTACATGGATATAATGGGTTAGGATCACAGAATTTGGGTTCTTTAAAAATAGGTATCTGGTCTCAGTAATAATTGTCATGCCGGGTTGGGGGAGGAGGGGCGTGGTGAAAAGACCATAGGAGTTGGCATCAGAGCGAAATTAAAGCCCAGCTTCTCTACACGCATTGTATTTTCTTTAGGAGGACGTTCACCTTCTTTAAGCCTCAATTTCCTCATCTGTAAAACAGGAATGATATGAATATTAAAGTAATGTCTATGAAAATACACTTAAAAGTCACTGCACAAATATTAGTTATTACTTAACCGAAGTCCTCCTTAATAACGAAAAGAAACCTCAACTGTTTTAAAGTAACTTTCCTAAAGATATACAGGCATACATCTATGACTTAATTACTAATCTTTGTACCTTTAGTGTTTGTCTTCAAAAATTTCAGACACAGATCTGAGCTTGAAAAAATGGAGCATTAGAAAGAACAGGAAAATGTCACTTAATCATTTTATTTTTCTCACCTGCCATTTGTGCTTTCGTTATTGTATCTCCATTTTTACAGAACCTGGAATATGTCAAGACCAGTTTGCTGAGAGTCTTCTGTGATTTACGGTGTTTGCTCTGTAGTTTCTTTGTTTTGGTGTTTCAGGCGTGGAATGAAATTTTATTAGTTTGAAATTACACCTGCTTGTCCCAGTGACTCACCATCACGCCACCCTCCACAAACACACAAAAACCCACGTGACATACACTGTAGAAGGGCTGTGAATTTAAAAAAGTAAATAAAAATAATGCCACAAGTTGGAGAGGACATTCCCCAAATGAAAACAACTTTTTACACTGGATGGTAAGCAGTAGTCTCTAGAATGTTCCCAAATAACCATAACAAAGACCTGCTTTTAATTCACTCCCTGAAGCCAAATAGGAGACCACAGAGCAGTGTGTATTCTAGGGAGAAAAAAAAAAGACTGAACACTGAATAAACAAAAACACACACAGGCTAGTGCAGTCAGTCTTTTTTTGTAAAACTGTGGATCTGAAAAGCCTCCAGAGCTTAAAATTGCTCTTAAACTGAATCCCATACTTATGGGTTTGAGTAGGTAGATTTTCAGCAGCTTTCTCTGTGTCCTGTGGGGTCGCCATGTCAGTGCCCTGTAGAACTGGGGTGTGGAGCGGAGTTGGGCAGCACTTTTGAAGACAATATTAATGGAAGCCATAGCTGCTTCGATTGGTTCAATATTTGAAGGCGTTGTTAGTAGCATTTGGGAGCAAAAGCCTTCAAGGGCACAGAGAAGAACCCATCTTTTTTTTTAGATGTTGGGGGTAGGAGTTTATTAATTAATTAATTATTTTTTGCTGTGTTGGGTCTTCGTTTCTGTGCGAGGGTTTTCTCTAATTGTGGCAAGCCGGTGCCACTCTTCATCGCAGTGTGCGGGGCTCTCACTATCGTGGCCTCTCATGTTGCGCAGCACAGGCTCCAGACGCACAGGCTCAGTAGTTGTGGCTCACGGGTGTAGTTGCTCCGCGGCATGTGGGATCTTCCCAGACCAGGGCTCAAACCCATGTCCCCTGCATTGGCAGGCAGACTCTCAAGCACTGCGCCACCAGGGAAGCCCCCAGAATCCATCTTTATGTCTAGTTTATCTTTTTTTCAGTGGGCTACGATTAATATTAACCTTTTTAAAGCATATGATTCAGTGGTTTTAGTATATTCACAAAGTTGTGCAACCATCACCAGCGTCTACCTCCAGAACATTTGCATCTCCGTAAAAAGAAAACCCATATTTACCAGCACTCACTCCCCTTCCCCTACCCCGCCATCCTGCCCTAGACAACCACTAATCTACTTTCCATCCCTGTGGATTTGCCTGTTCCGAACACTTCATATAAATGGAGTCATACAATGTTTGTCCTTTTCTGGTTTGGCTTCTTTCACTTAGCACACTGTTTTCAAAGTTCATCCTTGTAGCATGTATCAGTACTTTTTGTTGTTGTTTTTTTGTTTGTTTGTTTTCTGCGGTACGCGGACCTCTCACCGTTGTGGCCTCTCCCGTTGCGGAGCACAGGCTCCGGACGCGCAGGCTCAGCGGCCGTGGCTCACGGGCCCAGCCGCTCCGCGGCATGTGGGATCTTCCCGGACCGGGGCACGAACCCGTGTCCCCTGCATCAGCAGGCGGACTCTCAACCACTGCGCCACCAGGGAAGCCCCCGGGAAGCCAGGGAAGCCCCCGGGAAGCCCCCAGAATCCATCTTTATGTCTAGTTTATCTTTTTTTCAGTGGGCTACGATTAATATTAACCTTTTTAAAACATATGGTTCAGTGGTTTTAGTATATTCACAAAGTTGTGCAACCATCACCAGTGTCTACCTCCAGAACATTTGCATCTCCCTAAAGAGAAACCCCATATTTACCAGCACTCACTCCCCTTCCCCTACCCGCCCATCCCGCCCTAGACAACCACTAATCTACTTTCCATCTCTGTGGATTTGCCTGTTCCGAACACTTCATATAAATGGAGTCATACAATGTTTGTCCTTTTCTGGTTTGGCTTCTTTCACTTAGCACACTGTTTTTCAAGTTCATCCTTGTAGCATGTATCAGTACTTTTTTTTGTTGTTTTTTTTTTGTTTGTTTTCTGCGGTACACAGGCCTCTCACTGTTGTGGCCTCTACCGCTGCGGAGCACAGGCTCCAGACGCGCAGGCTCAGTGGCCATGGCTCACGGGCCCAGCCGCTCCGTGGCATGTGGGATCTTCCCGGACCGGGGCACGAACCCGTGTCTCCTGCATCGGCAGGCGGACTCTCAACCACTGCGCCACCAGGGAAGGCCAGTACTTCGTTTTTTAAGGTCAAATAATATTTCACTGTAGGGATATACCCCATTTTGTTTATGCATTCATTGGTTGATGAACATTTGGATTGTTTAAACTTCAGGGCTATTGTGAAGGATAATGTTAAGAATGTTATATCCATGTACAAGTTTCTGTGAGGACATATATTTTCAGTGTTCTTGAGTATGTACCTAGGAGTGAGACAGTTTGGTGTCTGATCTTTCTTCATCCAAATTATCATGTTAGTAACCTGAGAGCAAGGGGAATGAGCTTAATTTGGACAGATGAAGAAACGGGATGGGTAGAGAAGCTGTGGTCTTTGCGTTACATCTCATTGTTCTCTAGAATGATGAAACTAATTCCTGACTTTTTAAAAACAAATCCACGGATAGACTATAAATCCGAGTCATTCACCGTGTTTCTGTCCCATGAGACCTGAGGGATACCTTACCTCCCTGTTAGTTAATCGCTTGCACTGTGATTTCCCCATGGTGAAGTGGGCTGAGGGTGTAGCCAGAGGGAAGAAAGACGTTAGAGTTTAGCATAATTTGTGTGTTTGCGGCGGGGGCGGGGTGGCGGGTGTAATTTGAAAAGAGCCTCTCGGTGCTCCCTCCGTTTTGCAGAGGATTCAGCTTTGATTATAATAACAGTGGAGCCTTCACACGATGGGATGGGGATGCTTTGGGAGGTGGACAGAGGCAGCAGTGGGGGCAGGCAGCAGTCTCAGAGCGTAAACAATAAATGTACGGCTGTTCTCTAAAATCCCGTGGCTGCTTTACTAGTAATGTTATTTCAAGGACCTTCTGTTTCCTAAACTATCTAGGTTTTATTTATCCAGGCGTGAAGACTAAATTCTGTTCATCAGAGCTGTGTTAGACACAGAAAAATTGTCATTTTGGATTGTAATAACTAGGAAGGCCCACCACATTAAGAGAAAAGGCACAGTTTTCTCTGCTGGCCCCAAAGAGCCCAAGCATCAAGGACAGATCCCCAGATTGGAAATTCTTCTAACTTGTGAAGACACATTTCATTTTGACAGAATTGGTTCTCTAGAAAAGCCTTTTGTCTGCATGGGGTCAACAGTAGACAATCCAGAGAACTGGATTTTCTTTCCACCTATACATTAATTAGGGAAGAAGTAAGCAAGTAGGCTAATTCCTCATCCTGAAACGCTACGGGGCCCCAGCACCATCAGCACCATGCAGGGGACCCAGCTAGGTTGCTGAGGCGTTAATGAGCTATAATTGCTTCCTGCCTTGCCTCCCCGTGGATTTTCGCTTTTACACATAGGCCTTCGGGGCCTCAGCCCAAAGGAGCTTGATGGATGATGGAACTTAATTTGGTCCCTTTGGGTAGAAGGGCCTTTCAACAATACAGAGCAAAGTCCTCCGTTGAGGGCAAGCCATACTGAGTTAATCATTATACTCTTTTACTGTGAACTAAATGGAGAAATAGTTCTCTTCTACCACAGTACTCTTTTTAATAGACTTTACTTTTAGAGTAGTTTTAGGTTCACAGCAAAATTGAGCAGGAAGTATAGAGAGTTCCTGTATACCCCCCGCACCCACACATGCATCCTGTCCACCAGAGTGGGACATTTGTTACAACTGAGGATCCTACACTGGCACCCAAAGTCCTTAGTTTACATTAGAGTTCATTCTTGGTGTTGTACATTCCATAGGTTTGGACAAATGTGTAATGATGTGTATTCACCATTAGAGTATCATACAGAATAGTGTCAATGCCCTAAAAATTCTCTGTGCACCACTTACCCATGTCCCCACCCCCCGGCAGTCACTGATCTTTTTACCATCGCCATAGTTTGCTTTTATCAAAATGTCATATAGATGAATTCATACAGTATGTAGCCTTTCCACATTGGTTTCTTTCACTTGGTAATATGCGTTTAAGATTCTTCCATGTCTTTTCATGGCTTGAAAGCTCATTTCTTTTAGTGCTATGAAGGTGACTGATCCAGGAAACAGGCGCTTACCAGACACTGAATCTGCCAGTGCCTTGATCTTGCACTTCATCCTCCGGAACTGAGAGAAATAAATTCCTGTTTATAAGCCACCCAGTCTGTGGTTGGTTGTTATAGCAGCCCAAGCTGGCTAAGACAACAGCTTTTTAAGATGTGACTGACATGCAATAAACTTTAAAGCGTATGATTCAATAATTTTTAGTATATTCACAAAGTTTACACATATTTAAAATGTACAACTTGGCACATTTTGATATATATACATACCCCTAAAATTATCACCATAATTAAGACAGACATAATTAAAACATAGTTAAGACATAATTAAAACTTCATTACCCAGAAGTTTCCTCATGCCCATTTGTAATTTCTTTCCTTCCTTTCTGGCCACCACTGATCGGCTTTCTATCCTATAGAGTCATTTCTATTTCCAAGAATTTTATATAAACAAAATCATAGAGTATGTACTTTTGTTTGTTTTTGTCCTGGCTTCTTCATTCAGCATAATTATTTTAAGATCCATCTATGCTGTAGCATGATATCTATAGTTTATTTTTTTGTTTTTGCTGCGAAGTATTCAGTTGTATGATTATACCACAATTTGTTTATCTATTCACCTGTTGATGGAAATTGGGTTGTTGCTGGTTTGGGGCCATTACAAAGAAGCTGCCATCAATGGTCATATACAAATCTTTGCATGACTTACGCTTTCACTCTTTGAGGGTAAATACCTAGGATTGGCATGGCTGGGTCATATGGAAATCATATGTTTTAACTTTTTAAGAAACTGCCAAACTGCTTTTCCAAAGTGGTTGTATCATTTTGCACCTGCTCCAGGGCTGTGTGAGGGTTCCAGGTACTCCCCATATCCTCCCAACACCTAGTATGGTCAGTTCCTTTCATCTCAGCCATTCTAACTGATGTGTAATGGTGTGCCCCACAATTCAAACTCTGCTGGTCCTAACTGCCTCGGAGGTCCCTCTATATACCACCCACCCAACATCCCTTCTCTAAGTCTTTGCTCATGCTATTCTTGCGAAGTGGATGCTTCTCTATCCACCCCCTCGTCTTAAACAATCTTCCTTTAACATTCCACCTCAGTGCTCCTGGTGTCTCGGGTTGAGCCAAAGTCTGTCTCTACATATATACATACCCATGTAATTCTGTGTATAATTTTTTTCCAAAGCATATTTGCATTATGAGAGATGCTCTGTGTGATTGTTTTCCCCACTCAAGGTTGGAGACCTAATACAGGGCTGGGCACATCGTAGGTTTGCTGTCATGAATGCAAACTGACAGAGACAGGACTTGTCACCCTGTGAGTGGTACTCTTTCCCTACAACCTGAAAAACATAGCTCCACTTTCTCTGGTTTGAAGAGCTCTGTCGTGACAGTGATTGCTATTTTGAAACTTATTGATCAGAAACAGTGTGTTGCTATGGGAATACTTTTAAATAAAATGAACAATGGTCCTCCTTCTTAAAAACATCCTTCAGATATAGAAGGCAAAAGATAAATGAAGTCGAAGAAACTCATGGACTTCAAGGAAATTAAATTTTGTCTGAGTGAGGGTCACACAGTCTGTCTTCACTCTATGATTTTAACGTTTCCTGTCTGAAGATTCTGTGTATTTTTGAGTGAACTAGAGTTAGTCATAATGCCTGTAATATTCTTTTTGATGTTGATGAGTGGGGAAGGGGCAGGGTTGAGAAACATTTCTATCCTAGCATCTTCTGAGAAATTCTTAGTAGTCAACAACATCTGCAAGTTTTCCAACTCCCCAGAAAATAGTCGGTCTGATGTGGTTTTTATAGGTTCACAGGAGGGAGAGGCAGAAACATAAAAGAGTAAGCTGGTTTCCAAAACAGTAGTTTCTGGTAATAAGGGGATGGTAAAGAGGTTAAGTTTCAAAGTCTGATTAGAAATCGCAGCTATGGAATTTGGAGTGATTGTCACTGAGGCTTTAAAGCCTGTGGATTTGGCCTGCTGTGCACAGACAGTGGTTCTTGATTTTTAACCCAGAGCAAAGTGGCAGCAGAGCACAAAAACATATGCAGCGTCTTCTGGGGGATACTGAGTGTGCTGGGCTAATGTTCAGAATTCACCGGCAACTAGATGAGTTAAAAGAAAGCACCACAATGTGGGAAACTCTAAAGCAATCTGGCTGACTAATCAAAAGTATTTTGAAATAGTCCTTCATAGCGGGTTTTGTTCCAAAGCCAAGTAACTCCATCCATCACAAGCTAAATAAAGCCCTAGTAAGATCAATGCGATCATGGTAAGATGAGGAGGTTTATAATTAAAGCCCATGACAAAGTGACCTGTGCAAGAATACAGTGTAAAGCCGGCCGTGCTTCTCAAATTCTCATGTGCACATGAGCCACCCGGGAGTCTTGTGAAAATGAGGGTTCCAGTTCCGTAGGTACAGGCTGGGGCCTGAGATTCTGCATCTTAAAACAGCTCTCATGTGGTGTGGATGCTGCCTGTCCTCAGACCACACTTTGGGTTGCAAATGCAGAGACTTAAGTGAATGGGTTGCTTCTCCCTCTTTTATAACAGATCACGGAAATGTCCTGTGAAGCTCTCTGACAAAGTAAATAAGTCTATTGTTAACAGTCCTATTCATCTCAGGAGGGTATGGAAATCAATTCTGATACCTGTGTTGTACTTTAAGGGAAAAAGAGAAAGGGATTTTTTCATTAATGGCATCATGGAAAAAAAATCAATTGAAAAACTTCCAGATTGAGTTGTGTTTATTTTAGGGTTGAAAATAGTCAAGCAATTTATTGTAGGATGCTCTCAATTACTGAAAAAAGTTAAACTATATCCAGTATATTGCCTACATATATCAGGAGTAACAGTGGCATTCAAAAACTTTTAAGCCAGAAGTTCCAGAAGTCACTTTTTTGGTTAAAACTTGAAAAGAAGTGCTGTCTGATTTGAGTATTAGATTCTTTGCCCAGGACCATCCCGAAGGTATTACCGTGGTAGTTTAAGGCACATATTTTTTGAAGCCAAACTCTCTGGATTTGAATCTGTTAAGTCTTGCCACTTACTAACTATGTACAACGGTTTACCCCTCTGTAAAATGGGTCTGCATTCTACAGGTATTATTGGATTAAGTGAGTTAATATTTGTAATGTTCTTAGACCAGTGCTTGGCACACATACCAGCTATACAAATGTTAAATATATGACCAAAATAAGTAAGACATGTGTTAGTGTCATATCTTAGTTGCCCAGTGAGCCTCTGGAATCCAGAAGGGCTGTTTCTCTTTTTTCTTTTTTGTTTAGAAATTTATTTATTTATGTATTTATTTATTTATTTGCTGTGTTGGGTCTTTGTTGCTGTGCCCGGACCTTCCCTGGTTGCAGAGAGCAGGGGCTTCCCTTTGTTGCGGTGTGCGGGCCTCTCATAGTGGCTTCTCTTGTTGCGGAGCACGGGCTCCAGGCACGCGGGCTTCCGTAGTTGTGGCTCGTGGGCTCTAGAGCGCAGGCTCAGTAGTTGTGGAGCACAGGCTTAGTTGCTCTGCAGCATGTGGTATCTTCCCGGACCAGGGCTCGAATCCGTGTCCCCTGCATTGGCAGGCGGATTCTTAACCACTGCACCACCAGGGAAGTCCCGGCCCGTTTCTCTTTTGAACAACTAAAATGTCTCCCTACAAGACTTCCCCGTAGGCCGCTGGGTCAGAGAGAAAGGTGATTTCAGCCAACCAACAGGAAACCTCAAAATAAATTCATAGAACCTAGGAGTTTATTTATTTTGCTCATTTGGTTAGACTTACCTCCATCCTTTGGTTTGGCAGTTGGTGATGTATATTGGCCAGGTGGCCAAGGATGTGTTGAAGTGGCCCCGCCCCTTCTCCCCTCCTGTTGTGAAACTGGAGAAGAGAGCGATTGCTGAGTATGGGATGCCGTCCACCCACGCCATGGCAGCCACAGCTATCTCCTTCACCCTCCTCATCTCTACCACGGACAGATACCAGGTAAGGCGCACACTCCCCTTCCTCCCGTGTAACGCCATCCGTACGACGAGGCAGCAGAGAGTTTCCCTTCAGGATTTTCTTCTTTTGAAGGACTTTGAAGTTTATGAAATAAAGATGGGGAACAAAAATGTATTGAGCAGTCCGTGACAATTTCTTTATAAATGAAGTGGCCATATGATTTAGTACCCAAAGCAGGTTGTGCCCGAGAGTGAAAGGGGACACCATTAATAATGACAACAGGGGCTTCCCTGGTAGCGCAGTGGTTGAGAGTCCGCCTGCCAATGCAGGGGACACGGCTTCGAGCCCTGGTCTGGGAGGATCCCACATGCCACGGAGCAACTAGGCCCGTGAGCCACAACTACGGAGCCTGCGCATCTGGAGCTTGTGCTCCGCAACAAGAGAGGCCGCGATAGTGAGAGGCCCGCGCACCGCGGTGAAGAGCGGCCCCTGCTTGCCACAACTAGAGAAAGCCCTCGCGCAGAAACGAAGACCCAACACAGCAAAAATAAATAAATTAATTTAAAAAAATAATAATGACAACAGCACCACAGACATAACCAGGGTGTGTGGCATCCCGCTTCCGAAAGCATTTTCACCCTGAGCTGCCCGACCAGATGGCACTTGAATAGGTGCTCTCATCCTCTGTTTGCAAGAGACTCGAGGGGTTTATGATCCTAGTAAATGATCCTCCAGGGCTGAGATGATTTCACCAAATCCTCCAGCTACATGTCCCAGGGCCCAGGGTGAAATAGTCTGTTCCCAAATTAGCCCCCAAAGATGTCTCTGCCTTTTTCAGGGGCTCAACCGTTAGAAATAATCATTCCATACTTTCTAGAAAGCTGTCTAAATGACAGGAGATTAATAAATGTTGAAAAGAGAAGAATGTCACTTAATATCTGCTTAAATGCCAATTATAGTAAGACCTTTTAAAAGTTATATTATTACTGCAATGAAGATTTATTTTTCCTTTCTGAGAACTCTTGCTCTAATTTTGTGCTTAATTTCAGAAATTTTACCTTTTACCCGTTGGAAAATTTAGATTTCATTAACTCTAGCAGTCTTGTATGTAAATGACAGTATTGCTTCTCCTGTCCCTCTACACCAGAAACCCAGGGATGTTCCATGTTCCAGGTTGTACAGAAATGGGGTGTCAGGGCTTCCCTGGTGGCGCAGTGGTTGAGAGTCCGCCTGCCGATGCAGGGGACGTGGGTTCGTGCCCTGGTCCGGGAAGATCCCACATGCCGCGGAGCGGCTGGGCCCGTGAGCCGTGGCCGCTGAGCCTGCGCGTCCGGAGCCTGTGCTCCGCAACAGGAGAGGCCACAACAGTGAGAGGCCCGCGTACCACAAAAAAAAAAAAAAGAAAAAGAAATGGGGTGTCAGCCTGATGTGACTGGAAGAGGATAAGATTAGTGTCAGGTCCTGGCTCTACCTGGTCCTCTACCTGGTCACCTGGGGTCAGATCTCAGTTTCCTAAATGGGAAAGGGACAAGTATAGTATTATATCCAACTAGGTATAATCTTTTTTTGTAACTTAAATATCATGCCAGGATCAAACAATGTCTGAGCTCCCCCGTACTATCGGAATTAATTGAATGCAGACTTCTGAGCTATGTCATATCTCGTGCCATCTGCCCCAGAAGGACATAGTGGGCCCAACACTGACCCCCATTGGGCTGCTGTCAGCATCCAGAGAAGCCTGTGAACATGCTTCTCTTAGGAAAAAAGCAACAAGTGGCTCTGACTGTAGGAAAGCAACAACAATCATTTATATGCTATTTTAAGGCCACCTGAATCTTCTTAAAAATGTCTTTACAGCTTATGTGATGAAACGGTTTTCTTTTCCTTTCTTTTTTCTTTTTCTTTTTATTTTTTTGGCCACACCGCTCGGCATGTGGGATCTTAATTCCCCAACCAGGGATCAAACCTGTGCCCCCTGCAGTGGAAGTGCGGAGTCTTAATCACTGTACCGCCAGGGAAGTCCCACAATAGTTTTCTTAAGGCCTGAGTTGTTATGCACTTCTTTCCTATTTAACTTTTAATAATAAATATATTCAGCTTTTGGGGTTATTTACTCATGAGTAGCTCTAAAAATGGGTTTATTTATATAAATATGTGTTCAGGCGAATACCAACCTCTAAATTCTGAATGCATTAACTCATTAATTTTCAACACTTTTTCGATTAAAATCAGAGACCCAGTTAATGATAAATCTTAAGAAAAGATGCACAACCCTGTGTTATTATACTCAGATGTTGCATTGGAAAGAACATGCTGGGCTTGTACTCAGAAGATGTGGCTTCTGGTTCGGACTGTGTCACTACTGGCTGTGTGACCTTGGGCAAGTCATTGCACATCTCTGAGCCCCGGCTCCTGTTGTGAGGGGTGATGGATGGGCAAGCATCTTTGTGCTAAAGTTCAATACTAATGCAACTTACTATCAAGGTTAAGGGTTTCCTCATTTGTGGACTGGGCTAGTAATAGAACCTATTTCATACGGTTGTGTGAAGATACATGAGATAGTGACCATAAATCACTTCACATAATACAGACAGTTCTCTATCATCTTTAATTTATCCTTAAGACCACAGACGTTAGTACTTGAAGCAACTGGATTATAGCTCTGTGTCTAGCTCATAAGCAGAATATTTGTGTGTTCTTTTTTTTTTTTTTTTTTTTTTTGCGGTACGCGGGCCTCTCACTATTGTGGCCTCTCCCGTTGCAGAGCACAGGCTCCGGACGCGCAGGCTCAGCAGCCACGGCTCACGGGCCCAGCCGCTCTGCGGCACGTGGGATCCTCCCAGACCGGGACACGAACCCGCGTCCCCTGCATCGGCAGGCGGACTCTCAACCACTGCGCCACCAGGGAAGCCCTTGTGTGTTCTTTATATGACTCGTCGTTAGCCAGATTCCTCCAGCTGTTTGCATTACTCACGAGCAAATGTCAAGATTCAGTGAAGTCTGGACTCTTGCCTTGACATCTGTACAGAAATATGCCCAGTCTTAACATGCGGCCATTGTTCCCAGGCTTCCTCAAGAAGCTGATTGTCGCCAAGCTTTATCATCACAGCACATGATGGGGAAGTAGCTAGTTGGACTTCCAAATTACAGAACTGTCTATCTACCTTGCCTCTTGGAAATACTGTATATTTCATAAGTTTTCATCTAAAAATAGGTAGAAATAAAACATTATTTACTCCATTAAAACTTGTAGCACAATAGCTAAGGTCAAGTTTTCTGCTGTGTCTTATTTGCATGTCAATATGTTGTGAGACTTCCTTCCAAAACTATATTCCTAGGCACCTTCCCTTTCTCTTTCCTTAATTTTCCCATTTTTCAAGTGATTTTCGATCATCAGACTGCTGGCCTAAGGAATATGAGATTGAGACTAGGTGTTACGGGATCAGAAATCCTGTTCCCTTCCACAGCATCAAATTGTATGTGTCTGAACCTGACCTAATGTCCTTGTTTTCTCTTCTCCCCCTGCAGTATCCCTTTGTTTTGGGACTGATGATGGCTGTGGTGTTTTCCACGTTGGTGAGTCTCAGCAGACTTTACACTGGGATGCACACAGTACTGGTAAGCCTTTGTGGGCAGGTCTTGGAGTGATTATCTGAATAGGAGTGTGACTAGTATGTGTTTATTAAGTTATTTGCATATGTAATTATATTTCCCATCAGGCCAATGAATTAAGGAATTATTATCATATGGCACATGTATAATAATAGTAATGAATCATTAAGATGATCTGAAGGAGGCTGAACTGGGCTAGACCCTCATGACTTTGAAGATTGGCTAGAATGGTAACAAAGATTCAGGTAGTTTGTTTACATGCTGGTTCACTGATGATGCAACACGAGGTGCAGAAAAACACCCAGGGTCAGGGATGTGAGTGATGGATGAAGTTCTCCACTTGGTCCTCGAAGATGTGGGTGTGAAATTTGGGGGTCTCAGCTGCCCTTGCAGGGTAGGAGTCCCACCAGGTCAAAAGAGCCCAAAATCATGAGCTTGCTTCCTTCCATACTGGGTTTGCATTTAAAGAGCTGTCCATGTTTTTACCATATTAGGAATTTTTTTCAGGGCTTCCATAGTTAGCACAGTTAAAATTACTCAGTTCTATTTCCTAGTGTTGCAGCCAGCTACCTTGGAGTTCCAGAGCATAATGCTGGCCATGGTTTACCAAGGGCACTATTTATCATCATAATTGCTGCAAGAAAGTTTTCTTTAAAAAGGACTAGGTCCTTGCTTATTGTGTTACTCTTCATGTGAAGCTGAAAAATTATGTTAGCAAAAGACCTCAGAGGGAGCTTCCCTGGTGGTGCAGTGGTTGAGAGTCTGCCTGCCGATGCAGGGGTCACGGGTTCGTGCCCCGGTCCGGGAAGATCCCACATGCCGCGGAGCGGCTGGGCCCGTGAGCCATGGCCACTGAGCCTGCGCGTCCGGAGCCTGTGCTCCGCAACGGGAGAGGCCACAACAGTGAGAGGCCCGCGTACCGAAAAAAAAAAAAAAAAAAACAGACCTCAGAGGGAAAGGCCGGCCTTCACTGGCCCTCTTGTTTCTCTTCCTGGTACCCTGATGTTGGTCATCCTGGGAAAGGTGGGGGGAGGTGTGGAACGGCAGAAGCCGCAGAGGTGAGGTGAACAGATTTAGGGAGAGAGTTTGTCGAAATGGACAGAAGAAAACAGGGAGGAAGTAAACCCGGAGAAAGACGTTTGTGGCTGCATGAGATTCAGAGAGCAACATCATGCTTTCCTCTTAAGAAAAAAACAAATTAGGGCTTCCCTGGTGGCGCAGTGGTTGAGAGTCCGCCTGCCGATGCAGGGGACACGGGTTCGTGCCCCGGTCCGGGAAGACCCCACATGCCGCGGAGCGGCTGGGCCCGTGAGCCATGGCCGCTGAGTCTGCGCGTCCAGAGCCTGTGCTCCGCAACGGGAGAGGCCACAACAGTGAGAGGCCCACGTACCGCAAAACAAAACAAAAACAAATTATAACTCCAAGGAAAGCGGGGACGTGAGTGGAGTCAGGGCTGGACCCAGGGTGAGGCAAGTCAGGCAGGAAATTGAAGGGATGCCGAACAACTCCAGAATCAAAAGAAATGATTTTCACGCGACACTTAAAAAATCAAAATCAATGCAGAAACTTTCCATGATGAACAAAATATCGCAGCCTGCAGTAAAGTTCTGCATTTGTGTGACCTTGCTGGTTTTGCCCTACCCTGATCCTGGAGTGCTGCCCGGTGCAAGGGGGCCCAGATTTTGAAAATACGACGGGAGCAGTTAGGGGTCAGCCTTATTATCTACCTACCAAGACACGTCCCTGCTGTTCCCGTCCCCTTGCACAGTGTGTCTCATGGCTTCTGAGACTTAAGGGGAAAGGGGAAAGAGCATTCTCAATTTGCTACACCGCTGCTCCTCATTATAAAGGGTTCTCTCCAAATATGTCCACAGACTTAAATATGGAATGAAGCAGAACCCTCTCGGGTGTTTGAGTATTTCTTTTATCTGGGGCTACTTTTTAATTTCCATTGGTTTTAATAAAAAGCGATCTTAGGAACTCAGGTTAAAATTAAAACCAAAGTAAACATGAGAATGTGGAGCTGCAGACATGAATAGAGGGCACAGAAAACCCACCTCAATAAAAATCCAGCTACGTGTCTGTCTTTAGTTTTAAAAGTGGGTTAGGGGGTAGGGAAGCACAGATTTGTGGGGGAGATCGTTTAGACCTCTCTTTGAGATGCAAGGAATGGGTCCCACCACTCATTTTGGAGCATCCGTTCCAAAAAAAAACTGGAACAAGGG
Organism: Mesoplodon densirostris; assembly: GCF_025265405.1. Classification (NCBI taxonomy): domain Eukaryota; kingdom Metazoa; phylum Chordata; class Mammalia; order Artiodactyla; family Ziphiidae; genus Mesoplodon; species Mesoplodon densirostris. Next base: position 16,199,327 of record NC_082668.1, on the reverse strand, counting down.
GCAGTAGCAACTATGCCTCCCACCCCCATCCTGCTCCACCATTGCCGTGCAGGACTCCTTCACACGTATAATTTTGTCTCATAAAGACCTGAGACCCTGGACTTCCCTGATGATCTAGTGGTTAAGACTCCACGCTTCTAAAGCAGGGGTGTGGGTTTGATCCCTGGTCAGGGAACTAAGATCCCACATGCTGCACAGCATGGCCAAAAACAAAAACAAATTTTAAAAAATTTAAAACAAATTTTTTAAAAAACAACAATTTAAAAGAAAAACAACAAATTTTTAAAAAATTAAAAAAAATTTTTTTTTAATTAAAAAAAAAACAAAAGATCTGAAACCCTGACTCAGGCCCAGGTCTGAGTCAGGCTCCAGAGCCAAAGACATGGCCCAGGGTAGAATGGTACATAATTTCTAGTAGCAAAGGGGAATGGTTCCTTTTAATAGAACGACGGAGTTGAATTATGGATTGGTTGTCTTTTTTTAGCAGCAACTTAATAAGCTTCTGGGGGCTTCCCTGGTGGCGCAGTGGTTGAGAATCTGCCTGCCAATGCAGGGGACACGGGTTCGAGCCCTGGTCTGGGAAGAGCCCACATGCCGCGGAGCAATTGGCCCCGTGAGCCACAATTGCTGAGCCTGCGCGTCTGGAGCCTGTGCTCCGCAATAAGAGAGGCCGCGATAGTGAGAGGCCTGCGCACCACGATGAAGAGTGGCCCCCACTTGCCACAACTAGAGAAAGCCCTTGCACAGAAACGAAGACCCAACACAGCCATAAATAAATAAATAAAATTAAATTAAAAAAAGAATAAGCTTCTGCAGGGTGACAGGCTTGGAGCTAGATCTAGAAGATACTGAGGTGAACAAAACCTACCTCACCCTCCCAGGTGTCCGAATCTATTGATGGAGACAGATGTATGAGCTACTGATTGCTGGCTGTGATAAGTATTATAATTAGCATGGAACAGCTTGGATCAGGCCAACTGAAGTGGCGTGCCTCTCCTCTAGACTCTTCACATTCTCTAGGGACTGCCACACACTGGTGGTTCTCAACCTTGGCTGCACATTCAAATCCCATGGAAAACTTTAAAGAAAATATTTGGGGATGTTTGGACATCTACGATCATAGCAGCAGCATTATTCACAGTAGCCAAAATGTAGAAGCAACCCAAGTGTCCATTGATGGACGAATGGATAAATAACATGTGATAGATACATACAGTGGAATATTACTCAACCTTGAAAAGGAAGGAAATTCTGACACACACTACAGCATGGAAGAAACGTGAAGACATCACGCTAAGTGAAATAAACCCATCACCAAAGACAAATGCTCTATGATTGTGCTTATATTCATAAAGACAGACAATAGAAGGTGGTTCCCAGAACCTGAGGGGAGGGGGGATGAGGAGTTATCATTTAACGGGTACAGAGTTTCAGTTTGGGAAGATGAAAAAGTTCTGGAGGTGGACAGTGGTGATGTTGTCCAACAATGTAAATGTACCTAATACCACTGAACTGTACACTTTAAAACGGTTAAGATGGTAAATTTTATGCTATGTGGGGTTTTTACCACAATAAAAGATACAGTCCTAGGCGTTGGTGTTTTTTCAAAGTTCCTCAGTTGATTTCAATGTGCAGCCAGGGTTGAGAACCATCTATTAGACTGTCCCTTAGAGCTGGGCCAGGGCACAAGCCTGGACAAAATAAGAGTTGGAAGGTGAAAGGAAAGTGGGGACAGGTGCTGTATAGGCAGCCACTGTGTCCACAGCGTGAATGGCTCTAATTGCACCCAGCTGGGAGGCTCACAGCACACTGAGTCATTAAGGTGGCTGCCAGCTTCATATAAATGGTTCTCCGTGCATAAAGAGGAAGAACAGTTCACAGAGAAGCAGTCATTTGCTTATCTCGCCTGTTAAGAAATCTCTCTTGTCAAAGGTGAGTGGTTTGCTGTGAGATCAGCCTTCTGGACAGGCTCTGGCTGACTCCTGGGCACGTCTGAGTGAAGCATGGGGAGGCATTGAACCCGCACGTGGTGTCACCATCCGGCCAAACCAGCTCTGGCATTGCTTCTATCTACCAGGACGCCCAAGGGAGAAACCTGGGCGCTATGCTAGCTCTCCTCTTCCCACACCCATCAGTCAGGGAGTCATCAAGTCAAATTAGTTCTGACTCTTAAAGATGTCTTAAAGCTTTTCTTACACCACTGCCAGGATACTATTTCCAAATCTGATGATGCTCTTCCATGCATGGAAACGTTTCTCCATCTCCTGAGGAACAACACAGGTAGCCCCAACTGGGGCCTTTGGGGGAATCGACCTTTGAGAGAAGTCAGCACTGTTTATGGCAAAACATGGAAATAAAACACAGGGGCCCTGATGACATTCTTGTACCATACCTGGGGCCACACTACCTCTAGGCTGGCTGTTCCTTTTTGCCCAAGCTGATTTTTATTGAAATTGTACATTTCCCATAGTAATAAGCATCCTAACCAACGATTTACAGAGATAATTTTTTGGTGTATAATTTCATGTTCCCTTGGTTTGAAAAGTAAACCAATTACAGCCAGCTGAAGGGTCAGGGGAGAGGGTAGAATGGCCTGGAAAGGTGGGGTAGCCCGTGGGATCCAACACAGATGGGGCCGAACAACTAAGCTTCGTACGTGTCTTCCTCTCCCTGCAGAGTGCCACGGTGCACAGAACGCAGATCCTAACAACTTCTCTCTCAGATGCAGACCTTCACTCTCAGAGATGAAACTTTGATTGGACTGGGCGTTACCCTTGGGCATGGGAGCCTGACAGGGAGGCAGGGTTGCAGAGCAGAGACAGGGCCCCAGAAGCCACCCCTGTGGGCTGCAAAGGCAGTGCCCAAAGAACAGGAACTGGAAAAACAACCCAGTAAGTAAGTTCACCATGATTGAGAATGCCCAAACTCAAGTGGTTACCTTGTGCATGAGTCAGGATGCCTTGAATGCAAATAACAGAAACCAGCACAAACTTGTTGAAGCTGGAAAGGAAATACACTGTTTTTTGTTTTTTTTTTTCTTTTTTTGGCGGTACGCGGGCCTCTCACTGTTGTGGCCTCTCCCGTTGTGGAGCACAGGCTCCGGACACGCAGGCTCAGCGGCCATGGCTCACGGGCCCAGCCGCTCTGCGGCACGTGGGATCCTCCCGGACCAGGGCACGAACCCGTATCCCCTGCATCGGCAGGCGGACTCTCAACCACTGCGCCACCAGGGAAGCCCATACACTGGTTTTTATAACCACACTGTAGGAAGGGCAGAGGTGCAGGTGGCCACTGGGAGTGTGGGACTCTGGGTCTAGATCTCTATTGCAAGTCTCCGCCACTCTTTCCCTAGGTTCTTTCTTTTCTTTTCTTTTTTTTTTTCCAGTATGTGGGCCTCTCACTGTTGTGGCCTCTCCTGTTGTGGAGCACAGGCTCCGGACGCATAGGCCCAGCGGCCATGGCTCACGGGCCCAGCCGCTCCACGGCATGTGGGATCTTCCCGGACCGGGGCACGAACCCGTGTCCCCTGCATCGGCAGGCGGACTCTCAACCACTGTGCTACCAGGGAAGCCCCTTTTCTTTTCTTTATGGCTGTGTTGGGTCTTAGTTGCGGTGCGCGGGCTTCTCATTGTCATGGCTTCTCTTGTTGCGGAGCACGGGCTGTAGGCATGCAGGCTTCAGTAGTTGTGGCACGTGGCCTCAGTAGTTGTGGCTTGCGGGCTCTAGAGCTCAGGCTCAATAGTTGTGGCGCATGGGCTTAGTTGCCCTGTGGCAAGTGGGATCTTCCCAGGCCAGGGCTTGAACCCATGTCCCTTGCATTGGCAGGCAGATTCTTAACCACTGTGCCACCAGGGAAGCCCCCTAGGTCATTTCTATATCTCTCTACATGGTGGATCCATCCTCTTGGGCTGCCCTCTCTCTGATGCTAGACCCAAGGCTTAAATTCTTTCTGCGTTACTCCTGAGAATATTCTAGTGGAGACTTTCATTGGCCTGGCCTGGATTATGAGTCTCTTGCTGTACCAAACACTGTCCAAGGGGTTGCAGGGGATTGTGATTGGACAAGCTGGGCCAGAAGCCAGCCTATGTGAACAGGGGCTGTTTGGCAGTGACGGTTAGGGTTAGTACTGGCGTGTGAGAGGGCCTCTTCTCCAAAATAAAATGCATCTGTTGCCAGAAGACGGCAGGCAAAGCACCAGTGACATACTTTGTACATTGACATCATTGCATTTTCCTACTGTTTGAAAGACTCAAAAATGGGGCGTTATGTTTGTGGGGAAAGGAGGACTAGAGAAAATCAAGAAGGCTGATCGTACTGTGTTTGTGAAACCTGAAATAACTCAACTTATACGGAATTGATTTTAAGTCTTTTAACTGATAATGCAATCATCCCTAATATATGAGCAGTAAAATTAGCCAGAATTGTTGTTGTTGTTGATAGGTTAGTGAATAGTTCCATTATTTTAAACTTGAGTTAGCTGAGATGCCGTTCTATTTTATTGTCCCTAAATTGCTTGATCTGTGAATAATTACATAGATATTAGGTTTTATTTGCTTACTCATTTTTTCCCCCTAAATATTGCTTTAGTTTTGGTTAGAGTTGGAGAATGTTGAAAAGGTTTCTCAAATATTCAATTATCTGCAGACCATACAAAACTATGTTCTGGCTTTGGACTAGAGCATTTTGGGTGTGTTTTTTCAAGTTCTTTGAAACTACTTTAAAAAAAAAAACTTACTTCAAACTGCCTTACTTAACATAGAGAGAAAGCGAATTGTAATATAAATTACACCCTACAAAGATCTACTTTGTTATACCCTGTTGGGTGAGTTAGTTACTGAGATAAAAAGGGAATTTGGTTGTGCTTCTAGGCATCAGTCACCACAATATTATACACATTCTTTTCTCTTTACCTTGGAGAGAAATATTTTTACCCTTTCATTAAAATAGAGGATTATTTCTGGATTCAAAAGTAATAAGTACTCATGGTAGAACACTCTTGCCCTCTTGTTTTTAAAGTTGTTGTTGTTGTGTGTGTGTGTTTAAGACAAAATAAATTGCCATTAATCAAACCACCGCACGAGGAGTTCAGACAGCCATTTGTTAGGACGATACAAAGGGAGACTGAAGGCACTTTATGCTTCTATATTAATTGAACCAAAATTAGGACTTTGCACAGTTTCCAGCAAGAACTGCTCATGGTTTGTATTCCTAACAACAAACATAGGCAAATTAATTTTTTATCTCCTTTCTCAGTGCCGTCTAAAAAGCCACAGTTGGGGTAACTTTTTCCACCTGTTGTGTAAGTGTGAGGTGCATCGACTACTGGAAATGCCCTAAATCTAGGACGGGGAGCTGGACTGAGCCTTGAGTACCGCCCACAGAAGATACACAAAGATAGAAGTTGGTCAAAGCACCAGAATCACGCAGAGTTCACAGGTCCCTAGGGGCAGTGGGCCAAGCCCTAAAGGGCTGAAGCAGGCACAGTCTGGTCCTGGGCCAGTTTGCCTCAGACCAGAAGCTACTTATGTCCTTCCTCCTGCAATTGTTGACCTCTAACATTCTGTGGCCTGGAGCCTCAGAAGCTGCTCCAGTAGGATGTGTTGTCAGGCCTGACAGAGTGTGACAACCAACAGTTAGTCTGATGGGGCAGGGGAACCAGTGTCTGGGCAGCCTAGCCAAATGGACTAGGCCTGCAGCTACAGAGATGGTCCCTTGAGGCTGAGTTGGGCAGGTGAGGTGGTGATGGGGAAGCAGGTAGTTTACCTCAGTGAGAATGACACCAAAGTACCTGTACAGCCCAGATTGCTGAAGAGGGAGCTCAGGTAAATGCTTAAGGTCTAGATTGTATTGAGAATGCATTCACTTTTCCCAACTACTCATGAAAAACAAGCACATTCAGATACAGAGTACAGATTTGAGATGCAGCACTACCATGGGTTGTATTTGTGTTCTACATGAGTCCCATTTACTACTAAAATAAGAGTAAGGGATCAGATTAAACCTTCTGTAGAAGCCAGTCTCCATTTTTCTTTCTTTTCCTAGGTTATTGCTTTTTGGATCATATAGTGTGTTACAGTCTCATTGAAGGGTGAGGTTTTTCTGTAAGCTTATAATCGTGTTCCTCTTTTTTTTTTTTAAAGAAAATTAAATGTATTTCTCACACCAGAAACCAGAGTGGTCCAGACTGGTGGGTCAGTTGGGGATCTGGCTTCTTTCCATCTTGTAATTGTATGCCTCTCTTAATGGAAAAAGCACTGTCTTCAAAATTTGTTTGTGAAATCAACGTTTGTAAAATGAATCATAGGGCCTCCCTGGTGGCGCAGTGGTTGAGAGTCCGCCTGCCGATGCAGGGGATACGGGTTCGTGCCCCGATCTGGGAGGATCCCATATGCCGCGGAGCGGCTGGGCCCGTGAGCCATGGCCGCTGGGCCTGCGCATCCGGAGCCTGTGCTCCGCAACGGGAGAGGCCACAACAGTGAGAGGCCCGCATACCGCAAAAAGAAAAAAAAAAAAAAAAATGAATCATACCTTCCCATTTATTTACATGATTTTTTAAAAAAAATTCTTTGGCCCCTTGGGGAAATTTATACACAAATTTCTGCCATAAATGCTCACTGTTGCTGTGACATTCCTGAAAATATTGGCATGCACTGGCACTTTATTTTCATTTCAGCTCTCTAAGTCATTACTACTTTGTCCTACTAGTGGAACAAAGAGAAAGGGATATGAAATGCTTTGCCATGATTCAACTAACCACTGAAACCAGAGAATAAAACTGTATTTCTGAACCAAATCCAATCATAGGAAGAAAATTCAATCTAGTTTCATAAACTATTCACCTTCTTCAGAAGGCAGATGAACCCCTTAGAAAAGAAGAATCCTGCATATTTAATATCAGTAGTTCAAAGCCATGAAGGCAGAAGCAAACCCAACGTGCTGGGGTGAAGTGACTTTTTGTCTGCCTCAGCCAGGAAGCCTCCTATATTCTTCATGCTGTTTTTCCAAACAAACACTTGGAAAAATTAATATAAGTGAATATTTATGTAAACATAAAATAGAGAAAGACCTTTCTAGGCATGATATTAAATGTGATAATTCACAAAAGAAAAGATTAGAAGAGCTGATTACATCCATTTTTTAAAAGCTTCTGTATATAAAAAAATATATATTAAGCGACAGGCAAAGGATTAATATAATAAAGCAAAAGCCCAGCATACAAACAGACAGGAACAGGCAGTTCCCGAAAGAAAAAATAAAAATGTCCAATAAATATAAGGAGCCAATTCCACCTGTATTTACAGGGATATAAAAAAAAGTCATAAAACAAGTACAAATAAAAATGAGATGTCATTTTAAAATTTTTGCCTGTGAGATGGGTAAAAAATTAAAAGACGGCAATCGATGTTGATAAGGGATTGAGTAATGGGATATTCTCCTAAGGGACTTTTTCATGTAATATGTATCAAAAGCAGTAAAATGTATGATGCCTACCGTTTGACCCAGGAATTCTTTGAGAATTTCTCCTGAAGAACAATTGAACAAATACATACATTTGAATAAGGTTAGAGTGTTATTTAAAACAGTAAAACATGGAAAACAACTAAATGTGCAACAATAAGGAACTGCCAGATTGAATTAATTGTATATCAGGATATGGAACAATATTCAGCTGTTGAACATTATGTAATTAAATATTTATTGATAATAGCAGTTTTGTTTATAACGTCTAAAAATTGGAAACAGTGCAGATGCCTTTCAACCGGTAAACTGATTAACAGACCTTGGTACATCCACACGATGGATTATACTCCACAATAATGAGGAACAAACTACTGTTTCATGTAATATGTTGGATGGTCCTGTCTTGTTTTTTCTTATAAGTTTATTGAGATATTATTGATATAGAACATATGTAAGTTTAAGGTGTATAATATGATAATTAGGTATACATATATATTGGAGAATGGTAACCACAAAAAAGTTAATTAGCACCCCTAGCCCCTCACATAATTACCTCTTTTTTTTTTTTTTTTGGTGGTGATAACATTTAAGATCTACTCTCTTACAACTTTCAATTGTATAATACAGTATAATACAGTTTGTTAATTATAGACATGATGCTGTTCATTAGATTCCCCAGAACTTATTCACCTTATAGCTAGAAGTTTGTACCCTTTGATCAACATCTCCCCATTATCCCCACCTCCCAGCCTCAGGCAACCACCATTCTGCTATTGCTATGAGTTTGGCTTTTTTAGATTTCACTTATAAGTGAGATCATATAGTATTTGTCTTTCTCTGTCTGACTTATTTCACTTAGCATAAATGCCTGTAAGGTCCATCAGTGTTGCTGAAAAAGGCAGGCTTTCCTTCTTTATTATATATATATTTTATATATATTCATATATATATGATGTTCTCTTTTGAATTATGCTAAGTGAAAGAAGCCAGAATCAAAAGGCTACATATTATATGATTAATTTATATTATGTCAGGAAAAGGCAAAATTGTGGTGATGGAGAAAATATCAGTGGTTGCCTGGAGTTACGGTGGTGGCAAGGCTTGCCTGGAAAGGACCAGCGAAAGAGTTTTGGGGGTGATGATGCCATTGTTCTATATCCTGATGGTCGTGGTTGTTACCTAAGTCTATATATTTGTCGAAACTCATAGAACTGTAAATGAAAACAACGAATTTTAGTGTATGTAAATTTAAAAATTAAATTATACTCTTAAATATAAGAAAAGGCAGAGGGGTCTGGGGAGAGGGAGAGAAATACAACTTGTAGAAAAATAAAGGCTAAAAAGACCCCAATTTTTTTTTTTTTTTTTTTTGTGGTACGCGGGCCTCTCACTGTTGTGACCTCTCCTGTTGCGGAGCACAGGCTCCGGACACGCAGGCTCAGCGGCCATGGCTCACGGGCCCAGCCGCTCCGTGGCATGTGGGATCTTCCCGGACCGGGGCACCAACCCGTGCCCCCTGCATCGGCAGGCGGACTCTCAACCACTGCGCCACCAGGGAAGCCCAAGACTCCAATTTTAAGGAAAAAAAAAAAATGTAACACAAAAATCTGCTCCAATATATCACTGAGTGAGAAAAGCAGGGTATTTCTCTCTGGTGCATTTTGCACAACGCTCCTGAAAACAGCTGTCCCATGAGATTCCCTGGTGAAAATAAAAGGATTCCTCAAGCAGTCTGTGACAAGGGTTCTGCCCCTCCTCAACCTAATACACAGTAGTATATAAAGGTTCTTAAACATTTGAAATCAAAGAAACCAGTATAATGTTGCTCACCCAAGGTTCTATCCCATTTAATCCAGTCCAGGAAATTCTGAGTGCTTACTTTAAAATGCACTGTAGGTCTCTGGCCAACTCTTTATTATTCCCTTGGAGATTTCTGAATTTCAAATGTTTTCTTTTTCCTGCTTTGTATGTTTCTGGACTCCTCCCTAGCAACTACTGATGGATGCTTGATAAATGCTAATTAAACAACAGAATTTTATTTAAAAACAACAAAAGCCCAAGATTCTACATTAGAGTAGGAAATAGAATCAACTCTAGGTATGTTAAGCAAAGTGGAATTTAATACAGGAAATATGGTGCTTACAGAATGTTGGAAGGGCTTGATGAGCAGGGAGAGCCCACTGCTCTCCCTGTCACCCAGAAGTCGAAGTGCTGCTTGTGCGACTTGTCACCACCGTGCTCACGGTCTTCCCCTCTGGGCACTCACCAACCAAATGAGCAGATGCTAGACTGGAGCCTCTGTGACCCGACTTTGCCTCTAGAAAACCAGGAGCTGGATTCCCCAACCTATTGCTGCAACTCACCTTCCTGTGATGTTGCAGGATCCCAGGAACAGCAGGAGGAAGGTAGCCTCCACCTCTTTTCCACTTTCCAAATTCTGCAAGAATGCATCTAAATGGTGGAACCTGATTTCCAGAGGAGCCAAGGGAATGTAGTTTTTTATCTTTCCCACATCTCAAGTTCAGGGGGAGGCAGGAATGGACACAGGGTGCTAGTTGAAAATTTCCATTGTGCTTTGGGATCCCTTTTCCCATTGTCATCTGGTTTCTTCTAAGTATACTGTGGGAAACTCTGCTTAGGATAATTTCCTAGAAGTGAGCATCCTAGGGAAAACTATGACATTTTACCAACAGAAAAAGCAAGAATGTGAATTTCCTGACATTTGTTTCTTTTAACATTAAATACAAATATTTCTATTCCAGTAGATAAAAGGACACTTGAGAGATTTTCATTCAAAGTCCCTTAGGTCACCTAACATTTTAATGTAGAAATATCACTTTCATATCAGTAAGAGCAGGCTATAATATAAGCGTATGATTGGTTATATTCATGTCTGTCTTCCCATTAGATTGTGAGTGCCTTGAGGCTAAGAATCTTATTTTCTTCACCTTTGTTTGCCCCAGAGTTCCCAACAGAGTGTCTGACAGTAAGTTCACAGTAAATGTGGAGTGGATTGTAATGGATATCATCTGTTATCTGTTCATAAATTCAGTCTTTTTTATTTCTTTGTACTTTATTGAGTCAGATTTGACAAGATTCAGCCATTAGTCTGAATATTGCATTCACTATAGGAGACCAGGCAAGATCACATGTCTAATGTTCTTTTTCAGCATTATTTTGTTTTGCCTATAAGAATAAACTTGTGAAAAATTTAATAGAAAGTGGCATGCAAAAGTAAATGCTGCTCAGGCACGGATGCTCCATTTTGGAGCTTCTAGAACTCCCAGAGTTGAATGTGGCAGGTGTCTTGACATGTAAAAAGGGACCCTGGAACAGTGGTCTGCAGCGTGAAGCTTTGAGGCTCTTTGAGGGACCAGTTCTTAGGAGAAGAGTATCTGAAGACATGCTGCTTCAGTGTTTCACACATTTCATTTTATAAATGTGTTGCTGATGTAGCCAGGGATGGAGAGGAAATTCTTCAGTTCCTAATGGACCTGAGAATTTTATAAATAGAAAACCTGCTCCCTAGTTCTTGGGTATAGGTGTGTAAGTCGTACCTAGAGGATAAGGAGAGATCAGTAAGCACGCCCAAGGAATCACCACCCAGGTTACTGTAAATATAGCATTACCAGTACCTCAGAAGTCCTCGTGCCCTTTACTCTGCATCTCCCCCAAAGTACCCACTCCCCAGGTCTCTGACACCATACATTAGTTGAACTTCGCATAAATGGAATTATACCGTATATTTTCTTCAGCCCTGGGCTTCTCTTATTATTTTGTTTGTCATATTCACCCATATTGTATGTCGCTTTAGTTCATTAATTTTTATTCTTGTATAGTATTAAATCATAGAACTATACCACATTTTACTTGTCTCTTTTATTACTGATGGATATTTGTGTTGTTTCCAGTTTGAGGCTATTATGAATGATGCAAAACTTTCTTTAATGTGCCTTTTAGAGCACATATGTGTGTTTTACTGTTGAATATGAATGTAGAAGTGAAATTGCTGGATCATAAGGTATGTTCAGTCTTCAGATGTCCAGTTGTGTTTTCTGAAGAATTGTACCAGTTTATGCTCCTGCCAGTAGTATATGAGATTTCCAGGTCTCCACATCCTTGCCAGCCCTTTCTAACGTTAGTCATTTTCATTTTAGCCATTCTAGTGGGTGTGTAGTAGTATCTCTGTGTGCTTTTATTTTGATTTCTCTGATGAATAATGGCATTCAGCCCCTTTTCATGTTTACTGATCACCTCTTTGGTGAGGTGCCTGTTTATCTTTGACCATTTTTTATTGGATTGTCTTTGTCTTCTCTTTACTGATTTATTGGTGAGTCACTGGTCAGATGTATGTATTGAGAATTTCTTTCCGCATTTTCTGCCTTGCCTTTTTATTCTATTGGTGGCATCTTTAAGTGAACAGAAGTTCTTAATTTTAACATACTCCAGTTATCAATCTTTACCTGTGTTTATAACTTATTGTGTCCTGTTTAAGGTATTTTTGCCTACCAGAAGGTTGTGAAGATATTCTCTTAGTTTGAAAAGTTTTATTATTTTGCTTGACTTATTTAGATCTACAATCTACTTGGAGTTGATTTTGTGATCCACTTATATTCTATAGGAATACCTAATATACTCAGCATTATTTATTGAAAATTTAGATAGTCTTTTTTCCACCAACTGAAATAACAACTTTGTCATAAATCAAGTGACTATACACTCTTTATATATATTAATATGTACATACAGTCTCTATTCTTTTCCATTAGTTTACTGGTCTATCTTCATGCCAATAACACTCTCTTATTTATTGTAGGTTTGTAATAAGTCTTTTTTTTTTAAACATCTTTATTGGAGTATAATTGATTTACAATGTGCTATTTCTGCTGTATAGCAAAGTGGATCAGCTATACATATACATATATCCCCATATCCCTTCCCTCTTGCGTCTCCCTCCCACCCTCCCTATCCCACCCCTCTAGGTGGTCACAAAGTACCTAGCTGATCTCCCTGTGTTATGCGGCTGCTTCCCACTAGCTATCTATTTTACATTTGGTAGTGTGTATATGTCAATGCTATTCTCTCACTTCGTCCCAGCTTACCCTTCCCTCTCCCCGTGTCTTCAAGTCCATTCTCTATGTCTGTGTCTTTATTCTTGTCCTGCCCCTAGGTTCATCAGAACCTTTTTTTTTTCTTTTTTAGATTCCATATATATGTGTTAGCATATGGTATTTGTTTTTCTCTTTCTGACTTACTTCACTCTGTATGACAGACTCTAGGTCCATCCACCTCACTACAAATAGTTCAATTTCATTTCCTTTTATGTCTGAGTAATATTCCATTGTATATATATGCCACATCTTCTTAATCCATTCATCTGTCGATGGACACTTAGGTTGCTTCTATGTCCTGACTACTGTAAATAGTGCTGCAGTGAACATTGTGGTACATGTCTTGTTTTGAATTAAGGTTTTCTCAGGGTATATGCCCAGTAATGGGATTCCTGGGTCATATGGTAGTTCTATTTTTAGTTTTTTAAGGAACCTCCATACTGTTCTCCATAGTGGCTGTATCATTTTACATTCCCTCTTGTGATAAGTCTTGATGTCAGCTAGTAAAAGTCCTCCAACTTTGCTCTTCAAAATTATTTTTGCTATTCTTGGCCCTTTGGATTTCCCTACGAATTTTGGAATCTGCTTGTCATTTTCTCCAATGATAGACTTTTTTAAAAATTAATTTATTTTATTTTTAGCCGCATTGGGTCTTCATTGCTGTGCGCAGGTTTTCTCTAGTTGAGGCGAGCAGGGGCTACTCTTCGTTGCGGATTTCTCATTACGGTGGCTTCTCTTGTTGCAGAGCATGGGCTTCAGTAGTTGTGGCTCGAGGGCTCTAGAACGCAGGCTCAGTAGTTGTAGCACACAGGCTTAGTTGCTCTGCAGCATGTGAGATCTTCTCCACGGACCAGGGCTCGAACCCGTGTCCCCTGCATTGGCAGGTGGATTCTTAACCACTGTGCCACCAGGGAAGCCCCAATGCTAGACTTTTTATTGGGATTATATTGACTCTATAGATCAACTTGGGAAAATTGGCATCTTTTGCAATATTGAGGTTTTCAATTCATTGGCATAGTACATTCCTCTACTTAGATCTTTAGTTATCTCAGTAATGTTTTAGTTTACTGTGTAGAGGTATTGCGTATAATATATTAGATTTATTCCTAGGTGTTGGTAGGCTTGTTGCTGAAAATTGCATTTGTTTCATTTTCTAATTATTCTATTTCTGATTAGCCCATATATATATAAATACAATTGATTTTTTTTTTTTTTTTTTCCGGTACGCGGGTCTCTCACTGTTGTGGGCTCTCCCGTTGCAGAGCACAGGCTCCGGACATGCAGGCTCAGTGGCCATGGCTCACGGGCCCAGCCGCTCCGTGGCATGTGGGATCTTCCCGGACTGGGGCATGAACCCGTGTCCCCTGAATCAGCAGGCGGACTCTCAACCACTGCGCCACCAGGGAAGCCCAATACAATTGATTTTTATACATTGACATATCCAGTGATTTTAGCAAATTCAGTTATTAATTCCATTAATTGCTTGTATATTCTTTTGGATTTTCTTTTTTGTTGTTGTTGTTGCGGTACGCGGGCCTCTCACTGTTGGGGCCTCTCCCATTGCAGAGCACAGGCTCCGGACGCACACGCTCAGCAGCCATGGCTCATGGGCCCAGCCGCTTCACGGCACGTGGGGTCTTCCCAGACCGGGGCACGAACCTGCATCCCCTGCATTGGTAGGCAGACTCTCCACCACTGCGCCACCAGGGAAGCCCTGGATTTTCTACTTAACACAATTATGCAACTGGTGAACAATGCCAAATTTACTCCTTCCCCAATATTTATTTCCCTTGTTTGCCTCATCCCATGGGCTTAGATCTCCATTATGATACTGAATAGAAATGATGATGTGGTTATCCTTGTTTCTAAACTCAGGGAGAAAGTGTTTTATATTTCATCCTTAAGGATGACGTTAACTGTAGATTTTTTTTGTTGGTACCATTTATCAGCATTAGAAAGTTTACTTTTATTCCTAATTTGCTATGAGTTTTGGGTTTTTTTTTTTTATCCTAAATGGTATTGAATTTTATTAAATGATTTTTTGCATCTCTTGAGATGATCTTATGATTTTTCTTCTTTATTTTATTAATGTTATGATTTATTCTGATTGATTTTTGATTATTACACTAACTTTGCATTTCTGGAATAAACTCAACTTGGTCATTATATATTACCTTTTTTTATATCACTGAATTCACTTTCTCCTAACATGATTTTTATAGATTTTTATAACTATATTCATGAGTGAGATTGGTGTGTGATATCTTTTTCTTGTGGATTTTAGTATTAAGTTTAGGCTGACCTCATAAACTGATTTGGGAACTATTTTCCTCTTTTTCTATTTTTAGAAGAATTTGTATACTTTTTTTTTCTTTTTAATCTTTGGAAGAATTCATCAGTAGCCCAATTAGATCTGGAAGAGTTATTTTTGAGAAAAGGCTTTTAATTATATTGATATATTTCATATATATATAAAACTATTCAAATTTTCTGTTTTCTCTACATGTTATGTTTTTCTAGGAATTTGTCCATTTTATCTCAGTTGTCAAATTAATTGCCATAATGGTGTTTATAAGTCTCTTTATTATCTTTTTTTTTTTTTTTTTTTTTTTTTTTTTTTCCGTACGCGGGCCTCTCACTGTTGTGGCCTCTCCCGTTGCGGAGCACAGGCTCCGGATGCGCAGGCTCAGCGGCCATGGCTCACGGGCCCAGCCGCTCCGCGGCATATGGGATCCTCCCAGACCGGGGCACGAACCCGTATCCCCTGCATCGGCAGGCGGACTCTCAACCACTGCGCCACCAGGGAGGCCCTCTTTATTATCTTTGTAGGATCTGTAATGATTTCTGTTTTTTCATTCTTGATTCTATATTCTTTGTTGATCCATTTTATAGGGGCTTATCAATTTTAGTCTTTTTAAATAATCAACTTTTGGTTTTGTTAATTTTCTCCATTGTACATGTATTAATTTTTGTTCTTTATTATTGTCATCCTTCTTTCAGCATTACTTTGCTGTTATCTTTCTAGTATATTTGAAGTAGATTCTTAATCATTGATTTTTAGTCCTCCTTCTTTTCCAATATATCATTTAAGGCTCTACATTTACCTCTAAAAATATGTTTAGTTGCATCGTACAAGTACTAACGAATTATTTTTCATTGTCATTTATTTGAAAATATTCCCTAATTTCCCCCAAGGTTCACTTAGAAGTATATTACTTAAATTTTAAATATTTGGGAATTTTCTAATTATTGTTTTAAATTTTATTTCTAGCCTAATTTCCCTTTAATCAGAAATGGTACACTATATGATTTCCATTTCTTGAAATTTGTTGAGATTTACTTTATTTCCCCACATATGGTTGTATTTTGTGTAATTGCTGCATATGGTGTTTTATATGTCAGGTCATTTTTTAAACTGTACTTTTTGAAGTCCTGTATCCTCATTGATTTTTTTTTTTCCTGCTTGTTCTTTGCATTGCTGAGAGAGGTATATAAAAATCACTCACTGTGGTTGTGAATTTGTCTATTTCTTCTTTTAGTCTGTCAATTTTTCCTTCACATATTTTGAAATATTTTGAAGCTATATTATTTGATACATACAATTTCTAAATGGTTGTCTCTTTGATAGGTTAGCCCTTTTACCAGTATGGAATGTCCTTTTTGTCACTAGCAATGTTTCTTGTCTCAAAGCCTACTTTGTCTAATGTTAATATCGCAACACCAGCTTTGTTTTGGTGAGCATTTGCAAAGCATGTTCCATCCTTTTACTTTTTGCCTTTTCTGTATCCTAATATTTGCACTGTGATTCTCATGAGCAGTATGTAGTTGGGTTTTGTTTTTTAATTTAGTTTGACAGCTTTGCTTTTTAACTGGTGTATATAGTCTATTATCACTTAATATAATCTGATATATTTGGATTTAAATCTGCTATATTGCTTTGTTAACTTTTCCCCACCTGTTCTTCTTTATCTCTTTTTTGCCTTCTTTTGTATTAATCAAGTATTTTAACTCTCCCTTTTTCCCTCCTCTATTAACTTGTTATAAAGTCTTTACAGTTCTTTTAGCGGTCCCCAAGAATTACAACATGTATCCTTGATTTATGAGCGTCAAATGCAAATTAGTAACTTTATCACTTCCTGGGAAGAGTGGGTTATTAAATAAAATTTAGTTCTACAAATATTTAAAGCCCTCAAGGACTTATTTTTATTGTTGTATACTTAATATATATTTAAGTTCATCCACATATTTATCCCTTCTGTTGTTCCTCATTCCTTCCTACAGTTTTGTTCTTCCATCTGGTGTCTCATTCCCTCTGCCTAAATTACTCTACTCAGTGTTTCTTTTAGCGTGGTTCTGCTGGTAATGAATTTCTCAGTTTTCGTTTCCCTGGAAATGTCTTTGTTTCACTTTCATTTTGCTGGGCTTAGAATGCTCCATGTCATTTCCTCCAATGTCCCTGAACTGGAATCTTGCCATTTCCGTTTGCCCATGGTATACACTTAAATCAATGTAGCCAGTTTGGTCAGACTGGCAGTGAGTTTCCAGATCTCATACCTGCCAAGCAAGGATGTCTGTTTTCAAAGTTATGGATAAACCATTGGTATAAGCTTTTTGGAGGGCACTTTGTAGACTGTATTAAGATCTAAAGTGTACATTCAGAGCCTTCTAGGCTCTTAGCCCATTTCCCTAATGCATATAATTGCACAGGTATAAAAGTAAAAATAATAGCAAACATTTATAAAGCACTTACGATCTGCTATGCACCATTCCAAGTGCTCTACATGTATTAACTACCTCATCAGGGTAATTAACAGTGACCCTATGAGGGAGGTACTACTGTTATTCCAGTCTTACAGATGAGGTTAAATAAACTGACCAAGGTTATACAGTTGGTAAGAGACTGAACTGAGATTTAAAACTAAGCAGTCTGACTTGAGAATCCATGCTTTTTTTTTTTTTAACATCTTTATTGGAGTATAATTGCTTTACAATGGTGTGTTAGTTTCTGCTTTATAACAAAGTGAATCAGGTATACATATACATATATCCCCATATCTCTTCCCTCTTGCATCTCCCTCCCTCCCACCCTTCCTATCCCACCCCTCTACGTGGTCACAAAGCACCAAGCTGATCTCCCTGTGCTATGCGGCTGCTTCCCACTAGCTATCTATGTTACATTTGGTAGTGTATATATGTCCATGCCACTCTCTCACTTTGTCCCAGTTTACCCTTCCCCCAGAATCCATGCTTTTAATTAACATTCTATACTGCCCCTCCAAGGGTGTTCATTAATGCATTTAGTAGCAAACAATGAGAATAAACGTCCACCAATCAGATGGAGTTAAGTTTGGTATTTCCATAGAGTGGAATGTGATATAGCCATTAAAATAATGTAGTTCTGTAGTCACAAAAAGATGTGTATGACATATAGTCTATGAAAAACAGGTTCCAGTATTGTGCCATTAGTTGTAAAATTATGTGTGTGGGAAGAGGAGTTGGTTATGGACAGAAGACTCAGAAGTGCAGTTTTAATAGTGAGCCTGAATTGCTTTTGACAAAAACAATAAGTTATTTTTATTTAATGGACGGACACTATATCTTATTCTTCCTCTATCCTAGTATTTTTTTTTTTTCGGTACGGGGGCCTCTCACTGTCGTGGCCTCTCCCGTTGTGGAGCACAGGCTCCGGACGTGCAGGCTCAGTGGCCATGACTCACGGGCCCAGCCGCTCTGCGGCATGTGGGATCTTCCCGGACCGGGGCACGAACCCGTGTCCCCTGCATCGTCAGGTGGACTCTCAACCACTGCACCACCAGGGAAGCCCTCCTAGTATTTTTTTTAATCTCTTCTATTTTTCTACCTAGTATATTTTTTGATGTGTAATAACCAATCAAAAATAATAGCATGTGATAACTATTGAATGAACTAATAAAGAAATATTTGAGCTCCATTATTATTTACATAAGGATTTCCTAGAAGAGAAGGAAGTTTCTAGACTTTGCTGTGATGAATGATAATTCTTCATTGACTGGGTACTTGCATTTCTTTTTTTTTTCTTTTTTTTTTTTTTTTTTGTGGTACGCGGGCCTCTCCCTTTTGTGGCCTCTCCCGCTGCGGAGCACAGGCTCCGGATGCGCAGGCTTAGCGGCCATGGCTCACAGGCCCAGCCGCTCCGCGGCATGCGGGATCTTCCCAGACCAGGGCACGAACCCACATCCCCTGCATCGGCAGGCGGACTCTCAACCACTGCGCCACCAGGGAAGCCCTCTTGCATTTCTTATATCTTCCCTTGCACTGTGTCTATTTTTCTTTTTTCTTTTTTTTTTTTTTTAAACAGAACAACACTTAATGTGGATTTTGGCAATAAAACAAATACCTGCATTTCCAAGTGCTTTTGTCTTTGGTCCTTTTATTGTTTGGGAATCAATTTAAAAATTCACAAACCATTGATTTCCAAAATTCCTTTTAGTCGCTGTAACCTTACCTACCAAATCTGATTAAGAAAGGGAACCAAGTTCTCCACAGAATTAATATCCATCCATCTTCTCTGTGATGCTGTTTCAAAATAAGAAATACACCTTGAAGGGTTTAGAGAGTTGAGGTAGGCTAAGTTGACTGTGGAGAGAAATAACAGCATCTGGCTTGCCATACAGGGCAAATGGATGGTTTATCCATCACATAAACCATCCATATAAAACTGCCTGAGAATTGGTCTCATTACCAAACTGTGCCCTGTTGGTGATCGAAATGAACACTAATTGGGGCACAGCAGACAGATGTAGAGTAGTGAATTAGCTGCCTTGCATCTTATGCTCTGAAAATCAGCTAAAAGTCTAAAACTTAATGTTAATCGTAAAATACGACTGAGGTCTGTCTTTGTGTATGTCTGTGGGAATGTTCCTTAAACCATGCTCACTGGGGAAAGGAAATAAACACTTAATGAATCATATTTTTAAATGCACACAGGGCTTCCTGTAAGTGCTATAATTTATTTGATTTTTTTCCAACACTGAAACCTCCATAAAATTATTCCACATGCATAAGGTTATGGCACAGTTTGGTTTCCACACCGCACCCCTGAGCTCTCACCACATGTGTGAAAACAAAGGGTTATGCACATACCACAGTCTTGTGCTTCACTGTATCTTGAATCCCATTTCTCCATTTTAATAGTTATGTGGTGTTACTGTCTTCTCACTTGACACACAGTAACAAGGAAGTGACAATCTCTGTGATTGAGATGGTCCAGCCTCATCATAAACATTGTGTGGCCATATCAGACACACCTAGAACAGTCTGCAGAGCAAGACTGATATTTTTTAGGTCTCCAGTAATCTCCAGTTCCTCGTGTGATATAAGGGCCGCAAAAGATCCCCTCAGGGAGTTTTGTTTCTGCACAGGGAGCCAGGACTCAAGGATTCAAGCCAACATTCCCTGGGGTCAGTGACAAAGGACTGGGCAGAATTATTTTTCCTCTAAATGTGAGCAGTCATGTCACCAAGTCTACAAAGAATTTTCAGATCTTTCTCTAGGACCTCTTTACACTCAAATGTTTCTTCGTTGGAATATCACTCTAAGATTTTCAAAAACTATACTATCACTTTTTTACAGTACTGACTCAAGTATTATATGAGTATATTACAGTGCTCATATAATTCAGAAGGTTTTATTTTTTTAATCCTTTTTTTATTTTTTGGCCTGTCTTTTTTTTTTTAATTTTATTTAAGTATAGTTGATTTACAATGTTGTATTAATTTCCTCTGTAGAGCAAAGTGACTCAGTTATACATATATATATATATATATATATATATATATATATATATATATATATATATATATATATATATATATATATATATATATATTCTTTTTCCTGTTCTTTTCCATTATGGTTTCTCACAGGATATTGAACATAGTTCTCTGTGCTCTACAAGGACCTTGTTGTTTATCTCTCCTATATATAATAGTTTGCCTCCGCTAATACCAAACTCCTCCCCTTCCTTCCCTCCCTTACCCCCATCTCCCTCAGGTGGTTTTATTTTTTTAATGTGTATTTCGAAAAAGCACGCAGGAAGCTCTGACCTGTCATGTTCAGCTTGGGGAGCCTGTGTCGGCCTCTGCGATTTAGCGAGGTGAGATAGTCTTTGCCATTCACAGTGTGGTCCCCTGACCAGCAACCGCAGTATCACCTGGGAGCTTGTTAGAAATGCGGACTCGGAACTTCCCTGGTGGTCCAGCGGGTAAGACTCTGCGCTCCCAATGCAGGGGACCAGGGTTTGATCCCTGGCCGGGAAACTAGATCCCATAAGCATGCCACAACTAAGACTCCCCATGCCGCAACTAAGAAGTCCTCACGCTGCAACTAAGAGTCTGCATGCAGCAATGCTGCAACAAAAAGAATAAAATACCTAGGAATAAACCTACCTAAGGAGACAAAAGACCTGTATGCAGAAAATTATAAGACACTGATGAAAGAAATTAAAGATGATACAAATAGATGGAGAGATGTACCATGTTCTTGGATTGGAAGAATCAACATTGTGAAAATGACTCTACTACCCAAAGCAATCTACAGATTCAATGCAATACCTATCAAACTACCAATGGCATTTTTCACAGAACTAGAACAAAAAATTTCACAATTTGTATGGAAACACAAAAGACCCCGAATAGCCAAAGCAATCTTGAGAACGAAAAATGGAGCTGGAGGAATCAGGCTCCCTGACTTCAGACTATACTACAAAGCTACAGTAATCAAGACAGTATGGTACTGGCACAAAAACAGAAAGATAGATCAATGGAACAGGATAGAAAGCCCAGAGATAAACCCACGGACATATGGTCACCTTATCTTTGATAAAGGAGGCAGGAATGTACAGTGGAGAAAGGACAGTCTCTTCAATAAGTGGTGCTGGGAAAACTGGACAGGGACATGTAAAAGTATGAGATTAGATCACTCCCTAACACCATACACAAAAATTAGCTCAAAATGGATTAAAGACCTAAATGTAAGGCCAGACACTATCAAACTCCTAGAGGAAAACATAGGCAGAACACTCTATGACATAAATCACAGCAAGATCCTTTTTGACCCACCTCCTAGAGAAATGGAAATAAAGACAAAAATAAACACATGGGACCTAATGAAACTTCAAAGCTTTTGCACAGCAAAGGAAACCATAAACAAGACGAAAAGACAACCCTCAGAATGGGAGAAAATATTTGCAAATGAAGCAACTGACAAAGGATTAATCTCCAAAATTTATAAGCAGCTCATGCAGCTCAATAGCAAAAAAACAAACAACCCAATCCAAAAATGGGCAGAAGACCTAAATAGACATTTCTCCACAGAAGATATACAGACAGCCAACAAACGCATGAAAGGATGCTCAACATCTTTACTCATTAGAGAAATGCAAATCAAAACTACAATGAGATATCATCTCACACCAGTCAGAATGGCCATCATCAAAAAATCTAGAAACAATAAATGCTGGAGAGGGTGTGGAAAAAAGGGAACACTCTTGCACTGCTGGTGGGAATGTGAATTGGTACAGCCACTATGGAGAACGGTATGGAGGTTCCTTAAAAAACTACAAATAGAACTACCATATGACCCAGCAATCCCACTACTGGGCATATACCCTGAGAAAACCATAATTCAAAAAGAGACATGTACCAAAATGTTCATAGCAGCCCTATTTACAATAGCCTGGAGATGGAAACAACCTAAGTGTCCATCATCGGATGAATGGATAAAGAAGATGTGGCACATATATACAATGGAATATTACTCAGCCATAAAAAGAAATGAAATTGAGCTATTTGTAATGAGGTGGATGGACCTAGAGTCTGTCATACAGAGTGAAGTAAGTCAGAAAGAGAAAGACAAATACTGTATGCTGACACATATATATGGAATTTAAGAAAAAAATGTCATCAAGAACATAGGGGTAAGACAGGAATAAAGACACAGACCTACTAGAGCATGGACTTGAGGATATGGGGAGGGGGAAGGGTAAGCTGTGACAAAGTGAAAGAGCGGCATGGACATATATACACTACCAAATGTAAGGTAGATAGCTAGTGGGAAGCAGCCGCATAGCACAGGGAGATCAGCTCGGTTCTTTGTGACCGCCTGGAGGGGTGGGATAGGGAGGGTGGGAGGGAGACGCAAAAGGGAGGGGATATGGGAACGTATGTATATGTATAACTGATTAAATTTGTAAAATAAAAAAAAATAAAAAATAAAAAAAAAAGAAAAAAAAAAAAAGAAAAAAAAAAAAAAAAAAAAAAAAAAAAAAAAAAAAAAAGACCTGGCTCAGCCAGAATAAATAATTAATTTAAAAATTAATTAATTAAATTAATTAAAAAAAGAAATGCAGACTCTCAGGCCCCACTTGGACCTACTGAATTAGATTCTGCATTTTAACAAGTTCCCAGTTGGCTCTTATGCAAGATGCAGTTTGAAAAACACTGAAATAGTCTATACACAACATCCCAGCCAATATGGGGACAATGCCAATTAAATTTCAACCTGCATGGGCCTGTTCAACAATTATATTACATTTGAATATGACTTTCTTCTGTTCTCTTGTTGCTCAGAGGCCCCTCTGCCCACCCAGATTTGAGAAAAATCACTTAAATGTTTGACAGTGTCTTTTGTGTCTTCTAGCAGGTTGCCCTTCCCTATACTTGTCATTCTTGCAGGCTGCTTAACAGTTGTCAAAGACAATGTTATAACCTGCCTGTGAAGCTTGTTTGATCTAATGTCATAATCCTGTTGACCTGCCAGGCCCTGTGATTCATTATAGTTAGAGCTGGTCATATTAATGTGAATTATGGGTAGGGAAACTTTGTTTCATGAAGATCTCCTGTTTGGACTTGTTAGATTTTGTGAAACCAAGACAAGCAAGTGATTATTTCCCAAATCATACTGTATATGGACTAGAGTTTAGAAATATATAGTATACTTAAATCCTTTCTAGTTAATATTGATATTGTAAAAAGCATGCAATAATATCTTATTATATCATCACATTAAGAAACATAACACCTACCTTATTTACTTTTTGAGCAAACCAGTGCCATTTAAAGAGACTATACAGGGACTTCACTGGTGGCGCAGTGGTTAAGAATCTGCCTGCCAATGCAGGGGACACAGGTTTGAGCCCTGGCCTGGGAAGATCCCACATGCTGCAGACCAACTAAGCCTGTGCGCCACAACTACTGAAGCCCAAGCACTTAGAGCCCGTGCTCCGCAACAAGAGAAGCCACCACAGTGAGAGACCTGCGCACCGCAACAAAGAGTAGCCCCTGCTCGCCACAACTAGAGAAGGCCCGCGTGCAGCAACAAAGACCCAACACAGCCAAAAATAAATAAATAAAATTTAAAAAAAATAAAAAATAGAAATAAAGACAGTAGACAAAGGAAAGCAACATAAAAAATGCAATTGTTACACGGGATATGCATATTCAGTCATTCAAAATAATTAGTCATATGAATAAACATTGAAATATCTACTCGCTAGAGTATAATTTTTATTTTTTTACTTTATTTTTTAATATATTTATTTATTTATTTATTTATTTATGGCTGTGATGGGCCTTTGTTGCTGCACGCAGGCTTTTCTCTAGTTGCGGCAAGCGGGGGCTACTCTTTGTTGCGGTGCACAGGATCCTCATTGCGGTGGCTTCTCTTGTTGCAGAGCATGGGCTCTAGATGAGCAGGCTTCAGTAGTTGTGGCATGTGAGCTCAGTAGTTGTGGCTCACAGGCTCTAGAGCACAGGCTCAGTAGTTGTGGTGCATGGGCTTAGTTGTTCCTTAGCATGTGGGATCTTCCCTGACCAGGGCTTGAACCCGTGTCCCCTGCATTAGCAGGCAGATTCGTAACCACTGCGCCACCAGGGAAGTCCCTAGAGTATGATTTTTAAATGGTAAAATCATAACTCTTGTCCAAACATAAATGTCAAAGATTTTGTTCAACTGATTTATTAATGAAGGAACTAGTCAGATGTAAAGAACTAAATATTTACAGACAACTTAATAAAGGAATATTACTTAGATTGCTAGGTTATATAAAACTAGTTACTGAGTTACAGGGCAACAAGCTGTTACCTTTGGGGGTCATCATTTCCACTGAACGGGAATTATTTGCATTTCTAACAACAACAAAAAAATCTGTCAGCTAGCTTGTCACTTCACAAGGTCTGAGACCTTCAATCAATAGCAAACAGTGACAGTACCATACTGTCTTGATTACTGTAGCTTTGTAGTATAGTCTGAAGTCAGGGATCCTGATTCCTCCAGCTCCATTTTTCTTTCTCAAGATTGCTTTGGCTATTCAGGCTCTTTTGTGTTTCCATACAACTTGTGAAATTTTTTGTTCTAGTTCTGTGAAAAATGCCATTGGTAGTTTGATAGGGATTGCATTAAATCTGTAGATAGCTTTGGGTAGTATAGTCATTTTCACAATGTTGATTCTTCCAATCCAAGAACATGGTATATCTCTCCATCTGTTTGTTTCATCTTTAATTTCTTTCATCAGTGTCTTATAGTTTTCTGCATGTAGATCTTTTGTCTCCTTAGGTAGGTTTGTCCTTAGGTATTTTATTCTTTTTGTTACAGTGGTAAATGGGAGTATTTCCTTAATTTCTTTTTCAGATTTTTCATCATTAGTGTATAGGAATGCAAGAGACTTCTGTGCGTTAATTTTGTATCCTGCTACTTTACCAAATTCATTGATCAGCTCTAGTAGTTTTCTGGTAGCATCTTTAGGATTCTCTATGTATAGTATCATGTCATCTGCAAACAGTGACAGGCACGAAAACAGAAATATAGATCAATGGAACAGGATAGAAAGCCCAGAGATAAACCCACGCACATATGGTTACCTTATCTTTGATAAAGGAGACAGGAATGTAAAGTGGAGAAAGGACAGCCTCTTCAATAAGTGGTGCTGGGAAAACTGGACAGCTACATGTAAAAGAATGAAATTAGAACATTCCCTAACACCATAAACAAAAATAAACTCCAAATGGATTAAAGACCTAAATGTAAGGCCAGACACTATAAAACTCTTAGAGGAAAACATAGGCAGAACACTCTGTGACATAAATCACAGCAAGATCCTTTTTGACCCACCTCCTAGAGAAATGGAAATAAAAACAGAAATAAACAAATGGAACCTAATGAAACTTAAAAGCTTTTGCACAGCAAAGGAAACCATAAATAAGATGAAAAGACAGCCCTCAGAATGGGAGAAAATATTTGCAAGTGAAGCAACTGACAAAGGATTAATCTCCAAAATCTACAAGCAGCTCATGTAGCTCAATATCAAAAAAACAAACAACCCAATCCCAAAATGGGCAGAACACCTAAGTAGACATTTCTCCAAAGAAGATATACAGATTGCCAACAAACACATGAAAGGATGCTCAACATCACTAATCATTAGAGAAATGCAAATCAAAACTACAATGAGGTATCATCTTACACCAGTCAGAATGGCCATCTTCAAAAAATCTCCAGTCATTGCTGGAGAGGGTGTGGAGAATAGGGAACTCTCTTGCACTGTTGGTGGGAATGTATACTGATACAGCCACTATGGAGAACAGTATGGAGGTTCCTTAAAAAACTAAAAATAGAACTACCATATGACCCAGCAATCCCACTACTGGGCATATACCCTGAGAAAACCTTAATTCGGAAAGAGTCATGTACCACAATGTTCATTGCAGCACTATCTACAATAGTCAGGACATGGAAGCACCCTAAGTGTCCATCAACAGATGAATGGATAAAGAAGATGTGGCACATATATACAATGGAATATTATTCAGCCATGAAAAGAATCAAAATTGAGTTATTTGTAGTGAGGTGGATGGACCTAGAGTCTGTCATACAGAGTGAAGTAAGTCAGAAAGAGAAAATCAAATACCATATGCTAACACATATATATGGACTCTAAAAGAAAAAAAGAATGTTTCTGAAGAACCTAGGGGCAGGACAGGAATAAAGACGCAGATGTAGAGAATGGACTTGAGGATATGGGGAGGGGGAAGGGTAAGCTGGGACGAAGTGGGAGAGTGCCATGGACATATGTACACTACCAAATGTAAAATAGATAGCTAGTGGGAAGCAGCTGTATAGCACAGGCAGATCAGCTCAGTGCTTTTTGACCACCTAGAGGGGTGGGATAGGGAGGGTGGGAGGGAGATGCAAGAGGGAGGAGATATGGGGATATATGTATATGTATAGCTGAGTCACTTTGTTATAAAGCAGAAACTAACATACCGTTGTAAAGCAACTATATTCCAATAAAGGTGTTAAAAGAAAAATAGCAAGCAGTGAGGTGAACAAAGTATTATTCCTTCTATTATCCTCCAGTGCTTTGCCCCCAGAAGAGATTTTCTACCTTATGTCCAAGTTCTATATAATTTTTCTTACACTTATAGAATACCATTTTCTGTTAAAGATGTCAACATGATTTCTAATGAAGGTTTAAATAGGCTCATTTTCCAAGTGGGTATTTATTCTAACACAGCAGAAGGTGAAAGCTGGCATACCTTTTTCTACCTCCTATCTTTACTCCTGATCTCCAGCGGGTTTTCAGAATAGCTGTATATTTCCATGCCTAGTGATCCTTAGCCCCTGATTTGTGCTTGGATATCTGAGGTGGCTCAGAGAACAGGCATGACAGAGTGCCCACTCAAAGAGCTGTGAATATCGGGAGATTCTGCTGCTTACACTTACACCACGTGGCAAGGTAAATCTGCTTCCTGCTTTTGATTGATCCCTGTGGACGTTGGTGTGTTTCAATAGGAAATTAATATTTTTGAACTTGGGCATTCACTCTTTCTCCCCTATACATATGTTAATTACATAAGATGTAGGTTTCTCTCTGTAGTCATTTATATTCATATTCATGAACAATGTTGCCTCCCTCTTACCATTTGGCTTCTATTGAACTCATCTGCATTATTCTGAGAAATTGAATGAATTGTGAGCTAGCATGGAAAAGAATCAGTATTCTGAGTGTATTAACGAGGAAACATTGATCTATAACTAAAAGTTATTTTCTAAAATAATTGTAGGGAGGGTTTGAGGGTTTTGGGTTTTTTTTAAAGTTTGTTTTAATGTCAGAGTCTGCTTGCATCAGAGCATTCACTGCATCTACAAAGAAGTCGGTCTTGGCTTTTACTCCGCTCCTGGCTTCAGCTTGCTCTCTGAAGGCAGCCAAGGGCAGAGAGGGCCCTTCACATTCTCAGCAGGGGACCTGGCAGAGTGGAAGATGCCAGAATCATCGAGTTCTCGGCATAAATAGTTCCAAGATCTGAATGCATTCTTTCCGAACAATTGAATGAATGGGTTTGTTCCCCCCTTCTTTCTGGTGAGCTAACCCTGTGTTGTTTTGGTCTGTTAAATAGCATTCTTCAGTGAAGATGTTTGGAGATAGAATGTAAATTTTCCCCTGTAAACCGCATATGGGAATGTGATATAGGGTCAGAGTTCACAACAGCTGGGAGTTCTCAGGGTTAGGGCTGCTGTTGAAATATCTAGAGGTGTTTCCCAAAAGGAGGAGTGTTTCTGTTTGGCTCAGAATAAAAACACTATTTTATGTGTTAATATAACATTCACTAAAATTTGTTCTGACGTTTGGGATAACGCCATTAGGATTCTTTCCTAAACACTTTAGATTGCCTGTCTTTATTATTATTTTCGGTAAAGAGGTATAATAAAGCTCAAGATTTTATCTGTATACTAACTTTTATAACTGAAAATGAGAATAGGTACAAAAATGAAAGGCATTTAGATCTTTCTGCATTTTAACTTTAGAAAAGGTTAGGTTCATGTAATGATTTTTTTCCCCAAATAATTTAAAAGGCTTCATTTAAACCTTGATGGTAACTTGAATTAAAGGTTTATTATGTTTCAATGTGATTTGTAGGGTAACACTGGCAACGCACCTTATATGCTTTTATTTTAAATGTTACTTACATCACGCAAGAATGGTATCTTGATTATCATGTAGATTCTTGGGGGCGTTGCATTTTTTTTTTTTTTTGCATGATGTGAAAACTTACAAGCATCAATTTATTATTTCCATGCTCGTCTATTTTGAAACATTCTGATTTTAACATCCTGATTTATTGCCTTGATTATATTTTATTATAAAAAAGGTGTTGACTAGAAAATTTAGAAAATATTTGCAAAGCATGGGGAAGATAATCATCATCTGTGATATCCAAACAGAAAAACTACTATTAATATTTTAGTCTCTTTGCTTCCAATATTTTATCCATGCATGCAAGTGTATATTTATATAGAATTAGGATCATCCTTTATGTAGAGTTTGTATTCTGCTTGATATTATCTCACTTATGGATACTTTGAAACCACAAAAAAAGGTTGCAGAAATGTTTCTTTTCAAATGGAAAATGTTCCTGCTATGTTATTAAATAAGAAAGCAATATGTATTTTTAACTCATTTTTGGTGAAAACAACGTTATACCATGCCTGATTTATGTCTTTCCAGATTTTTCCTTATTACGATGTATGCTCCATTCTTTATGCTCTTTTTGCTTATTTGTGTTTTCTGATTGTTCTGTGGTGGAGCATGTGTTAGTTACTTTTTGGACTTCATCAGTATAGGTTGAAATAACTCAACAAGAATCATCCCTATCCAAAAACCTTTGTGAGTAGCTTCTTCTCTGATTATTTTCTTTCTTTCTTTCTTTGTCTTGGGGGGGTGCTGTGTTGGGTCTTCGTTGCCGCATGCGGGCTTTCTCTAGTTGTGGTGAGCCGGGGCTGCTCTTCATTGCGGTGCGTGGGCTTCTCATTGCAGTGGCTTCTCTTATTGCAGAGCACGGGCCCTAGAGCGCTCAGGCTTCAGTAGTTGTGGCACATTGGCTCAGTAGTTGTGGCTTGTGGGCTCTAGAGTGCAAGCTCAGTAGTTGTGGTGCATGGGCTTAGTTGCTCTGCGGCATGTGGGATCTTCCCGGACCAGGGCTCAAACCCGTGTCCCCTGCATTGGCAGGCGGATTCTTAACCACTGCGCCACCAGGAAGTCCCTCTCTGATTATTGTCTTAGAATAAATTCCTAGGAGTGGAATAACTGGGTCTAAGTGCTGAATATTTTGTGTGTGTTGTAGTCTAATTATGTTCTTCTTGGAAAGGAGTTTTAAATGTGTTTTTTGCAAAGTAAAGCACACTTATTCCACCATTTTTGCCCTCACTTCTTTTTTTTATCATGTTTTTTGCATCATTATCTTTTACCCATCTTCCATAGCGTTCCTACCTCCTTATAAACCACACACACTCTTCTCTCTCCACACCCCCCCCCCACACAAATCCACCTTTTCTGGACAGAATTATCCCAGGGCTGGCTAGTGGCTCCACACGTCTGTACTGTGCTCTGTACACTGTCCTCTGCCCCTGAGCTCACCTTGGCCATTCCAGAGAACTGTGAACTCTTTTCCCTCTGGACCCATGCACTGTGCCAAACACATGTCTGTGCAGTTCCAAAGAAATCACCTCCTCATTTAGAACTTGCTAAAATCAAAACAGCAGATCCAATCCTGAGATGAAGATTTTGTGAGTTTTTCATTTCTGTGAATTTAGTAGCTTGAAAAAATTAGTGTAAGGAAGTTGTCCTTGAATTTTCAAGCACTCTGGTCCTTATTTTTTATTTTTATTATTTATTTTATTTTTGGCTGCGTTGGGTCTAAATTGCTGCACGTGAGTGGGGGCTACTCTCTGTTGCGGTGCACAGGCTTCTCTTTGCTGTGGCTTCTCTTGTTGCAGAGCACAGGCTCTAGGCGCGCGGGCTTCAGTAGTCGTGGCTCGTGGGCTCTAGAGCACAGGCTCAGTAGTTGTGGCGCCCGGGCTTAGTTGCTCCGCGGCATGTGGGGTCTTCCAGAACCAGGACCCAAACCCATGTCCCCTGCATTGGCAGGCGGATTCTTAACCACTGCGCCACCAGGGAAACCCTCATCCTTATTTTTTAGGAGCTGTTTAGAATAAGTTTATTATTAGAAACATAGAGCCCCAAATGAGAAGGTTCATTAGAAATGGTTCAAGTATTTTTATTACAAAAATACCTAAATTGGGCTTCCCTGGTGGCGCAGTGGTTGAGAGTCCACCTGCGGATGCAGGGGACACGGGTTCGTGCCCCGGTCCGGGAAGATCCCACACACCGCGGAGCGGCTGGGCCCGTGAGCCATGGCTGCTGAGCCTGCGCGTCTGGAGCCTGTGCTCCGCAACGGGTGAGGCCACAACAGTGAGAGGCCCGCGTACCGCAAAAAAAAAAAAAAAAAAAAAAAAAACCTAAATTGTCTTTATTACAATGCCACCTTTTATGGCTAAAAATCCAACTGTGTGGCTAGAAGGAAAAATCTGTACAGCAGCAGCCATGTTGGCCAAAATTACTTTCGCCTCAAATGCTAGGGCTGTGGACCAAAATTGTCTCATCTCTTGATGCACTGAAGAGGAACAGAATTAGTTTATGATTAATATTCCAACCAGATGTCCAGGAATTTGGTAACAAAGGAAGACAGAGGGAAGGAAGGAAGGCCCATTTTCTTTTATGTATGGTAACAGTGGGTTTTAAATATTATGGATATTCCGGAAAGAGAAAGGCATTAAATTCTCCTAATCTGTGCAACTGAATATCTGCTACCTGTTAGGCACTGTGCTAGGAGCTTTGAGGAATAATGTCAAGTTGCAAGAGAACTTCCTCCTTGCTGATCAGACTGTCATAATCAACTCAGGAGAAAAGCATGTGGACACATAACTACAGCAAAGGCAATTTAAGAGAGGGGCTTTTTGGATGGACCTAGAGACTGTCATACAGAGTGAAGTTAAGTCAGAAAGAGAAAAACAAATATCGTATATTAACGCATATATGTGGAACCTAGAAAAATGGTACAGATGAACTGGTTTGCGGGGCAGATATAGAGACACAGATGTAGAGAACAAACGTATGGACAACAAGGGGAGCAAGCAGCGGGAGGGGGTGTGTGTATGATAAATTGGGAGACTGGGATTGACATATATACACTAATGTGTATAAAATGGATAACTAATAAGAACCTGCTGTATAAAAAAATAAATAAAATTAAAAGAAAAAAAAGAGAGGGGCTTTTTGAGTGCTGTTAAACAAGTGCCTTTACATTCAGTTCAGGCACAGGTTATTTCCAACTGTGGAGGTACAGGAAGATATTCTGGAAAGGAAGTAGCTTTTGAGCTGAGCCTTAGATGAGCTGATAAGATCTTGATAGATAGAGATGGTTAAAATGTGCCATACATAAAAGGAACGTAAAACTATGATAAAATTGTGCAAGGCATGTTTGGGAAAAGCAAGTAGACCTATCTGACTGGCGTGGAATGTTCAAATGGGAAAGGAGTGAGAGAAAACCCTGGAATGGTAGGTTAATTAAACCCATATGAAGCAGGACTCAGTCCCTCGAGAGGTTGGTATTTCTCAGAGGCGTTTCTGTTTAGACTCACTACATCAGCATTATGTTGAGGTGTTAAGATGCAGGCTCCTGGGCCACACGGCAGATCAGAATCAGAGGGCAGTCCTCTGAACTCTACATCTTAAAAATTGTCCTAAGTGATTCCAATGCACACTAAAATTGGCAAACATTGGTTATTGAAACAGCAACCAGGAAGGCGGTCAGTGAATGCTGTGGATAGGAGACTGGCTGGCAGGCAGGGAACTGAAGGTCTGGGTTGGGGAGTGGGCATTCAGAGGTGACGGCAGGAGCTTGTGAATGAAGGAGGGGGGGTGTCTGTGACTGCTGGTCAGAGGTGGTGAGAGGAAGTCATTCGGACTCTGAGCTTCTGCAGCCAGGGAGCCTGGGGGTGGGGGGTTGTCCATCAACAGAAATATGTATAAGTAATGAATTTCTCTGAGCCCTACAGGGTCACTCTGAACCAATAGTCCTCTGCCAAATTGTGTTTAACCCCTACAGAACTGGGGGCGTTAAACACAGTTCAACCCTAACAGAAATGCCCACATGAAAACTGTCTTGACTTTGCAAAAGGAGTCTCACATCTGCTCAGGAACCAGTCCAAGCCCCTAGCACCACGGTTGGCCTGTCGGACGCCATGATGTGAAGATAACATTGCTGGGTCCCTTGCTCTCTGCCCAGGCTGTGACCTTGAGCATCTTGGTCTTGCCTGCTGCCCTCCAGGCCCAGCAGCTTTCTGATGTTGTCCCACCAGCAGGTCTAGGATATGCTGTTGTTGCTCTGAGTTCCGCAGTCCCTGCCCCATCAGCATCCTTCCCTGCTGATCTGCGTGTCACCAGTGACTCTTTGGCTGCTTCACCAGGCAAAGCAGATCTGTGCCCATGACTCTAATTCAAGGGCCACAGTGGATGATACAGATGCTCTACCTTTGTCATGGTGTCATAAAGTGCCCACGTGGGGCACTGTGGCCTGGAGGTATGAGGCAGAATGGGTTCCTCCCTTTGGAGAGCCCTCTGCCAGAAGGGTCTCCAGGCAGCATTCTTTTTTTTTGCGGTACGCGGGCCTCTCACCCCTGTGGCCTCTCCCGCTGCGGAGCACAGGCTCTGGACGTGCAGGCTCAGCGGCCATGGCTCACGGGCCCAGCTGCTCCGCGGCATGTGGGATCTTCCTGGACCGGGGCACGAACCCGTGTCCCCTGCATCGGCAGGCGGACTCTCAACCACTGCACCACCAGGGAAGCCCCAGGCAGCATTCTTTAGCTCTGTTTTGCAGATGGAGGCAAAATGACTCTTCCATCCTCTCTGACTTCCTCAGGGCTCAGACTCGAGTTCAGTGGGGCTGCCAGGAGACACTCGGAGTGGCAGAACCTCGTCTCCCCACTGAGAAAGTAGAGGCTTGTGTGGGGTATCGAGTTCATTGTGCCCGGCCCTGCTCCTCTCCTCAAACTGTGTGTTCCTTTAACACTCACAGAAAGATGCCCTCAGTCCTCAGCAGGTGATGTTTCGGCAGGACAGTCGCATGCCCCCATCACCATATATGCCCAATCCCCTGGGGAGGATAGCACTAGACTCATCTCAGATCCCCACTTCGTATGGGGAATTGAAAGGCAGATCCTGTTTGGAAGAGGAGAGACCGAATTATTTTCACTTAATTTTTTAGAGTAGGCAGTACCTTTATGTGATATAAAATTCAAAAAGGGGAATCCCCTGGTGGTCCGGTGGTTAGGACTCCACGCTTCCACTGTAGGGGGCCCGGGTTTGATCCCCTGTCAGGGAACTAAGATCCTGCAAGCCGCGTGGCGTGGCCAAAAAAAAAATTCAAAAGGTACACAAGGGTATCCTGTGAAAAGCCTCCTTGCCAGCTGCATCCCCTGCCATTCAAGTGAACCTGTTTGTGTATCATGTAAAAATGTATCCATGTATTCTACCACCGTTGTAACAATGGAAAATGGTAGCATACTATATGTATTGTTCAGTACCATGCGTTTTAAACTTCCACATCAGAGCTTCCTCATCCTTTTTACAGCTGCAGAGTATTCCATTGTATGAATATACCATGCTTAGATTTAACTGGCCCCTCTACGTAGAGCTTGGCATTTTTCCAGGGTCCTGCTATTACAAACAATACTACAATGGACAGCTTGTAAATACAGACACAGGCAGGTGTATCTCTATGGTCAAGACCTAGAGTGAGATTGTTGGTTAGAGGTTATATGAATGTGTAATTTTTAAAAATATTGCCAGGTTCCTCCCCATAAGGATTGTGCTGTTTTGCATTCATATGATCGAGAGACAAGAGTCCCTTTGCCCCAACTACTATTTCATCAACAGAATACCGTCAAACTTTTAGAGTTTGTTAATGCTGATAGGTGAGGGGTACATTCTCAGTGGTTTGTGGGGCAGGGGAGGGAGGGCGGGGTCACGCTGGAACCTCTGGGTTTCCAGAGCACTGGTTCACACACAGCACGCACAACACTGTTATTTAGAGAAAACAAAAGAGGCCACCAGCTTTTTTATTTTTGTTTAAAATGTCATTTTTTATTTTTTTAAATGAACAAACAGTGAAATTGATTTTGCTTTGGGTGTATAGTTCTCTGGATTTTAATGCTGGGATAGATCTGAGTAACCACCACCGCAACACAGAATGGCTCCATCACCCCAAAAAAGTCCCCCATGTTCTCCCTTTGTAGTCACACCCTCTCCCTGCCCCTACACCCTGGCAACCACTGATCTGTTCCCCATCCCTGTAGTTCTGTCTTTTAGAGAATGTCATATAAATAGAACCACACAGCATGTAACCCTTGGAGACTGGCTTTTTCCATTCAGCATAATTTCCTGGATATTTCATCAAAGCTGTTGCCTGCATCAGTAGTTTGTTGTTTTTTATTGCTGAGAAGTATTCCATTGTATGAAAGTAGCACAGTTTGTTTACCCCTTGAATGACATTAGGTTTTTTTTTTTCCAGTTCTGGGTGATTATTAATAGAACTGCTGTAAACATTTGTGTACTGATTTTTGTGTGAATGTAAATTTTAATTTCTCTTCAGCATAGCTTAATTTCCACTTCTTATTATGAGTAAATTTAGGTATATTTTATAAGTTTAAGAAGCATTCATATTTCTTTTCCTATAAAGTGCTCATTTCCTTTACTCATTTTTCATTTTGGTGACTTTTATCTTAGACAAGTTGGTTTGGGGGGGCTGACAGGACGTCTGAATGAAAATGTCTAGCTTTCAGTTTAAAGAGGCAGGACTAAAGTTTGAGAGAAACGCCTGGAGACATAGTTGTTTTTTTTCTTTTGTACTTCACTTTTTAACTTTTTTTATTGTTGCATAGTATTCCACTCAATGACTATACAATAGCTTATTTGAACAGTTTTTTAAAATTAATTTTTATTGGAGCATCTAAACATGGGCATTTCCACAGACTGTGTCTTCAGGCTCTGCATGCTTTTCTCTGTTGAAAAGTTTGTGTAGGTCCGTGGCCTCATCTTTCCATTCTTTACCAGCGTGACACTCAAATCTGTGTCTCCAGTGTTGTGCAGCAGAAACTAACACAACATAGAAACTACACAAACTATTCAACAGAGAAAAGCACGCAGAGCCTGAAGACAGAATCTGTGAAAATGCCTGTCTAGGATCTATTAGGATCTATAGGAGGAAACCAAGAAAGAGACTTCTTAGAGGTCAGAGAAGAGCCAAGATGGTGTAGGGTAATATTAATAAATGCTGAATATTAAAGGTCTGCTAAGTGAAGGGTGTCAGTCCACAGGGCCCAGTGTTCAGGAGAAAGAACATCTCTTTCCAAGAGTTCCAAGCAAAACTCGCACAATTTTGTCTGATTGGACTGGTGTAGGTCACATGACCACCCCTGCACCAATCACAGTGACCAGGAGATACAGTGCACTGATTGGCCTACCTAGGTCATGTGCTCCAACTCCATAATTTTCCAGAACTTCATGGATCCCCAGGGGGAGGTATGAGGCTATTGGTTCAAAGACAGATGCTGAAGAAACAACTAGCAAATGTCTAGTAAGTGGCCTTTGAGAATGGTGTATCATCTAAGTCTAGGTTGACAGCACTTGTGTTTCAAGGTGCAGAAGTGGAGATGACAGGTGTAGAAAATTCAATTCAAGAGTTTGGCTCAAGTTTTGGTAACCAGGAAACTTAAATGAAGGATTGTTCCTTTTATTTTCCAAAAATAAAGTAATATTCTTGCATAATCATAGCACAGGAGAAGGTCATGGGGAGAAAGATCATGGAGACTGTGAAGCCTGAGGGATATTTGAAGAGGATGATGGCGGAAGTAAGAACAGGTAAAGCCCAGGTGCCACGTGAAGGACATGCAGCGACACAAGGCTTTCCCCCACTCTTGCCCCTCTCCTATGTGTTCTCCTCACTGCAGTCAGAAACTCTTGTCATGTTGGTACCCAATGAGCAACATCAGTGGCTTCATGTTGCTCCCTGGATGCAGGCTTTAGGAAGCGGACTGGACTCTAGGGCCCTGTGGGAAGTGTCTCCTACCTGTGTTTACTCTCCAGCCCCAAGGGACCATCAAGATCCACAGGCTTATCCCTTTCCCTCTTAAACAACAGTAATCCTCTGTCTCTCCACTAAGCTGTAAGCTCTGCCTAGGTGTGGCTGTGATTGTTTGGCTCAGACTGGCTCCTCTAGCACTGTGTCTGGCACATAGCAGGCACTCACACATGGGCACTGGAAGGAAGAATGGATGCCCTCTGTGAAATTAGCTGTAGCCTCAGTGTCTATTTCTAAGGTCTGATTCTCACCCATTGTTCACTCAAATCAGATGTCATTTTATTAGAAACTAAACAAGAGAAATAATGAATGAAGCTATTAGGAAAAAAAAAAAAACCTAAGCCTTTAGAATTCTATTTTATGTTTATATGAAAAAAAAAAAAGAGTGGAAGGCAACATGCTGAAATATAGACAGCGTTAACTGTAGGTGGTGGAAATAAGGATTTTTTTTTTTTTTCTTATACTTTTCAGTGCTTTCCAGTTTTTCCACAATGCACGTGTTTTACTTTTTGGTGTTTCCCAGATTTTCCAATACACTGAGGAAAGTGTTTCAATTTTCCAATGGTAAACTTTCAAAGTAATCTATGTGAAACTTTGTAACAAAACCACAGTAAGCTCCTCATTCTCTGACTTAGATGTATTCATCTCTTGGTTACATTAAGAATTCACCTTATTTGTATGGAAATATGTTAATATAAACGTTTCAGACATTACATGAAATTTCTAAAAATCTTATGTTCTGGTATAATGTTATAAGTCATAATTCTAGTTATTACTTTAAAATGTATAGCTCAGAAATAACTAAATTTCCTTGTCAATTGCATTATTATGAACTTTCATCAAATCTTTAACCGTGGTCATTTTTAAGTCTTTTGTCACTTACAGACAGTTCTGGGTGTACTCTAATGCTTTTGTGAAAATGTTCCTATAAAAGGGTTTCATCTTAAAGGAATTCATGCAAAAGACTCTGACAAGTACAGGTTTCTGGTAACTGACTATACTGCTGAACTGAATGAATAAGCATTTTCAGAACTCTAATGGAAAACTGATGAATTCATAAAAGATCAAGATTAAAAAAAATAATTACACGGGACTGAGTGAACTGATGAGGATGATTATAGTTTTTGTGACTTTGTTTGAATAATAATAATAAAAATCCCACAGGGACTCAGAGGCAAAAAATATACAAATCAATTTTCACTGCAAAGTAAAGGAGCTGTTACAGTGGAGGATTACTGGACTGAATGTCAATATTATGACATAGTATGATTGTGTTTCATGTTTGGTAATTGCAATCATTGTTGCTTTTGTTGTGGCCATCCATTTACAATGCTTGGTGTCAGTTCATTTATCTCTTGTAAAAGTAAAATACAGTGTGTGAGAAAAAAAAAATTCACCTAATGAATTTTGCTGCGAGAACGCTAAAGGAAGAAGAAAGTGGATGACATTAAGGAGTTAAAAATATTTTAAACAGGAGTTTAAGAAAAGAAGCAAGCAGGGAGGGAGAGAAAGAGGAAAAAATAGGGAAGGCGGGAGGGTCAGAGGAAGCAAGGAAGAAAACCAGACTCTAAAATGTAAAGAAGGATTGATTAAATCAAGCATGGTGCACGCACCCAGTGAAATCTGTACACTATTTGAAATTCTGTCTCTGAAGACAGAGTGGTAGTACCCAGACGGGCATGGCGGAGCTTCGGCACCACCACATCTACAGCATCTTCTCAAACCACCCCAAATAAACGCGCTCCATAAGTAATGACGGTGTGCTTGCGAGGAAGTGGCTCCCGAAGCAGCCAGCTTCCTGCTCCAGCCAGCTGCAGCCCCGACCCCTGCCTGCCAAGAAAGGATGACGCCACCTCTGTGAAGATCATGACAACCCTTGTGATATAAGATGAAATCAAAAATAATAGAGGGCTTCCCTGGTGGCACAGTGGTTAAGAGTCTGCCTGCCAATGCAGGGGACACGGGTTCGTGCCCCGGTCCGGGAAAATCCCACATGCCGCAGAGCGGCTGGGCCCGTGAGCCATGGCCGCTGAGCCTGCGCGTCCGGAGCCTGTGCTCCGCAACGGGAGAGGCCACAACAGTGAGAGGCCCGCATACCACACATACACACAAAAAATAAAAATACATTAAAGAGAATTCCCTGGCGGTCCGGTGGTTAGGACTCAGCGCTTTCACTCCCATCGCCTGAGTTTGGTCCCTCGTCGGGGAACTAAGATCCTGCAAGCTGTGTGGCGCAGCCAAAACAAGTTTTTTTAAAGTACAGAATTCAAAAAAAAAATAATAGATTGAAGGAACAGTGTGATTATAGCTATGCATTAAGAAAATAATTTATTCCAAAAGACAGAAAAACTGGAAGAAAAGACATAGCACGAATAGTGTGACTGTGGTATTTTTCCTATTTTCAAATGTCTACAACTGTACCTTTTAAAAATATGTATTATAAAATAAAACAATATAAAAATTGTATTTTAAATGTCAAATCAATTATATTTGCATCAAAATTATACCTGTATACAGGGGAGCACTCATTTGACTTACATCACCCTTTTCTCTCCCTCAGGATGTGCTGGGTGGCATCCTGATCACCGCCATCCTCATCGTCCTCACCTACCCCGCCTGGACCCTTATCGATCGCCTGGACTCGGCCAGCCCCCTCTTCCCTGTGTGTGTCCTGGTGGTGCCATTCTTCCTGTGTTACAATTACCCCGTGTCTGATTACTACAGCCCAACCAGAGCGGACACCACTACCATCATGGCTGCCGGGGCCGGGGTGACCATAGGATTTTGGATCAACCATTTTTTCCAGCTCGTGTCCAAGCCCACGGGATCTCCCCCTGTTCTTCGGAACATCCCACCGCTCACCAGCAACCTGTTAGTTTTGGGTCTGACCAAGTTTACTGTGGGAATCGTGCTGATTCTCCTGGTTCGTCAACTTGTACAAAATCTCTCGCTCCAAGTGTTGTACTCCTGGTTCAAGGTGGTCACCAGAAACAAGGAGGCCAGGCGGAGGCTGGAGATTGAAGTGCCTTACAAGTTTGTCACCTACACGTCAGTTGGCATCTGTGCTACCACCTTCGTGCCAATGCTACACAGGTTTCTGGGATTACTGTGAGCCTCAAGTGGTCGGAAATTAGCTCACTGGACATGAGAGCAAGACGTCAAAAAGTTGTTGAGTGGGGACGTTTTGACAACACATTTTTCTTTAAAAAAAATTCCCTAAGTCACATGTCTGTTTTGCTGATACCTGAGATAAATGTTGCTGCTTTATGGAAGGAAAAATGGTCTCACAGTGACCACTAGCCTGTAAGCGTCATGTTGCAGATGAAGCCAGGCAAACCCACAGCTGAGTTCTTTAAGGCGCCCCACCCTGTCCATTACTTGGACTTTGGACCAGTCCTGGGCTGGCAGGAGTTGTGGCCTGGCTTAGGAACGGCCACAAGCGTCCCCGGGTTCTGGAGAGCCTACAGAGACGGGCATGATCCAGGAGGCTGGACGTCGGGCGTTCCTTTTCAGCTGTGACCTTGCCCAGCGCTGAGTCTCATTTCCGAAACTGGAATGTTGGTCCAAGAGAAAGGGTGGCACCACGTGAAACTGCATTCCCTGGACAGGACGACTTTCTTGTCATGATGATCACATCAGACAGTGCCTGCTTGTGGGGAAAGAGCTCTGTGAACCTCGCTGGGAAGCATGAAAGGCAGGGGCAAAGCTGGCGAGGCCACAGGCACGAGCCTGCTTTCCTTATGCATCCTGGTCTCTGTCGGGTGCATACTGAATAGGGATCCTCTCCCCCTCGTTTGTACACTTTGCAGGATTCCAGGCACCATTTCTATCTTCTTCTGACCCATGAACCCAACTGGCTGCTCCCTTCACCTCATCTGGGTCCCTCTGACTGTCCTGCTCTCTCCTGCATCAGAGTGACTTGGGACAAGCCCTCTGCCCTTCTTCAGCTTTTTTGCTTCCTTACAAACTGGGAAGACAGTGTCGTCTGTCTGTGAAAGTGGATCAGTAGAAGAACAGATGAACACAATCCTTCCTGGGGCCTGACACAGAGGGAATAGGCCTCCCTCCCTGACACTGTTGCTCCACTTAGTTACTTTTCCTAAATCTGTTTTCTCATCTGAATAGAATCAGCTGCTCCCTTTCCATCTTCCCACCTCTTTCTTACCTCTTAGCAATTTTAAGGGTAATTAATGCAAGAACATCAGCCTCTCTTAGGAAAACAAGCCAACCAAATACAACACCCTTTAAATCTCGGGAGAGTCCTTAGACTTAGGAAGGTGGTCATTATGCAGACAACCCCCTGCAGGGGCTCCTCTTCAGTTCTTAAGAATGAGGATGAACAGGTATCAACAATGTTCTTAAAAGTGAGTATCAACATGTAATTAACACAGTGTCTTCTGCGGGTCGTGCCTGAGCTGCTGAAGCCAACGATTTATAACCCTCATGCATCCTCACCATGCACACACTTTGGGGGAAAATTAGCCTGCCTGGAGAGTTAAGCCCTTACCTCTGCATCCAGTGTGAAAACTGAACACCCGTTTCTCCTGATTTTGAATACGCACCCTGGCCTTTTGGTTGTGATGATCTTTAGTATTTGACTTAATGCTCCAGTTTGTTGAAAATAATAATTGTAAGACATCCTGTTTTTCCTTCAAATTCTTTTTTTTTTTTTTAATTTATTTTTGGCTGTGTTGGGTCTTCGTTTCTGTGCGAGGGCTTTCTTTAGTTGTGGCAAGCACGGGCCTCTCACTATCGCGGCCTCTCTTGTTGCGGAGCACAAGCTCCAGACGCACAGGCTCAGTAGTTGTGGCTCACGGGCCTAGTTGCTCCGCGGCATGTGGGATCCTCCCAGACCAGGGCTCGAACCCGTGTCCCCTGCATTGGCAGGCAGGTTCTCAACCACTGTGCCACCAGGGAAGCCCCTCTTCTGACATTTTTCATAGTTAGAAGGCAGGGATCAAAATGACCTGCCGTTTGCCTGTTTTTAGATCCTACTCTGACCAGTATTTGTGGCACCGTGATGGGGAGATGCCCCAGCTCACGGGCACCCCTGCCCTAGGCCGCCCCACAATGCAGTGCATGGGGCACTCCCCTGTACCTCCGACCCCACAGGCTGCCAAACCCAAGGTCACAGTGCTAATATTTACGCGAAATGATTTTAGTTGATGTCTCTGAAGCCAACCAGCAAAAGGATCCACCTTTTCCACTTGTATCTTTTGAGAAGGGCCATAATTATTGTCACAGCAATGGGTGTGGGTGATTCATTTGTGTGTGTGTACATTTTACTGCTGTCCTTTCGTTTTAAGTCCCAACAATAGGATTGCGATCAGCTGTATTATATAGTTAAGGCTGTATTTACACAATTTGGATTGAGGATGAATATGTTAGCCACAGCTCGTTAAGGAAAGACCCATGGATTTGTCATGGTTGGTCGCTTTTCAAAGTCTCTTGCTATAGCATCTGAAGAATAAAATGTGCATATTGGTGAGGACAAGCTTAGTTTTTCAGCCAGTTTCCGTGGCTTAGAAACTGGTTGGAAAAGTCCTTACCTGATTCAAACCGCAGCTTGGCCAGCCCTTTTCATTCACTTCACACAGCGCTTCACTGTTAGACCCTCACACCCTCTCAGTCTCTCTGAGTCTCTCTCTCTCTCTCTCTCTCCCCCCCCCCTCTCTCTCCCTCTCCCTCTCTCTCCCCCCCCCCTCTCTCTCTCTCTCTCACACACACACACACACACACACACACACACTTGCCCCTTCAAAGACTATGCCTTCTGTCTCTGACCTTTGGATTTTCTCTCTGGGGAAAGACTGCCCCCTGCTGGCTTGCGTCAGGCTTGGTCCAGAGCCTCTCTCTTGAGCCGGAGTCCTGGAGATGAAGAGTTTCAGAATCCAGCTCACCGTGATGTATCCAATCTAAGCTTAGGACCTGCGGTCTGGCCAGTCCTGAACTTGGAAATGGTGACAGCAGAGCCCTCGGGGGTCGTTGGCCCCTCCACGAAGAACACACGCCCTGTTCCTGGCGGTCCTCATCCTGCCCCCAGCCCACCACCTCTCTGGACCAGGACATCATCCTGTGACTGTCATTTTAAACAGCCATCATCTCAGGCCAGCTTTGCTCGGACTTGCACCATAACAGAATATGCAAAAGAAAAACGCAGATCAGACCATGAACTAAAAACCCTAAACAGCTGAAATCGTCCCTCCACGTGCCTGCAGATCACAGTGTAGCACAGGATTTTCTTGCCCAAATAGGCGACTCATGCTTCCCGAGTGTAACCAAAGCATGTGGTGTTTCGGGGCCATAGGCTCTGGGTTTCTATTTTGGAAACTTTCAGCTGTCTTGCTTATGTACCATATGTAAATTTATTCTTTTTAAAATAAAATCATTTTTCTTTGATTAAGATTTATTAAATGCTTTAAAAGCCAGTGTTCTGCTACCTTGGAATTTTTTTTCCTAGATCTTTTTCCCCCGGATCCTCAGGGTTCATGCGACCTGAGTTGAAAAGAGGCGACAAAAATAAACAGGAGGCTGTACAATTCTCTATCGCTGTCATGATTCAGTCACGTGCAAATGTTGGTGAGCATCATAGCAGCCACAGGTGAACAGGAAGTAAGGGGTAAGATTGCATGCTTAATTACCCTCCTTCAACTCCTTGATACTAAAGAGCATCCTCTTACCATACTTAGAGATAAATGTCACTATGTATTGACAGGTAAATGTTAAAGGTGAGGCTGGTAAAGGTAAGTAAAACAGATGAGTATGCTTTACAGATGAGTATGTTGTCTGCTGAACAAAACGGACATGACCGCATTTCATAGTCACATCATTGCAACGATATGCTCTGCCTTTAAGCGTCCCTTGCTATTTGAAATGGTGCCAAAAGCTGATGACGCTCTTATTTGCAAGGCTGAGGCTAGGACCTATTTGTGCCTTGAATGCTGTGTATTTCATGATACCTAATATGCTGCATACTTGAGGCCGGATGAGACCTCATCTGCCCTGTGGAGTTCTCTCCAGAGAGAGGAAACTCAGGCTCAGAAAATTACAATCCAAGACCCAAAGTGTTAAGGCTGTAGGGAAGAGATAACTTTGTAGTGTGAATTGAGAAGAGGGAGAGAGGAATTCCAGCTTTGAGGTCTGTGACTCAAGGGAGGCTCGTGGGAAAAGTAGTGTGTGAGCCAGGCTTAAAGAACAGATGGGGTTTGCACAGGGATGTGATGCACAGCAGGTATGAGATGGTACTCCATGGTGAGGGCACAGCTTGCCAGAGACACTTCTCCAAAAGCCTCCAGCTCTAACAAAGAGAAGACAGACCACACCCGTGCTGGTGAGTGTGTGTGGGAACAACAGTGGTGGCAGGGGTGGGATAGACGGTGAGCAAGGGGCTTTGATGTTGCAGAACCCAATCACGAGACGAGAAGGAAGCCGAAGAAGCTCTTCAGTCCATTTCCTTGCCTCCACATGGGACCATCCAGGGGAGTTGACATCTACAGGTGATTCGTCTCCTTTCACTGTTCCTCATTCGAATATTTACCCGTGGGTGCCTTCCCCTCCTGGGCAGGGGATGACGGGACGTCTCTCAGCAGACGGGACGTCTCTCAGCAGACGGGACGACAGCGAGGGACTCAGTCTGTACCCTTGGTACCCGTGCCTCTTCCCTCTTCATGATCCTGGCTCTTTCCAGGACCTGTAAATATTCCATGTTGCTCTTTGATGATCAAGAACCAAGCCCTGTTTCTCTAGTGAGAGAGATTAACCAGAACCAAGTGGAATGTGAGCATAGACGTATCTCGTTTTATGG
The DNA here is from genome assembly GCF_025265405.1 of Mesoplodon densirostris. Taxonomy (NCBI): domain Eukaryota; kingdom Metazoa; phylum Chordata; class Mammalia; order Artiodactyla; family Ziphiidae; genus Mesoplodon; species Mesoplodon densirostris. The sequence goes on along the minus strand of NC_082668.1, from coordinate 16,154,940 downwards.
GATAGATGTTTTCCTAAAAGCTGCCTGTGTTTTGATTGTTTAAATGTGAATTTTAAGCGCATCGAGGGATTTGCTGTTTAAAAATCATATGGCAGTTCTTCATTTCTGTAGACATAAGGTTCCTTAATGGATTATTTGGGATACACCACGCACGTATTGTTTTCTTCAAATGGGGCACACCTGTAGTGCAGACTCGACTATTTACAGGATGCATATTAAGAAGAATGAGAGCTGAATATGGACCATGAATAGAAGGTTAAATTCTTAAAACTGTAGCCTCATGAGACAAGGGTAATCTATAAGAAGCCAAAATCCTTTTTCCTCTTCCACGCCTGTCTGTATAGCAAGCAAAAGCCACCAAGACACGCAGGGATGTAGCTGGAGTTCCGGCTGGGATGCTTCTTTGCTGCATACACTCAACACACCTGCTGGCACCTGTAGCTGGTGCTCTCTTGCTATGACATCAGGGTCCCCTTGGTTGGAGCACAAGCCAGATTCTTTCTCAATGGAGAGGTTCAAAGAATGTCAATGCCTCTTCAATGCACACAAAGCCAGCCTTAGAGCACTGCGGGTGGGGCAGGGTGACAGTTGGTACTGCCATCATGCCATCTACCTGCATCCGTGAGCCTAAATAGCAGCCAGGATCTCCTGGGCTTCCAGTCTGCAGTGTCTCATGGGAACCAGGTGGATGGCCCTGTGACAGGGGAAACTGTGCACAGGGCACACTAAACACAGACCATTTTAGCCATCTTAATTAGGTACTGATAAAAATATTTGGCTGGAAAACTATTTTTGCTGTGGGGGAATAAAACCACAGCTTAACGTAAATTCTTCATGATGTGAGTCAATCAATTCTGCTGCTATTAAATAGGTAATAGTATTTTCATCAGGGTATCCCTTTCTACTTTATGTCCAACATCATAGATTTTTCATTGATAGAAATTCAAAATATCCATCTTCCACATCTGTACTTGTTCAATCTTCGCTCTAGCTTCTTAAAGATATGGGGTAGAGTTATAATATCCTTGTCTATTAATTTTATCAGCTATGTAATTTTTCAGTCTGTTTTTTATTCATTTTTCCCCTCCTATTGGTTGTATTTGCCACTTTCTTTGCTTGTCTGATAATTTTTTTTTATTGGATGCCAGATACTGTGAAGTTTACAGTGTTGGGTGCTGGATTTTTTTTTTTTTATCACTATACATATTCTTTGTTCTAGGATGCAGTTCATTCCTTGGAAATAGTTTGGATTCTTCTGCACCTTATTTTTAAGCTTTATTGGTTGAACCAGAGTAACGCTTAGTCTCGAGTTGGTCTCCCCACTTCTGAGGCAAAGCCCTTCTGGGTACTCTCCCCATGGTTTCCGAGGTTTGCTAGCTCCGGCCCACCTCGTGTGGGCTCCCAGGGCGGTTCCCTCACGTCTGTGGATGTTACAGGCAGTCTCCTCTAACTGAGCAGTTCCCTCACATGCATGCACTGGCAGTGTTCAACGGAAGACTCAAGGGCGGGGGCCTCTGCCTCTCTCTCCTCAGCTCTTCCCACTTCCCTGCCAACTCTAGCCGCTTCGGCCTCTGTGGACTCCCAGCTCCGTCTCCTCAACTTCTGGAGACCTCCGAACTCCACCTGGGACCCCAGCGCTGCACCACAGCCTGGACTCTCTCCAGGCCGTAAGCTGGAGAATCACAGGCCTCACCTTGTTTCTCTTCTATCTCTCGGGGAATCACTGGCCTTCGTTGCCTGATGTCTAGTGTGTTGAAAACCACTGCTTTACGTCTTTCATTTGGATTTGTAGATGGGTAAGCAGAGGAGGAAAATGTTCCTTGGGAAGAAGGAAGTAAAGACTACATGTATGGATCAACTAGGATGCAAGACGCTGAACTAACTTGAAGACGAGAGGAGGTCAGGTCCAGCTGACCCGTGCTTGTTTTTATTATGCTCCAGAACAAACCCTGTCCAGGGCCTCCCCGTGACAGGTGTGGTGCCGTGTTTCCCACAGGTTGTCTCACCTACACACTCTCTCTTCTCCCTACAGCATGGTTTGCTCTTGGGGCACCTTTCTGTCTGGCTTATTTTGCTTCCTCTGCCGCAGGCTCACCGCCAGTGCTCCATGTTTAAATGTTGTGCCTGGCAATCACAGCTAAGAGATCTCCAGTGAGTCCCATCCGTTTCTGAGTAGCCTTTCACCCCACATGTATCCAGCACCAGTGTGGATGTCCACACGGGTTTGCCTCCATTACAACTGGTTTCTTGCTGGCTCTAAGGAGGTACTCATTTTAGGGGTGGGCGGAATGTAAGAAAAATTTTTTTCTACCAGGTTTGCAACCAAGCAGGCACATTTCCTCAACATCCTCACTTTTCTGTCTTAAAGAAACAGCAGATTTGCTTTGCATGTCTGACAAGTCCTATAATTCAAATGCTGGAGCAGTTCTCTCATGCCAGTGCCTCCTAACACCTGGAAGGGGTGGGGGAGGGCTTTTTCAAAATGTGTTCTAATGCAGAACATGTCATGTTCCTGATTTCCTTAAACAGAGACAATCAAGCCCAAACCTATGGATGAGGAGTAAAGAACTTGAGTGCAGGCCTCAAGTATATTTTTACTGCACTGCACGGGTCACGTGACGGGGGAGAAACAGGGCTTTAGCCATTCATAATCCAATTAAACCCTCTGCTGGAGGTGTTTGTTCAACCCACAGTCTACATGTTTACAGTCATCCTTTCTGTTTACTAGAAAGTTGAAGGTGGGCAGGAAACCCGAAAACAAAGCAGGCGGTAGTGGAAATGAAAATCACCCGGAGGATTGTTGTCAGGTACTTGCCACGTGGCTCCTCTGCCTTTGTCCAAGGAGGCCGATCACCCCACGTGGACTCTGGTCAGGGGCCTTAGGGAGCTGCTCACAGATTGTCCCAGAGGTGAGCTCTGCCTTGAATCTGATTACGTATGCCATCCTCTACTTTTTTTTTAAAGTTTTGTTTTTTTGCTTGTTTTATTTTATCTATTTATTTTTCGCTGCATTGGGTCTTTGTTGCTGTACACGGGCTCCCTCTAGTTGCAGCGAGTGGGGGCTGCTCTTCGTTGTGGTGTGTGGGCTTCTCGTCATGGTGACTTCTCTTGTTGCGGAGCATGGACTCTAGGTGCGTGGGCTTCAGTAGTTGGGGTGCACGGGCTTAGTTGCTCTGTTGCATGTGGGATCTTGCCGGACCAGGGCTCGAACCTGTGTCTGCTGCATTAGCAGGCTGATTCTTAACCACTGCACCACCAGGGAAGCCCCATCCTCTACTTTTTAAAAAAAGTATATACATAAAATTATTCAAGCTTCTTATAATAAATCACAACTCAGAAGATCAGATGTCAAATGCTTTTCTTATTTAGAGGAAATATTTTGCTGAAGGCAGTTGTATTGCTTTAAGGCCACCTGTTTGCTTTTGGATGAAACAGACAAAAGAGCCAAGTCAATACCAAGCACTGGGGTCAGTGACATTTACAGGAAACACCAAGCACAGAGGCTAACACTGAGACAAAAGATTGTGTGTGATGAGCCCATCACTACTGAGGGCAGAAGCAGTGGCTAGGAGAGCTGGTTCCTAGTTAGGCTATTCCTATGTAAAAGGTAATAGCAGAATTTCATATGCCCTGCATTGAGAAATCTAACGTACTGAGATTATATACTGCTCAAGAACAAAAGTCACATCTAAGAAATATATAAGATATTCCAATGTGGTATTCAAATATCTAAGACAATACCACATGTGGATAGTTATAGTCTTGCATCTTTAGGGATGGTTTTTCATGGTCCCTAAGCCAGTCCTATTTTAGGGGGAGGCATATGGAAGTCCACTGGAGCACTCTTTGTAATTGCAGAGTTGGCAACAACAGAAGGTTCATCAACAGAGGAACAGCTGAACAAATTATGGACATCCATGCAATAGGATTTTGTATCATTTAAAAGGTAGGTAGGTCTAAAGGTACAGGCCTGGAAAAATGGGACATATTAAGTGAAATGTCATGATATACACTATAGAAAATAGAAACCCAAAGTTACTGCAAACCAGTAAGTAAAGCATGACCCAAAAACTGTGAGCATGTGTATGGGTCTGACTGTCTAAACTAAGGAAAATGTCAGAAACCACATGAACTGTTAACAATGGTTAGTTACTTTAGAGGATTGTGGGAGGAAGGGTAAGTTAGGTTGGGATGGTCTTACTTTGTACAATTTTTTAAAGTAGTGAAGTTTTAATTTTTTGTGTTTTTTAGTATTTTATATATAAAAAACAAAACTGGTAAAAAAAAAAAAAGAAAGAAAACCTCAACATTTGGGTAAGTAGGTAAATGACGCAAAACATTTGAGTGATCCATGGGCTCTATGTCACTCTTACTAGGTGTCACAAACCCACTTTTTAGCCATGTGACTTCTGGGCACATTATGAATCTCTCTGTCAATTGTTCTCATCCTATAAGTCAGGGAGAATCCCTATTCTAACTCCCTCCTACAATTGTTAAACCAAGAAATTAAAATGTTGAGACAAAATCACATGTGAAAATACTTTATAAACTGAAGAGTAATGCAGGACTGTCAGGCTGTAGAAGTTATCTGTAAGCTAGAACAGGAATCAATTATATCTAATGTCTCTTTTAATACGAGGGCTCCCAGTTTTTACTACATAGGTGTGTCTTCTCCAGTAAAAGCTTTCTGGCAGGCAGTGCCCACAGACTGCTCTGGCTCCAGTTCAAATGCCTCACGGGGACGAGTGTAAGACGATCTGGCTGTGGAGCCTCCACTCATAAGCCGAAGGTTCGTTTCTTCTTCTTCTCATGTACCCGATATTGTTATTCTTCCTGCTGTTTCCTGCTTCAGAGGGCAGAAACCTCCACATGATGGATGGAGTTGATCTTTCCCCTTTCATGCTGGGATATACAGTTAGGTATCCCTGGGTTTTTCATTACAAGTTGTTTCTGACCATCCAAAAATTATCCAGGTGGCTGGCTGCTAACAGAACTAATGGCTCCACCCACTTCAACAATGGCTATCACATGACTCACAAACCCTGATTTCAATCATAGCGAACTTGAAACTAGCGGAGGATGTCTCACTAATGGTAGTGGACCAGTAAGCCATCATGCACAGACATGCCAATTCTAAAATTCATGCTCTTTTACCCTATGTGTGCATCTGCTGGTGTTCGTATTAAAATACAACATGTTGCATTAATTTTTCTCTCCCAGCATTACTGAGGTGTAACCTACATCTTAACTACCTCCTTAATTAAGGTATAGATATTTCCATCACCCCAAAGAGTTTCCTCTTAACTCTCTGCAGTCAATTTCCCTTCCACAGGCTCTAGCTAGCCAATCAATCTGCCTTTGACTTTTCTAGAACTTCATATAAATGGAATCACTTGTGTGACACCAGTCTTGTGTCTGGCTTCTTTTACTTAGTGTAGTGTTTTGAGATTCACTCATGTTGTTCTGAGTATCAGTAGTTTTGTTTTTTTTTTTTGGCTGAGAAGCATTCCATAGTATAGATATACTATAATTTGTTTATCCATTCATCTGTTTGAATAACACTGCTGTGAACATTTGCATAAAAATCTTTGTATGGCCATATGAGTAGAGTAAACCTAGGAGTAGAATGTCTAGATGGCAGATGTATGTTTCATGATTTAACATATTGCAAAACTATTTTCCAAAGTGGCCATATCACTTTACATTCCCACCAGCCACACATGAAAGTTCCAGTCTCACCAACACTTGGTATATAGTCAGTCTTTTTAATTTTAGCCATTTTAATTCATATTTTTTTATTTGCATTTCCCTGATGACTAATGATGTTGAGCATCTTTTCATGTGCTTATTTCATTTATCTTCTTTTGGGAAATGTCTGTTCACATCTTTTGTCCGTTTTTTAAAAACTGGGTTGTCTTAAGTTATAAGAAATCTTTATGAATGCTGGACACAAACCTTTTGACAAGCATTATTTTTAATGGGCGTATCTCACTTCGTTACTGAAATGTAAGGATCAGCTTACAATGGGATTGGGAAGGAAGAGATGGCAGTCTGTACGTTCACAAATCTTGCTAAGCTGGACACTGCTGCCCTGATTCAAGGTAGTAATATAGTCTTAGTATTAGGTGCAGCAAAAGCTCCATAAACATAATTCTTGTCTATCCTTACTAGCTATTTCTACGGGGACTTACTTTGAAGTTGTTTTACAATTTACTGTGTTTCATATCATCTCAACAGTAACCGAGAACTTTTCTCAAACATTACACCCAGCTTTTTTCAATACATGGTACCTACTGGAGGATTCTAGATCGAAGTATTAAAGTAAATTAGGAGGTTAAGACAAGGCCGACTGGCAGAAGCTTAGCTTCAGAGAAGGAGAGACCTAATACCTCCCTATAAAATAAGAGACTAGTAGCTCTATTAATTACTTAAAACCATGATCTTATAACACTGACAACAATAAAATGTATGGCCTAGGGCAAAAATAAGTTTTCATTGTTTCCTAACGTTCATAGTGCACTGGTACCAGTGTATCCCTTTTAACTCTTCTAGCAGAATGAATCTGTGCTGTGTGTCCACAAACCCCATCTCTGAGTATCACAGACAGAGTAGCCAATACCGATGCACCCTCAAATATTTTGAATACGTGTGCATTTTTCTTTCAGTTTAAGATGACTTCAAAGGCTGCAACTATTAGACCATCACTAATTCTTAAAAGTTTTCTAAAAATGCTGTTACTGTTTCCCAGTGATGAACATGCATCAAATGTAGAAAATAAGAACAAAAAGTTCTTAGTTAATCTCGTACGTGTGCTCTAATCAGCTATCTCGTTTCATCAGGGAAAAGAACAGGACTCTGTCCTGAAGATGTGATGGTGACGGTGAGAGGCTCTGATGTGTGGAGAGCTTCTCTGTTTCTCAGAACAGCTCCTGGCCCCACACTGGGCTCTCGTGGACAAGCAGATGCCGCATTTGTGCAGTACAAGCTGGCCCGATGCAGGGATGGCAGTACCACCCACGGAGCCAGACACTGCTTTCTACTTTATTCAACATTAATGCACAAGCACAAGTGGACTTACTTACTGTGGGGACAACTAAAGGGCACCTAGGAGGAGAGAGGGACCCTCGGGGCGAGAACCACACGAGACCCATCTTCACAAAAACGGCTCAATGTTGATTTCCACGCAGGAGCAGGGCATGGTCAGCTCGAATCTGGTGATAACATCAGGATGAAGGACCCCCAGCTTCCCGATGCTCTGACCCCGGGCAAAGATCTCAGCACATCGCCCGGGGAAGAATGCAGGGCCTGAAAAACAGGGAAAGAAAAATCAACGTTTCTCCTGGAAAAAAATGTCAATAGACATTTAACATTGAAAGCTCACTAGCCTACTTTAAAAATAACTATTCTTCTTTAAACTACTGGCCATGAAATAAGACTGCTCCCTCACACTTTCTGGTCTTAAAGAGAAGGATTTGAGACAGCTAGTGGGAAGCAGCCGCATAGCACAGGGAGATCAGCTCTCTGCTTCGTGACCACCTAGAGGGGTGAGATAAGGAGGGTGGGAGGGGGGGAGGAAGATGCAAGAGGGAAGAGATATGGGGCTATATGTGTACATATAGCTGATTCACTTTGTTATAAAGCAAGAAACTAACACACCATTGTAAAGCAATTATACTGCAATAAAGATGTTAAAAAGAAGCATTTGCTATTACACGAAGACACTCTTATAAGGAAAGAAAAGTTTAACGGCAAATATGAAAATCAGGGCCCTGTGTTTTTTGTCACAGCAGTCCAGGCAGGATGAAGAAAAGGAGGCTGAAGGACCAGAGGTGGGAGAAGACTTGGGAAGTGTGCCGACGCGGAACTGCTCTAAAGAGGACAAAGGGAAAAATGAAATGTAAAACCAACGACCTTGCCTGGGAAGAACCTGTTTTGAAACAGGTTTTTCCATAGTAATACTTGCTGGATTAAAAGCATACACCGAATTCATCTACTATTCAAAACATCACTCTTTTCTACCTCATTCCATAGAGAAACACGAGCTGCACCGTCATCGGCAGGCGTAGGCCTTGTACCAGAACGTGACCCACATTCCTGTGGGAAAGAGAACTTCCTAAGCAGTTTTGGCACATCTACTGTAAACCCACAGCAAAGGCTAGCCCCAGAACAAGGCTGGGTTGACCTCTGATTTACTCAAGAGAGGCAGAAGGTTCCCTCGCCATCTGGGTGCCAAGGCATGGATATGGCTTACTAACCCAGTAACAGTTCTTGAGGTTTAAACAGCTAAAAACAAGCAAGCAGACAAACGTACAGGCCCACTGCATAGTCACTAAGTTACCAGTGCCACAGGGATGCATCAATGCTCCATACTCTACTGAGGTTAAAACCAATGCTGACTCATTTCTCTCATCACCAACTTGTAAAGGGATTAGGTCCACAGCTCCTGACTGATTCAACCAAAACATCTACTGGCGTGAACTATAAAATGCTGAGCCACAAGCCTCCAGCCCGCCATTTCAGAGTGAGTGCATTATTTATGAAAGAGTAAACTTCTGAGTCTCTACTAATGGCTCCAAGGTCAGCATAAGGAAGAAACACAGAACTGGTGGTGGGTGGGTGGGTGTGTGTGTGTGTGTGCGCGCGCACGCTACCATTAAGTCAGCACCAGCCACACCACAGAGACACAGGATGACTCTACAGAGGATGTTTTCCTGAAAAATATTTTTAACTGTCATTCTTAAATAACCCCAAAGCAACCTGGTTGAATTATAACGTGGCCTGTTTCTCACATGCCCCCAAACTAAATAATTCTGCTTCACTATTAAAGCAAAAATTTCAGTGAACTGCATTTGAAGTTCATAATTGTTTGGCTATGTGCATTAATCCACACTTGGAGAGAGGGATCAAATAAAATAATACAGAAACCATACTGCATCGATAATGTATAGCCTAAGAGAGAGACAAATATTGCTAAATCTGACAAAGATGGCATGTTTTAAGTCTGTCAAAATAAAAAACCTAACTTAAAAGATAAAACCAGACCAAAAAAAAAAATACGTAAGTTGTACTCCCTGGCGGTCCAGTGGTTAAGACTCCGTGCTCCCAATGCAGGCGGCATGGGTTCAATGCCTGGTCAGGGAACTAAGATCCTGCATACCGTACAGTGTGCCCCCCCCCAAAAAAAGACCACCCCCCTCTCCCACCAAATAAATATTCACATGACAAGTCTGTAAAAGTGTTGGTGGTAAGTGGTATAACCAAGAATCAGAGCTGAAAGGGCTGCCCCAAAGTCATTTATTCCATCACCCCTGGCATCCCTTGTACAGAATTACATCTGAATAAACTACACTGTCTGAAAAAGACCCAGATTATTTTTAAAGGCCATTCAGAGCGGAAGTTTGCAAGAACCTCCCTGACAACCTTGCTCTGTTTAAGAATCCTCACTGTACACAAACCCTTCCTTTTTATCTGTCTTCAAATTCCAATTTGATTGGATTCATTTTAACTGAAGCATAAAACCAAACTATGTTAGAATCTAAGCCACATGTCCTAGCTCTGACGGTGTTAGCAAAATAAAGCCCAAGAGATAAGAACTTAGAATTTTTATAAATTCTATATTCTATTTTATAGAATTTTTTTAAAAAGTCATAAAGCAACTTTTTAAATCAGAGCTTTTTTAGCAAAATTCAGTCACGTTCTTCTTCAGCTAGCAGGCACGATAATGCCAGCTGGACCTCTCTCCAGAAGCTGGCACCAAACTTTGCTGAAGCTCACTAACCAGCTAAATACTTGGTCACAAACAAAAATATTCATACCATTAAATAGAATTTTCTCCCTTTCCAAAGAAAAGCAAAAAGAACTGAAATTCGTATTATGCATTATTTAAAACATATCCAGGTGTGGGAACATTCTAAATGACACAAATATCAAAAGCTCTCAGCCCAGCACAGACCCGTCCCAGTCACTACAGCATCCTCAACTGCCCGGGGTCAGAGGCCCTCCCCACAGAGGAGCTGCTTCCCAGTGAAGCAGGCACCAAAGGGGTCCTCCGTCCTCTCATCCGATGCTAACGCTCCCCTTCCCATCCACATGTGAAAATGAAGCCCAATAATGCGACTTCCGTAGAAACTCCACTTTGCCGAAAACTGCACATTTTAGCCTGTGATGACGATTTTAAGTTTCTTGCCATTTTTCATTTCTACAAGGTCTTAAGATTTTTTGATGGATGCCTCTGTTGAGTTAGAGCAAGGCTAAAGGTCTCTTCTTCAGACATAAATTGAGAGGCACACAGAAGTGCCTTCAAGTTTGTAACGGGTACAGAGAGCAACCGTACCACTTGACGGATGTTGTATGTGAACTAGAAATACGGAAAGACAATTTTAAGTTACTAGAACGTAAGCATTTCTCAGTGCTTTTTAAAAATCTTTATGGTTCAAGCCAAACTTTGCAGACAGAAGTGAATGGCTTCAAAGAAGGGCAGATAAGAGAAAGATAATCGCTTCACTAACAAAAAAAAAGGGAACACACCCCACTAAGGCAGCAATTAGGCCCGAGTTCAAAGATGAGAGCATCTCCCCCATCAGCAGGAGGGGAGCTCAGCACATCCATGCGATCACAATGCTCTAGTTAGGACCAAGGCAACTTAAATCAGAGTCTTTCCAGAAGTAAAAGAAGTCCCATCTGAATGGAACCTAAATATGGGTCTAGGCTTACAAAAAATCAGACCTGGATGGTAGCCAGAGGCTGCTTTTCTCTCATTAGCAAACAGAAGTATTTCTGGAGAAGAGCATCCTGCTGTGTCCAGAGTCATAAAGCTGCCAATTCAAGGGAAATCATGGTGCGTTGTGGATGGGATTTCTAAAATTCAAATTCTACAAAGTACCTTCTTTTTCTTTTAATCACGCATTTAGGCCCAAACAGAGTTCTGGTTTACTGTTGTACCAAGGTACATAAAGACTACAATTTTCAACCTGTGCCCAAAACACTCTCCAGCAAAAAAGCCTCTCAGCCCACTTTTCTACCTAGCTCCTTATACCGTTTAAACCCTCAGCTTTGCTGGTATCCGTCACAGCAAAATGGCTTCGAACGGAAAACAGACTTGGGAAAAATAGTGTCCTCTGTTGAAGTACATGTGGAAACCCAGACAAAAGAAACATCAGTTAAGCACAAACAAGAATTTAATTTCCAGAACTTAGTGGGGTGTAAGTAAGTCCCTTAATTAAAGCTTTTGTAGCATCTCCTCAAGGTCTATAATTGTCTCTCTGTGCTCAAACGGCAGGACCACTTTGAGGACCTTGGGGGCAATTCTTGGGCCCGTAATCCAGCACAGCACCCAGTCTTTAGCACATTTTCTGGCTAATTGACCTTCAAAGAGTTTGTGAGCTCCCTCTCTTGCTCGTTGCCAAACACCTTTCACAGTTTCTTTTTGCCCCCGTCTTTCTTTTGGAGTAATATTATAGGCCCAAAGTTTGGATAAGCTTTACACATAGAGTTATTCCTATAATTTTGTGAAGCATCGGAAGTAGAAGCTTAAGGCGGTAACTGAGCAGACCCTTAATCTGAAAGCTCCATGGTGTTATCAAGCGTAAGGCTTAATTCCTTAATCTTTAAAACCCCTGCCACTGACTGTTTTCAACTAATTCATTTGGTATTTTATTTAATCCATCTCTAAAAATCACCCACTCATACAATTTCACTTTTCCCTTTCTTCACATTACTAATACATACTTTGGGGTTCAAATCCACATACTGTAACTGCCTTCAGTCTGGTACTTTATCAAATTTTCCATAATAAAAAGAACAAAATTAAAAGGAGGGTGGGGAACACTGGAAAAGGAATGTCAGTGTATCCCATACATCATGGCCAATAATAGAAGCTATCATCATGAGCTTTAATAAAACTAACCACACATAAGTCCCCAAATTCAGGGACGAAACACAAAATGCAGAGTTATGTAAATATAGTAAGCCACTGGGCCAACAGAATGTGTTTTAAATCTGTTCTAAATGACTGATGATGTATTATGGGGTGGGAGGAAGGAATAATCACTTAATAGGCTGACTCTAGGGCTGGCCTCTACCCAAACCCTATCCTTTCCTCCCCCCGAGGCCCTAATTCTAATACAATTAGATACATATAAAATTATCCATTCCTCCGTCCAGTAACCCATCCTAGGAAATCACACAAAGGGAAAAAAAAAAAAAAAAAAAAACCCACTGTTCCATTCTGGAGTGAAACTGACAGAGTAGGTGACCGGCCAAGAGTAGAATGGGGCTGCAATGATAATTTCCCACGCAGGACTTTCTTCTGGTCTCCTACCACTTTCTGAAATTGTAGTAACCATAACTAACTGTGCCATCAGCACATCAACCTCACTTTCCTTTTCTAAATAATGTTAACTTAAAGGGAAAAAAATATATAGGGCTTTAAAAAAGCCCAAAAAACTCCGACCACACACTTATAACATGTGAGCGGGGTATCATTCTTAAGGGTGGTTGTTCTCTAAGTTTTAGAACCAGGAGTTTTGGAGTGCCTCAGTGGAATGAGGGAGCACCCAGGGTGGAAAAGGCACAATGTAGATAAGACAAGAACTTATAAAAAGAAAAGGTTTAGGAATATGAGGGAGGAAAAACTGGCACAACTACCACGATATAAACACACACATTGTTTCCAGATCTTAGTACACTCCGGGTTGGAAGAGAAGTTCTCTGCAAAGACCATTTAATTTGTAAATGGAGACTGAATAATTTCCAACTGGTAATACAAAACACCCATTTTCCCCCAGATATATACAAGTCTTCACCTTATATCTGAAGTGAAATATTTATGGTACCTAAAGTCTTTAAAGAGAGGGGACCTAATCCCTTGAGTTTAATGGCTCTCTTTCATCCCTTTCTGAAGATCAAAAGAAAGAAAAACCCCTTACACAACTTTACAGTGCTAATCCCAACACACCTGCAGACTTTGTTAACCCTTCACATGGAGGCAACTGGACGGGAGAGGAGCACCGGGCCCCCCTACACCCACTGCACGGGACTCAGAGGGAGCCTGCGCTCACGGGAGGAAGCCCTTAGGATCTAGTTTAAAGTCTGATCTTAACTATCTGTCTCTCATACAGGCATACTCATATTTCATAACCTGAAGAGGGTCAAGAATGTTAGGAGAGGGACTTCCCTGGTGGCACAGTGGCTAAGAATCTGCCTGCCAATGCAGGGGACACGGGTTCGAGCCCTGGTCCAGGGAGATCCCACATGCCGCGGAGCAACTAAGCCCGTGCGCCACAACTACTGAGCCTGTGCTCTAGAGCCCAAGAGCCACAACTACTGAGCCCGCACGCCTGGAGCCGGTGCTCCGCAACAAGAGAAGCCACCGCAATGAGAAGCCCGCGCACCACAACGAAGAGTAGCCCCCACTCGCCGCCGTTAGAGAAAGCCCACGCAGCAACAAAGACGCAACACGGCCAAAAATAAAAACAAACAAACAAATAAATTTATTTAAAAAAAGCAATACATGCCCTGAAAGTTTATATTTAAAAAAAAATTAGGAGAACTTAAACACGATACATCTAGTTGCAATTTTAAATCTGTCTCAAATTAATTTGTATAAAACCAAAGGATTTTTAACTCTAGGTTAACAAGTGCCCTGTCTATTGGCTTGTTTTGAAAATTCCTATTCCAAAATAATGCCACCATCCTACATTTGTCTGGCACTTGAATCATTTCCTCCCAAATTTTCACATTTCTTAAATGTTCACAGGACAGATATAGAATAACAACTCAAAAATAAAAGGTATGGATCATCATTCTGCCTTCCTGGGTCAATAAAATGGGTCTTTCCCAGTCTTTCATCTGATAAAAACCTTTAAAGGACAATTTCTCCAACCAAATATAAGCAATTTATTATCAATACTTTCTCCACAGTTATAGTAAAATAATAAAACAACAATAATAAAGAGACTATTCTAGGGCTAAGTAAAGGAAAGAATGGAAATGTTGAGTGTTTGAGATTGCATCTGTAATTTCACAATTAGTTAACTTACTCAACTGAGACCTTTGGCCAGCATGGAATAAACATAACCTCAAACATGTCATTATCATAGATGTGCTGTAGTTTCAGAATTAAACTTCAGCAGACAAGTAGGGAGTGTAGAAGACAAAGAAGAGAATAATGAGATTGTGAAAACAAAGTATGTTGCTTTCTACTCATCTCCTTCCACCCCCAGTAAAGGGAGTGACTTGGTCCCAGTGCAGCCCTGGCCAAGCCCCAAGGACAGGCAAGTTACAGATGGAAAAAGTGAAGCACAAGGAGATTAGGGGACTTGCCCGAGGCAAGCAATAGCATAGGCCAGAGAGTGACCACCTCTGTGTGTGGCCCCGAGGCACAGAAGGCCTAGGGAATGGTGTTTTCAAACTTTTGGCCAAGCTGTCCACTTCATGTTTGCAAACCTCCTCTGGTTTAAAATTAAATAAACAAAACCTTTAAAAAAAAAGACTGACAACCTCTAGCCTTCGGACATAACCAAGTATGCTCTACAATATTATTAACACAACATGATATAGACAAAACCTAGAGCTTTCCAGGGAAGACAGAACTACATTTTAAAAAATCCCATATAACACAGGCATCCTTAAAGAATAAGTTCCAGATTCCTGAAACAACACTGGAATAATTTAAACAGATAAATAAGCACCACAGTGACACCACCTAAAAGGGCGAAGAAAAAGAGCCGCTACATTAGACCCTCAGGCAGAGACTGCTTCTGAACCATTTAAACTCCTGCAGAATCTTCAAACTAGAAATGACCCTAGCAGTGATTTTGTCCATGCCTTTATTTCTAATATGAGAAAATGGATACCAAAGAGGTTAAGAAAACCATACAGCCAGGTAACAGCAGAGCTGAGAACCCAGTTCCTTCTTGAACCCCAGTCTGTGACTCTTTTATCCAATGCTGATTTTCTGAAGGGCAGACCTAGTATCTACCCAGAGGGTACTCTGGAGAGTGATCACCCGTTCCAAAATGCTGTCCCAACTTCTTATATCTGCCTCTCCCAACAACCCTGTGGTACAGACAGGACAGACATTATCATCCCCATTTTACAGATGAAGAAACTGGCATAAAGGGATTAAGTCCTAAATCACATGGGCTAACACAACAGAAGGACCTGACCCAACACACAAGAGTTACGGTTACTACATCACAGTTGATCATGCCTCCTAGGGCTCAACAAAATGTATTCTTCCCTATCATTTTAATTAGAGTCTCTACCATCTTAACATCTGCTTTTTCAACTTAGTTTATAATTCACGTTTATTATATGCCATTATATTTATATGTAGTAGTTTGCCAAATTGTTCTTTAAGTATTTTATGTTGGAGTTGTTTCCAATTATCCACTGTTATAAATAGGGCTCCTGAAACATGTATGTTACTTGTTGCTCTTTTTTGGTTTCTTCCTTTTGCCAAAGATAGTACCACACAAGTAAAACAATGCCAATTATTGTATAGTTCAATTACGTATCAAAATGTTAAACAGTGGACTTCTAGCAATGGTAGTACCAACCAACCACAAACTTAATGTAAGATTATACTGATCTTATTTTGTACAACACTGATTTTTTAAAAATTTGCCCTTGCATAGTACCAACTACTTACTACCTTTTTTTTCAGTTCCACTGGTGGGGGGGAAAAAAAAAAGCATCAATGCAGCCCAGGAAAATAATTCCAAAAGGAGATCTTTGTTCAGAGAATGCAATTCACAAACAAGCTAGGGGCCTTTAGGGATTAAGAGAATAAGCAGAAACCCTTCCCTTCTGGAAGAAGAGTGTCAAAGTGTAGTGGCTGCGAAAACAACATTGATAAAATATTTAACAGCTACTGATGAATATTGGACACATCAAAACAGGTCTCACAGAACAGACAACAGGAAGTTCTGGAGACATTTAGAGCAAGGCATTTTATCTGATATTTCTGCTCAACTGTTTACTCTTTATGGGCTGGCTTCAACATCATTCAAAAGAAATAAAATTATTGTAACTACAGTCACACGGTTTATTGTTTAAAGAAAGGCAGGTAATTAATGTCTACCTATTTGCTAATATACTGGGCCATGTTGCTGTTTCCCACGTTTCTTCTTTCACCTCTTCCAAACATGCTCTTTTCACATAAGGAAGTGTGTGTGTCTGTGTGTGTGTGCGCGCCTGTCAACTGGGTGTGGTTTCAGAAGATGGAGAGGATTTTCTATTCCACTAAATTTGCCCCACCCTTTTTAAAGCTAATAACCTGACATTTTCATAAAGGGACCAAATTTTTCTCCTTTCACAATGAGAAAGAATGCCAAAAATTAAAGCATCTCTTAAGTTCACACTGATATGTATCAACTGAACTTCAAGTCAGATGCTTCCCTGAAAAGAAATTTTTTTTTTAAAGGGTAAAATGGGAACAATGAGAGTACAGGGTCCTGAAGGGGGAGGAGCGGAAGAAGGAACAACTAAGACGCAAAGGCTGCAAGTGTGGAGGGCTGGGGTCTGAAGGCGAGCTGCCGGCCTTGTATGTGGCCTATTTGGCCTAGAAGAACCCTCGGCAGGAAGACAACGTTCCTGACCCACGACCCGCCAGGGCCAGCAGGTGCTCAGAGGTATTTCCAGGAGGGGGATGGGTTGCCCACGTCACCCAAGTGACTACTGGCATTTATTTCTCAAGCAGGCGGAGATTAGGCCACAGCTACTGAACACTAATGTAAAGTAAAATAATCCATCAAGATCAAAACCACAACTGGGACCTCAGTGAAGTCAGATGGTCTGCCTATCATTTATATAAAAGTAGCAGGAATGCTTTAAATGAATGTCAATCTGTGGGATTCCTGCAATGTTGTAATATACTGAAGACTGTCTCTCTAAAGGCAGCATAACGGGGAGGGAAGAAATGTGCTGGCAGATGAAAGAAACTCCAGAGAAGACAGATACCTAATGGATGTTCGATTTAGGTTCTGCCTCCCCACTGCCCCAAAGTCCACAGTAAAATATGCATTTCTAATTTTTAAACAAAGCAGACTGTGAATTAATATAATATTTTAAAACATCAGTGCAAGCATTAGTTATTTAAGGCTTCTACAGTCTTGCCTGATAAAAAGAAATACTGGGAATATGTTGGTCAAAATGTACTTTATTTTGTAGAATATTTTCTAAGTACAAAAAGAACTGAAGGTAAAGCCTAAACTGTTTCTAACAATCATGTTATTAGCAATAATATTGATATTTTGAAACAAAGATGGATAAATAGGTAATAATGTAAATTCATTAGGAACCAAGATTTTCAATGTAAAGAAAAAGAGCTAACTATAAAGACAAACATATTAAGTAAAAATCCTCTAATCCTGAATATAAATTGGAACTACCCATATGAACTCAAGGCTTTTCTTTAAAAATAAAAAAAAATTTTTTTAAAAAGGTTTTCCTCCGCGTACCAAAAAGTCCTAGAAACAATGACTCACTCAGTAGCAATGAGCAACCTTAGCACCTAGACTGTGATCTAAATTTGATTTCTCACTAAAAGGAACCAGGGCCACTTGGCAATATAGCTGATTCCAGGTCTGAGGCAGAAACTATATAAGATGAGCCCAGAAATATATTTCCTATATTATCACCCACATCCAAAAAAGCATCACCATATACAACTATTTTCTCCCTTTCATTTTAGTAAGAACCTCCCTACCAATAAAAGCTTCTCAAGACTTAAAAAGTCTTCTCCTTCCCTTCCAGAACAATCCAGCCCTAAAGGGGCTGAGGAAGGAAGAAATCCTCTCACTCAAGTGTGGGCACTGGGTGTCAGAGCTAAAGCGGGCAGGGAGGGCATGCACAGGTGAGAGGGGAACAGCCCCGAGGGGGCAGTCAGAGACTGAGAGTGAGTGATGGGCAGGGCAGACATGCAGGGGACAAGATGGAGTTTAGTTACCAACAGGAGCAATGAGCAAGTAAGTGGATAAATTATGAATCACGGGAACCAGGTTCCTCTCTGTTGGAGAAGTGAGGTACAAATACAGAAGGGGAGAAAACTGGTATGAACCCTAAGGTGTTGGACTGGAAAGGAGGTATTGCTGGGGGCTTATGGTCTTTAAAATATGTATAGATATAGGAGTAAGTTAGTATATGTATGTGTCTGTGTGCAACTAGAACCCTACATCTTGACTTGTAGACACCATTCCCCACTAAAAGGAACCAGGATGGAGAAATGGGACAATGGAAAGATCAAGATACGCCTTGAATATCTTCTTGTGCCCAAAGCAAGAGAGTGCTAACAATAATAAAGAATAATAGGAACATGTTAAAAGGATACAGAAGCCAGCTTGAAGGGACTCCCACTGGCCAAAGTGAGGACAACGTGAGCATCAGAATAATGGATTAAGATACACTGAATAAAACAGAAAATAATGAATCCATACTAAGATAAATAGGAGGACTGATTAGGAATGGAACATTTGCATGATTTCAAAGTTCCTGCCCACAAAATGTTTATTGATGATAATGGAGAAATGAGTAACTTGACAGTAAAGAAGCCTAGCAGACACTAGTTTGATCAGGTGATTAAGTGAACATTATCAGCTATAAGTGGAAATCGGGTGCCACTGACAGGATGCACTGAGAAGAGAGCATTACTTCTGCAACATTCCTGCAAAGTTGCCTAAGTTGAATCTAGACAACCCCAAATTGAGGAACACACTACAAAATAACTGGCCTATAATCTCCAAAAGTGTCAGGGTCATGAAAGTCAAGGAGAGACTATTCTATAACTCTCCAGAAGGAGGCTAATGAGACATGACAGCTAAAGGCAATAAGTGATTCTTTGATATAAAGGATAACTGATAAAACTTGCCCAGGGTAAAAGGATTAGATGGGGTTAACATTAACGTGAATAATATTTTCCTGGTTTTGACGATTATATTTTGGTTATGTAGGACAATGTCCTTGTTTGTAAGAAATACACACTAATGTATTAAGGGGTACAGGCTGGCAATTTATTCTCAAACAGTTCAGGAAAGTTTTTTGTCCTGCACCTGTTTTAATAAGCTCGTAACTGTTTCAAGATTTTAAAAAGTTAATAAAATGGCGTTTACATTATAGGAGTTTCTTCCATCAATTCTCAAAAAGGGGGGGGGTAAAAATTATTGCCCTCGTCCTACACCTTGAAAGAAAAGGAAATACTAAATGTGAATACCTCAAGGGGAAAAGCACATTTTTCAGATAGGAGCACTTATTTATCAACCCTACCTAGAGATGTATTCAATATGTGTACCTCTTTTTCTCTCCACCCATCCATCCTTATAATCCTTCTGGATTAAAGCTGAATTGACTGTTTAGGGGGTTAATATTTAGTGTACCAGAACACATCATTCTCTAGGAATTCAGAGGAGAGCGGTCGCTGCAGCGCACCAGTGTGCCAAAACCAGGGTGCTGCCAGCGTGTAAAGCTGCTCCTCCCTGAGGCAAACCAAACCTACATATGTAAGATCAGAACTGAGTAGT
This sequence comes from Mesoplodon densirostris, assembly GCF_025265405.1. Taxonomy (NCBI): domain Eukaryota; kingdom Metazoa; phylum Chordata; class Mammalia; order Artiodactyla; family Ziphiidae; genus Mesoplodon; species Mesoplodon densirostris. The sequence continues at coordinate 16,135,423 of NC_082668.1, read as the reverse complement.
GCATTCAGACAATAACACAAAGCTACAGTAAACAAAACAGCGTGGTGCTGCCACAAAAACAGATATATGGATCAATGGAACAGCACAGAGACCCCAGAAATAAACTCACACACCTACAGTCAATTAATATTTAATAAAGGAGGCAAAAACACACAATGGAGAAAAGACAGTCTCTTCAGTAAGTGACACTGAGAAAACTGGACAGCTACGTTAAAACAATTAAATTAGAACATTCTCTAACACCATATACAAAAATAAACTCAAAATGGATTAAAGACCGAAATGTAAAACTGGATACTATAAAACTCCTAGAGGAAAACATAGGCAGAACACTCTGACATAAATTCCAGCAGTATTTTTTGGATCCATCTCCTAGAGTAATGGAAACAAAAGCAAAAATAAACAAATGGGACCTAATCAAACTTAGAAGCCTTTGCACAGCAAAGGAAACCATAGACAAAATGAAAAGACAACCTACAGACTGGGAGAAAATATTTGCAAACAATGCGACTGACAAGGGATTAATTTCCAATATATACAAAAAGCTCATGCAACTCAATAACAACAACAACAACAACAAAAAAGAATAACCCAAACAAAAAATGGGCAGAAGACCTAAATAGACACTTCTCCAAAGAAGACATACAGATGGCCAAAAGGCACATGAAAAGATGCTCAACATTGCTAATTAGCAGAGAAATGCAAATCAAAACTACAATGAGGTATCACCTCACACAGGTCAGAATGGCCATCATCAAAAAGTCTACAAATAATAAATGTTGGAGAGTGTAGAGAAAAGGGAACCCTCCTACTGTCATATTGTGGGAATATAAATTGGTGCAGCCACTATGGAAAACAGTATGGAGGTTTCTTAAAAAGCTAAAAATAGAATTACCACATAATCCAGCAATCCCTCCTAGGCATATATCCAGAAAAGATGAAAGCTCTAATTCGAAAAGATACATGCGCCCCAATGTTCACAGCAGCACTATTTACAATAGCCAAGACATGGAAGCAACCTACATGTCCATCAACAGATGAATGGATAAAGAAGATGTGACATATAAATTCAGTGGAATACTACTCAGCCATAAAAAGAATGAAATAATGCCATTTGCAGCAACATGGATGGACAAAAGAATATCACACTAAGTAAGTCAGACAGAAAAAGACAAATATTATATATCACTTACATGTGGAATCTAAAAAATAGTACAGGGCTTCCCTGGTGGCCCAGTGGTTAAGAGTCCGCCTGCCGATGCAGGGGACATGGGTTCGTGCCCCGGTTCAGGAAGATCCCACATGCCGTGGAGCGGCTGGGCCCGTGAGCCATGGCCGCTGAGCCTGCGCGTCCGGAGCCTGTGCTCCGCAATGGGAGAGCCCACAACAGTGAGAGGCCCGCATACCGCAAAAAATAAAAAAAAATTTAAAAAATTTAAAAATAAATAAATAAATAAATAAAATAGTACAAATGAACCTATTTACAAAACAGCAACAGACTCACAGACATAGAAAACAAACTTATGGTTACCAAAGGGGAAGGGGGTGAGGATAAATTGGGAGTATGGGATTAAGAGATGCATGCTGGGCTTCCCTGGTGGCGCAGTGGTTGAGAGTCCACCTGCCGATGCAAGGGACACGGGTTCCTGCCCCAGTCCGGGAAGATCCCACATGCCGCGGAGCGGCTGGGCCCGTGAGCCATGGCCGCTGAGCCTGTGCGTCTGGAGCCTGTGCTCCGCAACGGGAGAGACCACAACGGTGAGAGGCCCACGTACCGCAAAAAAAAAAAAAAAAAAAAAAAAAAAAAGAAGTTCAGAAACACTGTGTTACAAGACCTATCAGATGGGAAAGTGAGCTGACCAAGTCATTCAAGTGGGACCTGCTGTGGAGCACGCACTCCGACCCTGGGTACTGAAATGTCAAGTGGGTACCAAGGCACACTAAAAGCACGAGGTGGTGAGCATGAGTGGAGAGAACTTTGCCTCACACATATGAGAGTGAGGCAAGGAAATAAAACACACTAAAGAACAATACAGGGCTACGCGAATCATGATAACTGCTGAGGCTTTAATGGGCACTGTGGCCCCATGTCATCCCGCTGTGGTGATCACTGCAGATGTGTTTAATATTGCTCTTAATAAAGCCTTCAAAGAAGGTAACAAAAATTGTAGTATTTGAAAGCTTGCCTCAAACACCGAAAAGAACCAGAGAATCAGAGGATTAAGGACATTTTTTACACAGAGTAATAAGGTCAGAAGCTTAAAAACTTCCAAACCTTTTTTCATTTCAATGTGGTGCCTTAACAGAGTAATGTCTTTGCTGATGGTAACTAAAAATGTGGAGACACTATACAGATCCCCCCTTTTTTCCAGCCTAGACTTTTGTGTAAATCAGACCATAAACGGAACCCTTTACTCCAGCAAGCTGTTCAATACATATTCTCATATATTTCCAAGCTCATGTTACACTAAAAACCAGTGTGAAGGCTGGGGAGACATCACAATTTCACCCGTACTTTTTAGCATCTGAAATCTTTCACAGGTGTCCTAAAAGAGGAAAAAGGTCATGACCTACAGGTCAAGTCAATGATCATTAGGTGATGCTGTAACAGAAGGTATCTAAATAACCTCTGTGGGTACATATGGTGCAGGATTAAATGTGCCTATTACCTACAAGGTTATTTTTCATTTCACAAAATGAATTCTGAGCAGCATGAAAATTAGAACTGTCAAAACTAAAAGTACTAAAACTTCTGTTTTTCCATCAGGAATCTTGTCTCAGGTTAAACTGACATTTTCCATAGATTTGTGAATAAACAAAACTGAAATAGTAACAAATTCAAGGGGAAAAAATACACACTCAAGTCAATGCAGCCAATCCCACACAAAGCCTACTACCTTCCCTAAGAAATTATTTTCGCCACTGATTTGCCCAGGAACCACATAACCGTTCTAAACACAAAAATGTTGTGAATTTTCCTTGCCCAGAAGTGGTTTTGAAAAGGATAAATGCATTTTAACATACATAATTTAGTTTGCAACAAACCACAAAAACAAAGAAGAAGTCTGAAAAAAAGCGTATACATATGCTGTAATGATCCGATCAAATGCCACTAAAACATGATGAGTTGTTCCAAGTGCTCAAAATGCCCTACAGTCTGTTAAAAAGTTAAAGGTTCTTCTTTCTTTTTTCTACTCAACGACTGCCCTTATTCTATAAGCAGTGTGTCATTCTAGCTCACCTTGTGTTCTTTTTTTTTTTTTTTTTTTTTTGCGGTATGCGGGCCTCTCACTGTTGTGGCCTCCCCCGTTGCGGAGCACAGGCTCCGGACGCGCAGGCTCCGGACGCGCAGGCTCAGCGGCCATGGCTCACGGGCCCAGCCGCTCCGCGGCACATGGGATCCTCCCAGACCGGGGCACGAACCCGTATCCCCTGCATCGGCAGGCGGACTCTCAACCACTTGCGCCACCAGGGAGGCCCTCACCTTGTGTTCTTAATTGCAAGGGCGCTCAGCAAATAAAAACTCTGTGAGACTAAGTGACCATGGCTTCTAATTGTGGCTGCAGTCACAGGACTTGGGAGTGCTTCTCAGAGATCCACAGGCTGCAGAGGGCTGCTGTCTGCATGAGAAGCCAGGTTACACGCCAATGTCAACAGAACTCCCTGAGATCAATGTGATGATCAATGAAATGAGTTACCAGATTTCTCTCACAGTGGACAGGGCCAAGTTTCTCCAAAGGGAATCAAGTTCTGCTCCACTCTCTACCACCAAACAAAGCAGCACAAAAGGAAGTCAGTGGTGTTCATTAGAAAGGACAGAGAGAGATTAGGTATATCTGCCAATGAACTGACATTAGCAAGACTCTCTGGTGAACAGACTTAGCTCAGTTATAATGGCAAAGCCACCACAGACTTTTAATTATTAAAAGGTAAACCATATGCCAGCGTAATAGAAGACAACTCAGTAATCAAGAATGGCAGGAAACGGTAGCTCTTAATCTGTTTCTTCTTGACTTTTTTGATACTCTGAAGACCTTTTCTTGAAGCAGAAAAAGCTTTATGCAAAATAACAATAAATCTGAGAAAATGATGTAGCTAAACACGCCCCAGCAACCAAATTCCTGTGTAGGGATTTACTTAGGAGATATATATATATATATACATATTATATATGAATTAAATTTTAGATGAAGAACTTATACCAACCTTACTGCTGACTTATTTTGACAAGCCACTTCTTTAGGTCTTGGTTTCTTTAACCATTTTAAAAAAGGTAATCATATTTGTCATTACGTAATCAAAATAGATAATTAAAATATAATATAACATTACAATATTCTACTATGAGAGCCAAAGTAAATTCAAAAGGAAACACAAAATGGCCTCTGTCCTCATACAAAATCAAACACCAGTAACAATTTGGCCTAAAAAACTGAACATAAAGACCTACAACCACATCGTAAGTGGTTACAGTTTATGAATGTATTTTCTAATTTCAAAACACCCCCCCACACACACACACTCCAAGCCAAAATGATAGACATCTACATAATAGGGAAATTAAGTACTAAGTATTATATTGTTTTGGTGCTAAAATATAAAAGGATTAAAATTATAATATCATAGGTTTAGAATGATGAAAATAGAACTTGAAAAAAAGATCAACACATATGAGCTGTATCCTAAAAGGTTCCGAGTGGCACAAAAGGTTCCAGGTGGAACTTTTCCAAATGCTGAATGCTGTAGCTTCTACCTTCATAAGGTTTCTTACATCAGTCTTCTCCTTGGAATAGCCTTGGCCGACATTCAAAGTCAAGTCCTTATTCTCACTATAACACCTTTCAACCATTCTCTTCCCCTCTACTCTCCATGCCGCCCAACCTACATACTGCTGCCAGATTAATTCCTTCAAAGTACAGATCTAATTACATCACTCACTTAAGGAAAAAAAAAAAAAAGCAGCAGCAGCTTCAATATTTTCCAGCTAATTAGCTACAACTCCTTATTTTAGCACTCAGGACTCTAAATGTAGTCCCAAGCTTCTTCCTCACCCTGTAGTCAAACCAAACTGCACTAGGCTATGTTTCCCATCATTTTTTGCCTTTGCTCTGGTGGTTTGCCTTGCTTCCCCTGTCTCCCACCTATTCCTTCGAAGGCCTATGTCACTTTCCAGAAACTCACTAACGCTTTCCCATATGCTCTTAAGAAACCGCACCATCTCCCTCTTTGGAAACTTCAAGGCACTTGCCTTAGCAGCTTAGTGTGAAAGCTGGATGCAGTGGTCATTCCCCCTGTAGGTTCCTTGACAGCAGGATCTGTGTCCTACTTATTCTGTCTTCTTGAAGCCTGTCTCATGACAGGGGAACTTAGAGGCTTCTGAGAAACATGTCTAAGGAACTTACTGAGGCAGGAGAGTCATAATATTAAGACACTGGTTTATGGCTTATAGAAACATCATTAATATAAAAGTTACATATAAAAGTATCATATCCACAACAAATTATGTTCCAATTTACCATTTCAGCTCTCTGCAACATTTCAAATAAGAAAAAAAATTATATCTCATATATATGGCACAATCTGTTTCAGGAAACAGATTTTTATTCAGCTAATCTCTATATGAAGTAAAATTTCTGAGAAAAGACTCTGTAAAGAAGGTTAAAAAAAAATGTGTCACATCAGCTTTCAGGTTGCCATTAACTTGGATGACCAGATCTTAAAGCAGAAATTCCAGAAGAGTCAACTGGTGAATGAGTAAAATGTAAAGCCACTATAAAGATAGGCAACTTGGTCTTGTGGAAAGAACACTGGGAGGCAGGCGCCCTGGGGTCCCCATGTGTGACTCAGGCCAACCCACTTAGCTTGCCTATCCTTGGCTCCTTCACTTGTCAAATCAAAGAACTGGACTTGATGAACTCTAAGACCCAGTTCCAACACTCTAAAATTCTATAAGCATCACACATATCTTTACTGAATGATTACTAATGAGAGATGTGGTAGAAAACGGTAACTCCCTGCAATATTTAATCTTTCAATTTTATTAAAAAAAAAGATAACTCCACAAATCTTCAACCTAAAAAGGCCATATATTTAGGGTTATTGCATTTTCAAAGAAGTTTCCAAATTAAAAAAAAAAATTGAAACAAACAACAATAAAAAACCATCCCTGAGGACTAAGAAAAATAAAACTAGGGGAAAACAAAAATATGTCCCCCCAAACCTCACACCACCATAAGTACTACTAAATAACACTTTTAAAAAAGTGAACGTTCCAATAGAAATTTAAGATGCCAAAAAAAGTTATAAAATTGTCAGGTAAACAGTGGAAATAAAGTGGTAAAATGTTTCTTTCAAGTTGTCTCTGGATCTCTTGTCTAATACTGATTCAAGCTATAGGGATATGAAAAGCAAAAATTTCAGAATTCCTCAGACAACAAGAAACATTTTAGGAGTATAAATACAATTTAGCATTTTAGGAGTTTAGCATTACTCCTATATTTAGCATTTTAGGAGCATATATACAATTTAGTTAGCCTAACTTCCAATGTCTCTCTTTTTTCTTTTGCCTTAAAGGCTTCAGGCAGGAGGCTCTGAGCACAAGTCATGAGTTTTGGTTCTCTCAGCTTCCAGTTTGGATTGTGGGTTGGCCATGACTTGATGGTGCCAGTAACTAGGGGTTACCAGCACTCAGCTGGAACAAAAGTATACTGTGTGGCACTACAAGGGCTCTGAAAAGCATCTTCTCAAAATGCTGGAGGGAAAAAGGATATTTCTAGAAAATACTGACAATTCATTGATATGAAGCTCTATCTCTCACCTCCCCACTAAATCAAAACCAAAAAAACTTTATCACAAATAGGGCTTTGCCTCTTCATTATGGGATCACTGACTCTAGACTCAGCTGATCTGTCTCACCTTCTGATGCTTTGATCACATATCCTCCCTTCTTTTCACCAGGAGGCACATCAAGTAGCTGCATGATTCTGTCCAGAAGCCCATGGATTATCTCAAACCCAGGATTCTTGTTGTAATAAACAGCACAGAGATGCCTGTAGTTTCTTGCACCTACATCTGAAAAAAAATAAAAGAATTGGTCACAAGGCTACACTGACCATCACTTAAGATGATGATTTACCCCAAAACATAAACTCAAGCAAAATCAACAAAAAAGGAAACCAATTAGAAAACGTAGAACCAATCAACCTCAGAAAGACGAGATAAGATGGTTTTTCAACCATTTAATTCCCTGAAGTGATTTACTTGGGGGAGATGCGGAAAACCCTCAATGCTGGCCCAGGAACAATAAGGCTTCATCGTGGTACGAATTGGTAAAGAATTTAGCAACATTTTTCAGAGCCTTAAAATTTCATACTCTTTTATTTACAATACTATCCAAAAGAAATAATTCTAAATACAAAAATGGATTCATGAAGAAAGATATTACTTCTACATAAAGCATTATTTCCAATAGTGAAAATTAGAAACAACCCAAATTGGGAAATGGCTACATGAAGTACAGCACACTCACTCAGCAGAATACTATGCAGCTAAAAGGCATCTTTATAAAGATTTATCATAATAGAGCTAGAATACTTACAATAGTAAACAAAACAAAAAAAGGAGGCCACAGGGCTTCCCTGGTGGCGCAGTGGTTGAGAGTCCGCCTGCCGACGCAGGGGATGTGGGTTCGTGCCCCAGTCCGGGAAGATCCCACATGCCACGGAGCGGCTGGGCCCGTGAGCCATGGCCGCTGAGCCTGCGCTCCGCAACGGGAGAGGCCACAACAGGGAGAGGCCCTCATACCGCAAAAAAAAAAAAAAAAAAAAAAAAAAAGGAGGCCACAAAGTTCAAAAAGAGTCAAAACTAAATTATATTATCTAAAGAATATACACAGGTTGGACAACTATGAAGCAAAGAAGGGAATGACTATCACAAAAGCTAGGATAGTGATTGCTCTAGGTAAAGGGAAGGTAGTTTTGATGGGGAAGGGTCTTAACTTGGATGGTTACACTAGTGTTTGTTTTATCATCTTTTTAAATTGTTTGTCATATATACATACCACAATTAAAACATGAAAAAAAAAGCAATTTATGAAGAATCACAGCTATGTAAATATAATCACAAGCCAAAAAACTCCATGCACAGGAAAAAGAATGTAAAGAAATATACCTGAATGTTAATAGAGGTTCTGTTTGGGCAGGAATATTTTTTTTCCCATTTTTCCTTGATTAGTATATTTTTTCTACTTTGAAAATCAGGACAAACTTATACAATGTAATATTTTTTAAAAAAAATTGCAATAATCCAAGTGAACTCTAATGGGTGACCAGATAAACTGGTTCACCCATACAATGGAATACTACTCAGCAATAAGGGAGACTTGATAACTTAGATGAACCTCAAGGACATGAAGCTGAATGAAAGAAGCCAGTCTTAAAAGGCAATATAAGTGGACAATGTAAGTCCATTTATATGACATTCTGGAAAAAGCAAAAGTATACCAACAGAGAACAAGATAGTGGTCGCCCGGGGTTAGATGTGGGGGATAAAATGTGACAACATGGGACATGTGGGTTTTGGGGGTGACAGAACTGTTCTGTATCCGCAGTGATGGTTACAAAAATTTAAAACTCACTTTTTTTTTAAACAGCTTTATTGGAGTATAATTGCTTTACAATGTTGTTAGTTTCTGCTGTATAACAAAGTGAATCAGCCATATGCATACATATATCCCCATATCTCCTCCCTCTTGCATCTCCCTCCCACCCTCCCTATCCCACCCCTCTAGGTGGTCACAAAGCACCGAACTGATCTCCCTGTGCTATGCGGCTACTTCCCACTAGCTATCTATTTTACATTTGGTAGTGTATATATGTCCATGCCACTCTCTCACTTCGTCCCAGCTTACCCTTCCCCCTCCCTGGGTCCTCAAGACCATTCTCTACATCTGCATCTTTATTCCTGTCCTGCCCCTAGGTTAGTCAGAACCATTTTTTTTTTGAGATTCCATATATATGTGTTAGCATACGGTATTTGTTTTTCTCTTTCTGACTTACTTCACTCTGTATGACAGACTCTAAATCCATCCACCTCACTACAAATAACTTAATTTCGTTTCTTTTTATGGCTGAATAATATTCCATTGTATATATGTACCACATCTTCTTTATCCATTCATCTATCGATGGACATTTAGGTTGCTTCCATGTCCTGGTTATTGTAAATAGTGCTGCAATGAACATTGTGGTACATGACTCTTTTTTGAATTATGGTTTTCTCAGGGTATATGCCCAGTAGTGCGATTGCTGGGTCGTACGGTAGTTCTATTTTTAGTAAAACTCATTTTTAAAAGAAAGAAATGCATAGCATATAAAGACAGACTCAAATTCAGTGGAGATCATTTAACTTTTTAACAGGTAGATACACTTGTGGCCTCTTAATAAATTCTGGAGGAGACCACTGCTCTACACAAACAATAAATGAATGTTGGCTTCGTTTTGCCATTCAAATCAGGAAAAGAGAAAGAACAAACTAATGTCTATCTGGGAGAACAAACTGAAAGTAAAAAGCTGCTTCATATTAGCATGTACTGAGCAAAAGTTCTTCCACAGACTTATTCCCATACTATAATTTGCACAAAATATAGAATGTCTTTTGCCTTCCAGATATCCAAATAAACAAATGAGTATTTTAAAACACTGTATTTTACTGCTAGTAATATAAAAGTTAGCCAATAAATGGGGTAAAAGGAAAGGGAAACTTAGTATCCAGAACTTAGTATCTTTCTATCAACCTATCTGTCATCTTAATTCTCAAGATACTCATGTAAGCTAGGTTTTATTGTACCTATAAGGTGGATAGGGAAAATAAGATGGGGAAACAAAAGTTCAGAAAGGTTTTGCCCAAAGTCAAGCTAACTGCCTGGAGATAACTGTAATTAATTACACAGCTAATAAGTTACAAAACCAGGATTTGACCAGGCCTGTCTAACTCTAAAATCCATGCCCTCTCTACTATACAGTAGAAATCTCTAAATCTCTATAGGATTTAGATGAGATCTCTAAATCTCTAAAGGATTTAGATGAAAATAAACAATATAAGGGCAAGCTTATGTATGAATATATTAGTATAGTCAAAGATGTGCATTCTTGAAATGTTTTTGATATGATACACAGATGTTTTCATTTTCAAAAGTTTTCATATTTAAGAATTGTAGTCAAGCAACTGAAATAAATTATTTTAAGAAGTCAGTTAACTAAAGTTTCTAGCCATCAACAGTATTGTAACTCATGGGAAGTACATTCTGAATTAAACTTTGGAGTGAACATACATAGAGAAATAACTGTTCTTGCCATGTAACATTTCTTAGCACCCACTATGTTCAAAGCACTCCACTCTAGGTATCCCTAGAGGGTAGAGGTCAAAGCCAGCATACAGCCTGCCCAGACTAAACCCTCAACAATTATTTTCTGAATAAATGAATAAAGCCTGGAAAGGAAGCTAAGCATACACAAAAAAATCATTAAACAAGGCCAGGACAAGACAGTGGCCACATTCTAAGTCAGCACAAGAGCCAGCTGGTGTCGGAAAGTGAGTACTGTGCCACTGTCACTCTCCATCATTTCCATGTGCAAGAATAAAGTAATGTGGTACCTAAAAGCTATAATCGGAGGTGTCAGAATAAAGATTAATATTAAAACCAGGCAGGCATCAAACGTCACTAAATCAACCACATGCATTAACTAAAATGAGGGGCCTGATTGCTCTGTAGGAACACACACACACACACACACACACACACACACACACACACACACACACACACACACACACACACACACACACACACTCCCCTCCTCTCCCCCTCCTCTCCCTCTCCCTCCCTGCTCAACCCCTCTCCCCACCCCCCTTCCCTTGAAGGGAAAAAAATGAAATGAAACAAAACTAATTTATCCCTTTCATATTACAGACTTGCTCCTGGGTATCTCTGCCATGTGGTACCCATTTGTTGGTGTCACATGCTTCCACTTTAACACACAGACACGTATTGAAACCACTTTGTAGTCCCATTTTTGCTGTGAGAGAAGAGTCCAACAGTAATGCCATCATTCAGAGAGCTTAGCAACACAAACTGGAAGCTCTGTTTTGGTAACCTTTGCCTTGGAATACTTCTGTCCTGATCTCCAAATTATGTAAAACTTGCCGTTCTGATAAGAGGAGCAACATCTGGTTTAAAGACTTAGAATTAAAAAAAAAATTAAGTGATTTTGATGATCAGAATAATAAAGTTACAATAAAAAATACAGGACTTAAAAAAATTATACTCCATTCAAGAAAGGTTTCAGGATGTTTACAGCACACGCATATACAATAATGAGCTATATATTTTTAAACTCAATTTTGCAGTATTTTAAGGAAAGGCCACTGACTTTTAGGGCTTTATACTAAACCCACCATAAGAATTAGATTAAATATGTTATTTAGGTGCCCCCTCCCAGCTCCCACCACTGATTGGCTGGTTTTTCACATCTCTTCCAAGTGCTACCATTCCCTCTAGACTTGCTTCCTCACATCTTGCTAAGACATTCCCTCTGAATTAGCTGGATTGAATTAAAAGAGAAAATAAACACATACTCAGTTCCACGCAGAATTTCTCCTTGGAGAAACTGCTAGGCATAATAAAATTCCCACTTCCTAGTATTTTGCACTGAGAGACCATATTACATCACAGGAAGTTCACTGACTGCATGCCGCAAAATAAGAACTATTTAAATTTCATGTCAAAACTAGGGTTTGTTGGAAATGCCTCAGTTCTTTATAACTCAGTTAACAGACCTCTTGTGTCATGCCATCAAACAATTCTGCTTTTTAAACAGGCCTGCCAAGTATGTCAGCCTAAATTACCAGTGTCTTTCACAGACTTCAAAGTACTGCCCGGAGAGGCTGATGTAAACCACCCAGAGAAGGGGTGGCTGGCTACGATTCTGGAAGCTGAAAGAACACGCCAAGTGATTTTATAAAAGAAGAAAAAAGGAAAAAAAGTGATATGTGATGTCCCTTAGTAAATGACTATCACATACAACTCAAATTTTTCAAACAGCCTTCTGCTTAGTGTAGATTCTCTCTCACCAAAGTACCAATGATTAAAAGCAAATTAGGGGTGTTAGGCAATGTTATCGTAAGTGGCACAGAATGCAAAAGGATAAGAGTCTTCAAGAGAAGCTTTCCATCTCTATTCTCACATTCACCGAGAAGCCCAAATGAAGATGCTAGGAGAGGACTTCCCTGGTGGCACAGTGGTTAAGAATCCACCTGCCAGTGCAGGAGACACGGGTTCGAGCCCTGGTCCAGGAAGATCCCACATGCCGCGGAGCAACTAAGCCCGTGCACCACAACTACTGAGCCAGCGCTCTAGAGCCCGTGAGCCACAACTACTGAGCCTGCGTGCTGCAACTACTGAAGCCCACGTGCCTAGAGCCTGTGCTCCACAACAAGAGAAGCCACTGCAATGAGAAGCCCACACACTGAAATGAAGAGTAGCCCCCGCTCGCCGCAACTAGAGAAAAGACTGCATGCAGCAAAAAAGACCCAACGCAGCCAAAAATAAAGTAAATAAATTTTAAAAAAGAAAAAAAAGATGCTAGGAGAAAGCCTACTGGGAAACCAACAGAGCTCCCAGGGCAATTGGTGGCTGATACTGAGCTTGAGAATAATAGCCTGGCCAAGTTCAGAAAATGAAAAAATCACCTTGATTTTTAGTCTATTCCATCTAACAAATTTCTTTAACATTGGTACCCATGAGACTAGTATAGCTTATATTACAAATTTTACTTATCTTCAGAAGAAATTCAGAGTAGGCCTAATGATTCACAAAAGCTATAAGAATCCTGTCAAGACACAGACTTTAAAAAATTAGATCTAATATGGGAGAACAGGAACCTTTACACACTCTTGGTAGGACTGCAAATTTGTAAAAAATCCTTTTTAGAAGAGAATTTGACAAGGTAGCCAAACATTTAATATGCGTACCTATGGACTGACCAATTCAATTTCTAAAAACACATATTTGTATAAGGGTACAAGGATATTCATTACAATAGACATATTTTAGCAAAAACCTGGTAACAATCTAAACAGTCGTCATAATAGTTGAGTCAATAAATTACAGTATCTCCATATAATGAGATACTATGCAGCCATTAAAAAGAATGAGGTGGACAGAATGTGTTCATAGGGAAAAAGTACAGAAGACAGAAAAAGCATAATCCTATTTGTGTAAACACTAAAAAGAATTTACCTGTATCTGTGGCTATATAGAGAAATGTAAAACATACGGTTGCATATGCATAGAATGTCTGGCAACTAATTCTAAGAGTAGGATTTGGGAGAAGTTGGATATGTGTATTTTTTTTTTTTAATGTGAAAACAACAGAATTACTCTTAATACATATTTGTGAAAGTTCTTAAAGATATTACAAATACATTTTCAATTTTAAAAACAAACATAATAAAACCTAAGAACAATTTTCCTTAAAACACTTCTATATTATGGCACTGAGGTAAAGACTTTTCTTCTTTTAAATAATGCTGAAAGCCAAGAAACAAATGTGAGGAAAAATCTATGACTTTCTCAATGCATGAAGGAAAAGGTTACATCCTTGTGGGTTGGCTTTTATTTCGTTAACATAAACCTGGAATGGATTTTTATCTATTAAAAAAGTACGATATTCAATGCATGACAGAGCACATTATACTCACGTTAGCAGATCTTAACTATGTGAACCAAACGTACTAAAATAACTTTCTATATTCAAAATGATGGTATTCACACAGTTACGATGCCATCACATATGTGAATGATGCTACTTCAAATACTGTTAATGTCAATGTTCCTTACACCCATATTTTTTGGATTATTAATTGGAAATTCTACATGCCAAAAATATGAAGTAGTAAAATTAAACTAATCTAGACTGATGACATAAGCTCTCTTCAGAAAGCCACATTCCACATGTGGATGTGAGATAATCTTCCATTATTTAATGGCTGCAGAATTAATGGACCATTTCTCAGAGCTGAAGTATTTTACAAGCTCATAATGAAAATGCTTTCATTGAGCTTTTTATCAAGCAAAAAATTATACAAAAAAACTACGAAGACTGGGCCCCTAGAGTTTAGCAGGTTACAAAATAAGAGAGATACATGAAAGGTATAAACCGACAGCAAACGGAGGAACAAACCAAATCATAAAAGAACAGTGAATTAGCTGTTCTATGTGGCCACGGTGCCAGGAGGAGAAAAGAACAAGAATCTTAAATATACTAAAGTTAAAAAAAATTAACTTTAAATTTAAAAGTTTTAAAAAAATTCTAGATTTCCATATCCAAACTAGGCAAGGTAAGAAGTAGATCTTTCAGATTTAGAAAAGTTTCAGGGAGAATGAGAAATTTTAGCAACTATTTAAGCAGCAATTTGGGGGACAGAGGAAAGGTGGCTTGTTCCAGGGCTGCAGCAACGCTCTGGAGACGCAGGAACAACCTGAGCAATACAATAATTATTGAAAACCAGCAGTTTTAAAATTATTAAAATGCAGTAGTTAAAACTAAGGGGCAGTATGATTATCGGGGTTCTCCACCGATAAATGTCAAACTGACAACTGGATGACTGTATCATGCTAAATTTAAAATACCCTATATACTTGCCTTATGAAGCCAAAGTAAGTCTTCCTTCTTAGGCTATCATTCCTTTTAAACTCAGATTCAACCCCATGATGCACTTTCTCCCGCCATTTTTGTGAGCTTTTAGGCATCCTGGCAGCTTCAGTGACCACTGTGGAATAAACTGTGATGGCAGAATTCAATCTGCGTTTAATAAAAAGCCAGAAGGCTGGACTTTGCAAAATATACTTGCATTTCTGGGCATGAAGATTAGAAATTCACAACTGCTCCTCTGAAGTAATTTTTTACTATTTTGTTGATAGTTTCTCCTCCACAGTGAAAAGACAAACATAACAACTGAAACCAACCAGTTACTCACACAGCAGCCCGATCTGATAGCTTCCGTACAGCCTCTACTGGACTTCCCTGCTATAATAAAGCTGAAAATTTACCCCACAGCAGAGTCTGCATTCAACTTCTCGTTCCAAAGACACTGCCACTCTGCCCAACAAAAGGGATAAATCAGCTTTGTCCCTCGAGTCATGACTAATTTTTTAAAATGTTGCAGCAACTTCAGATCTTACAATTCAATAAATGCAGTGACTGGCTCAGCCTCTAAGAACAGGACTGTGTCTGGCTCAGAGTGGAAATCCTCATACTTGAGGAGGGTGCCTGAGTCCCTCACCGGGCAGCCTGACAGCCTCATGACATGGATGGCCAGATAGAAAGTCCACATTAGCTTAAGAAACTGTCCGATAAGGTCAAGCACAAAAACACGGGCTAGGAGACTTTTTGTCTACTCTTACAGGAACGCAAGTCAGACAGAATTTGTGGAAGGCATATTGAAATCCAATACAGATTCCTCTTCCATTTCCATTTTGGAAGATACACTTGCCTACACAAAACCATGAGGCTGAGAGTGTTGGGTTTTCCTTAATGCTACGAAACAAGTTAGTGGCAGCTGTCACTCCCTTCTCTGTGCTATCAGGGCACCTTGTACACTCCCTTGGCAACTTTTTCTCTCATGTTCCAAGCAGCCCCTGGCAAAGAAAAGGAACTAAAAGATACTTCCTCCCAGTACAACAAATGAGACTGTCTTGCCATACATCTCCACCCCTTTTAAAACCAGCAGTTCGAGTACTGCCCTCACTAGTGAAAATTTGGGACATTTTCATAGTCCCTAAAAAACTGCTCTGTCATTTCACTTTTGATGGTCTAGATTTTTTTTTTCTTCAAAATTGTTTCATTATTTAGGAGGAAATGGCTACTGCAAATCCAACAGAAAAATGGTTCCTGGTTTGAGAGACGGTAAAAACATATACGCTCAATTCACTGAAAAGAAGTGGGTGATGAATTGCTCAAAAAACATTCCTGGACTTCCCTGGTGGCGCAGTGGTTAAGAATCCACCTGCCACATTTCTCCAAAGAAGATATACAGACTGCCAACAAACACATGAAAGAATGCTCAACATCATTAATCATTAGAGAAATGCAAATCAAAACTACAATGAGATATCATCTCACACCAGTCAGAATGGCCATCATCAAAAAATCTAGAAACAATAAATGCTGGAGAGGGTGTGGAGAAAAGGGAACACTCTTGCACTGCTGGTGGGAATGTGAATTGGTACAGCCACTATGGAGAACAGTATGGAGGTTCCTTAAAAAACTACAAATAGAACTACCATATGACCCAGCAATCCCACTACTAGGCATATACCCTGAGAAAACCATAATTCAAAAAGAGACATGTACCAAAATGTTCATTGCAGCTCTATTCACAATAGCCCGGAGATGGAAACAACCTAAGTGTCCATCATCGGATGAATGGGTAAAGAAGATGTGGCACATATATACAATGGAATATTACTCAGCCATAAAAAGGAACGAAACTGAGCTATTTGTAATGAGGTGGATAGACCTAGAGTCTGTCGTACAGAGTGAAGTAAGTCAGAAAGAGAAAGACAAATACCGTATGCTAACACATATATATGGAATTTTTTAAAAAAAATGTCATGAAGAACCTAGGGGTAAAACGGGAATAAAGACACAGACCTACTTGAGAATGGACTTGAGGATATGGGGAGGGGGAAGGGTAAGCTGTGACAAAGCGAAAGAGAGGCATGGACATATATACACCACCAAACGTAAGGTAGATAGTGGGAAGCAGCCGCAGAGCACAGGGAGATCAGCTCGGTGCTTTGTGACCGCCTGGAGGGGTGGGATGGGGAGGGTGGGAGGGAGGGAGATGCATGAGGGAAGGGATGTGGGAACAGATGTATATGTATGACTGATTCACTTTGTTATAAAGCAGAAACTAATAAAAAAAATATATTAAAAAAAAAAAAAAAGAATCCGCCTGCCAATGCAGGGGACACAGGTTCGAGCCCTGGTCCGGGAAGATCCCACATGCCACAGAGCAACTAAGCCCATGCACCACAACTACTGAGCCCGCGTGCCACAACTACTGAAGCCCGTGCGCCTAGAGCCCATGCTCCGCAACGAGAAGCTACCACAATGAGAAGCCCGCGCACAACGAAGAGTAGCCCCCACTTGCCACAACCAGAGAAAGCCCACGCACAGCAACGAAGACCTAACACAGCCAAAATAAAAAATAAATAAATAAAAAAAACCCCAACACTCCTACTTTCTTAAGTAAATTCCCACATTAGTATGTTTTGGTTTTCTTTTCCTAAAAAAAAAAAAAAAAAAAAAAAAAAAATAGTGCACAACAGAAGAAAAACCAATTAAGTTCAAAGTTAGGATAGAAATGAGCCCCAAGTGCCTTAGCAAGGTGATATTAACCCTTTAATGGCCAGCAAAGGTTTTTCATTTAATTCTCAAAGAAAATTTCCAGAGACCAAGAAGCTAGGTATTGGGCCTTAGGGATTGCTAATATGCTGAAAGTCAGAGCAAACACCAAACGGTGCTTATTACGTGGCTGGAACTTTTCAAAATACATTTAATTTTTACAAGCCTACTGAAATAAGTGCTATCATTATTCCCACTGTACAGATGAAGAAACTGAGGCACCAAGGAATTAAATAAATTGTCCAAAGTTAAGCAGCTGGTAAATGGCAGAACCATGACTCAAACGCAGGCGCTCTGGCTGCAGAGTCGCTCATGGAACCGCGGTGCTGGGCTGCCTCTCCTGCAGAGTCCTCTCTGTACACCAGATGACAGGCAGGGAGACCACAGGTCCATACTTAGAATAATCCATCAGAAAAGCTTCTTCTGTTATGAAATAAAATCCAGGCCTACCTAAACAGGAAACACACTCCACGTAAACTAAAGCAAACCTATGTTTTCAAGATGGTAGACTTACTGAGTGCCTCTACCGCCTCTACTCCTCAAATCCCGTTGATATGACAGAAAATTTCAAAGAAGAACAATAAACCATGATGGTGTAAGACAACAGGCAAAAGTATTATCAGTTAAAAACGGATTGATGGGGAAAACAGAGCAGAATAATCACAACTAAAATCAGGTATAAAAGAGGTTTGCTACAGAGATAAGAACTACTCTTCCTGATGAAACAAAGTGTAGCAGAAAAACAAATCTTTGAATTAAAAAGTATATGGATGGGGTTTCTGGAACTATCACCAGGGTGATTTGTTAAATGATGGCCTATAGCACTTGTATTTAAGAATAGCTCTCTTTCAACCTCAATCATGGGCCTTCCCAAGAAACACAGAGGAAAAGAAAACCAGCAAAGGCACCTCTACCCAGGACTGCAATACAGTAAAGTGGTGTTCCATGCCTACAGCGAAACCTTCCCTGGGGCAACTGTGGGGACCGCAGCTCGCGCCTCACCCTCACCGTCCAGGCTCTGAGCTGCCTGCTTGTGAGCATGCCCGGCCCTGCAGGGAGCCTTTGCAATTAGGGAAGAGTCCTATTGCTGAAACAGTATTACAGGACTTTTGAGGAAATCTCGAGTAATTAACCTAATCCTATATTTAGAAATATGAAAGGATCACCAAGGATCAAAACAACATAAAACTCAAAGAACTAGGATGAAAGGTAACAAGTCAAAGTTAATAGAAAAACCTGACATTGGAATTACAACGAATTCTCAGTTATCTATACCAGTGGATGATTTGATGTATAAGAACCCTCAAAACTATTTGCAGCTGGCACTGAAAATGTCTTCTGATTTCTATTACAGCAGATTTATCACCCAAGGAAAATTCTACATAGAACTTTTATTCTC
Source organism: Mesoplodon densirostris (assembly GCF_025265405.1). NCBI lineage: Eukaryota > Metazoa > Chordata > Mammalia > Artiodactyla > Ziphiidae > Mesoplodon > Mesoplodon densirostris. The sequence goes on along the minus strand of NC_082668.1, from coordinate 16,116,556 downwards.
TAAGGATATAAGCACTGAGACCAAAATTCTGGCCCTAGCTCTAAGTCCCTTATTTTATGCAGCCTTGAGCAAATTACCACTTTTCTGTCTTAATTTTCCAGTATATTAAATGGGGACAATATTTTGTCCCATTTGCCTCCAAGAGATGTTTTAACAATCAAAAAAGAAAAAGTACCTTAAAAAATTTGGGGGGGGGAAGCAAAAAGCAGCATAGAAATGCAAGGTGACACTGTTAACTGAAGACAGGCTGCATACTGGGAGCACATGGAATCCAGCCTAGGCTGAAAGGTTTGCAATGGACAGTCCACAGGGTACCTTTATAGAATCTATTTCCTAAGACAGGCCGATTTACAGTCAATAGTTCTTGGCTACTTTCTAGTAGTTAGAATGACGCCATGTTGTCCTCTTCAGGAGAAACTGAGGAAAAGGCCCCCTCTTTTGTCAACTGATTCAAAAGAACACATTCTGAATTCTGCAGAGTCTGGAGTAAGACTGAATAAATACTGCTAGGACTTCAACTGTTAAATCCAGGGAATCAAAGAAATACTGCCAGTAATTTAGTCATTTGAGGGCACTGCTCACCAAGAGATACCACATATGCAGCTCGAACAGTCATTCGGACTTACATAAGTTGAAGACATGGAAAAGTTTGAACGAGACAGGCTTTCTTGGCAATCATGTTTAAGGACTTACTAAATACGTAATGTATTAAATAACAGCTACATTCCAAATATTAGACAAAGCAACTTGCTGTACTAACAAGTCCAGACCATCCTCAAAAGAAGCAAAAAATGGTAAAACACATTTACAATCACTGGTACAACAGTAGTATGAACAATCACTGTTAAACTAGAATAGTAAGGTATCAAGTACGTCAAAATGATATGCATATAAATCACATGACATAATAAAAAAAGAAATACTCCATAGTGCTTTTCAAGTTGAGGTTTTAATAGGGTTCTTCATAAATATTATTAAATTCTCTGTTAAAATTTGCTTTCCATTAAAAGTAAGAGATATTGCAATCAAATATCTGGCCCTTGCTTGGATTGATTCACATAAATCAGTCATGAAAATTAAACTTATGAAATAATTGGGAAAATTCAAACACTAGCTGGATATTTGATGATAAGATATAATAATGGCATTGGATTATTAAAAAAAATAGTGGTCGCCCGTACCTTTCATAAATACAAACTAAAGTGTTTGTTGATAAAATGATGTGATGTCTAAGACTTATACTAAACAAATACGAGGAAGTGGGTTGGAGTATAGATGAAAGAAGTCTGGCCATGTGTGAGTTGATAACTCTTGAAGGTGGGTGCTGGAATCACAGGAGTAATTACATTATTTCCTCTATTTTTATATACCGTTGAAGTTTTCATAATAAAAAATGCTTTAAGTATACAAATCAAAGGTGACTCATTCTTACCTCTGCTAGAATCTTTTATTACAATGTCAGAGATTTCAAACAGTTTCAGAGGAAGGGGCATCTTCCGATTCGCAGCTATGGTCTTTAGGAGGCCAGGAAGCAGGGTAGTGCGTGCCACCTACAGGAGAAGACATGAAATTGCACTGACCAAATAGGAACCAGACATACTTGGTTAATCATGGTCTCACAGGAAGACACTTTTGGAAAATGCAATGCCTAAACATCCAAGTCATTTTTAATTTTTAATTCCAGTACTTCATATCCTGTTTCATTTCACAAAGTAATTGAAGTAAATTACAAGAAATACAAATATTTAAACAGTTTTAACATGAATCAACCAAATTTTAAAAAACTAGGACCAGGGAAAAAATGTAAATGCAATTAAAATACCAGGACAATGAGAAAAACAGAACACAAATACGTAGGCACTAAAAAACCACACAGCTGCTATGGGCAGTTTTCAGCTTAGTAGCCAAAACAAATAGGAAAACGTATAGTTATTTCATTCTTAATATTCGTAAGAAATACAAATACACATTCCAATTCTTAAAAAAAAAAAAGGGCAAAACTTCCCCTGCTTTTGTCTGTGAAATAAATTTCTCATTCTAAGCTGTATGAGATATGTTAGCTTTCAACACATCATGTTACCAGAAGGGTTTTATGAGCGACGGTATTACATCTGCAGTCAGACTCCAACACCATTATCTTTTGCCCAGACTCTGCATGAGCTTCCTAGGATGATTTCTCTGCTTCTACTTTGCCACCTTATGATCTATTATTCTCCCCACAGAGTGACCCTTTAACACCTAAATCAGATCATGGAACTCTCCTGCTCAAAAACGTCCAATGGACTTGCATCAGATTTTGAATAAAACCCATGCCCTACATGGGGCTTTATGTGAATCTGGCCCTAGCCCCCTCTCCAACCCCGACGCCCGCTACTCCGCCTGGCATACTGCGTGTGCTCCAGCCACACGCAGCCATCAGGATCCCATCCCAGGCCTCCACGTGTTCTTTCCTCTGCCTCATACATTCTTCCTCTAGATTTGTATGTAGCTATCTTACTTCCTTCAGGTCTCTGCTCAAAGGTCTACATGGTCCTACATGGGCCTGCCCTGCCCACCCTGGCTAAAACAACAGCCCCTCTTAGATCCTGCACATGTAACAGTAAGTCCTTAAAAGGACTTGCTAGATTGTGTTGAGGAAAGAAGAGAACACAGGGACCTCCCTGGTGGCGCAGTGGATAAGACTCCATGCTCCCAATGCAGGGGGCCCGGGTTCAATCCCTGGTCAGGGAACTAGCTCCCACATGCATGCCACAACTAAGAGTTCGCATGCCACAACTAAGGAGCCCAGGAGCCACAACTAAGGAGCCCATATGCTGCAACTAAGGAGCCCACCTGCAGCAACTAAGACCCAGAGCAGCCAAATAAATAAATAAATATTTTTTTTAAAAAAAAGAGAGAACACCTTTCCTACTATATTCACTCTACCAGAAAGCTGCTATTAACCTTCAACTCAGTGCTTTCTGAAATATGGGTCACTTTCCCAACCAGAGAGAAAGTGTCCAAACCATTCACAAAACAAAACTACAATGTTTAAAGAAAGCTTAACTTATTAGAATGGAAATAAGCCACTTTTGTAGATGACTTTTTTAGGGTTTTTTTTCACTTTATGTTATAGATAAGATTTATTTACTTAAAAACTCACAGCAACACAAAAAATTAAACCTGAATAAGATCAAGCTCCTAGATCTAGCTCCAATTTACTGAAAATATAGGGGACCACAGGAATATAGTCAGCAAAATCCTAAATGTGAGAACTCTACAGGATAAGTGACCCAGTTTCTTCCACAAAGTGAAAGGGGGAGGGGGAGAGAGGGAAAGAGATGAATGGTTGGAGGAGCAACCTGTGGATTAAAAGACTTAAGAAGCACATCAATCAACTTTAATGAATGAACCTCATTTGAACCCCAAATCAAATAAACTATTTGAAAAAAGACACCTGAGAAAATTTGAACACTAATTGGATATTTGAGGATATTAAGGAATACTATTGCTAATTTAGGGGGATATGGTAATTTTCTGTAATTATGTTTATAATAATTATAGTAATATTTTACATACTTCAGTAAATAACATTTCTCTTATTTCATCCATTCTCTAGTATAACTACTACCATAAAATAGCCCAAAGTTAAGAATTATGCAAAAGAAAGAATAAGCTTAGACAACAAATTGAGATACAAAACCATGAACAACTTACACTTATTTTAACCATAAATAAATATAAACCTGTTAGCCACATTGGTAATGGTAGGACGTATCTGTTCATAAAGGAGGAGTAAAATAGAGAATCTGTCAAATCTAAAAGACAGACTCTCACCTCTTAGGTAGTATTTAATGCAGAAATATTGAGTCTTACGTGTGCTGAGCCACAGCTATTTAGAGTGACATTTAATGTGTTTCTGATTTGTTTTCCTTCCACTTATATAAAATAGATACAATGTAAACCCTAAAGGACATAACATTACCACATTGTAAGAAATCTATCAAGCTTGAGAAATAAAACTGGGAGAAAAAGAAACACTTGGAAAAAACTCAAATAAAAATCCATTAAGGGCTTCCCTGGTGGTGCAGTGGTTGAGAGTCCGCCTGCCGATGCAGGGGACACGGGTTCGTGCTCCGGTCCAGGAGGATCCCACATGCCGCACAGCGGCTAGGCCCGTGAGCCATGGCCGCTGAGCCTGCGCATCTGGAGCCTGTGCTCCGCGACGGGAGAGGCCACAACAGTGAGAGGCCCACGTATCGCAAAAAAAAAGAAAAAAAAATCCATTAAGACTTACTGAAAATTTTCTCTATCCAAATGAATTTGAACATCTCTTATTAAAGAGAACACCTCAGACGTCTTAGAAAAGCTAGTGGGCATCAGAAATCAAAATATAAAAATTATCACAATCCTTCTAAACTAGCGTAAAGATTCTTCAAAGTTCTGACACTGAATATGGAGAAAGAATTTATGTATTTGATGCATATTATTAGCAATTAGTTCTTTAGTCTAGCTCTAATCTGCCACATTAGTATGTAGCTCTATACATTAAATCTAACTTTAAAAAATCTAAATCTGAACATTTTTAGAACTTTTAGAATTTTTATAACTAATCCAGACACTACTTTTACAAAAGTGAAAACCAAGATCCAAAGAAACTATCTCAAATCAAAGTTCATGTATTATTTTATAATTAACTTTCTGAAAAGCATTTCCTTCCAATTCTAAGATTCCCCTTGATTCTAGAAGACATGATCTTCTCTAAAGCCTGTTTAAAAAAACACTGAAATGCAAATACATGGAAAATAGAATGAGCTTATTATATGAAAGAGATAAGACGATTCAGTCATTAATAAGCAGATATTATAACTTTGAAATGCTCTCTTTTTATAGTTAAGGTCCGAATCTATCATGTAAATCACTTAATGTTTACTATTAAGGGAGTATCATTCTCATTTAAATATTCCTAACCTCCACATGAAACTGCCAATAAACTAGACAATTACAATGAAAGGCACAGTCAGCATAGTCCAGAACTGGCATAACGACTTATTTCAAAGTAAAAGACTTAATGGAGGTACTGGGAACAGGTGTAGTTTCACTTATTACAAACGGATAGAAAAGAGATGAAACCTGAAAATAGTATTAAAAAAAAATCAATTGTGAAATGGAAAGTTCAGACAAGAAAGGCTGGGCTAGGTATAGGTAGCACAAAGCAAGTAAGAACCACCTATAAGGTTAATCAAGAAAAGACTATAAAATATTTAAAGAATTTTTGTCAGCAATGTATGTAAGAACCAAATATAAACCTATCCAAGAAGAAATTCTAAAGAAGCTCTATGATTTTGCCATTTGAGATAAAATAACTGAAGAGACTTTTCATAACTCATGTACTGCCTCTCAGTTTTTACCCAGATTCTTAACTACTTAAAACTCTTACCTGAAATTCAGCTGTTTTAGGATTACTTATGAGGACTGCCTTTGTTGCAGAGATATCCAAACCCAGTTTATCAGCAATATCTTCTTGGGAGCACTAAGAAATACACAAAAATAGATCAATATGGAAAAGCAATGACTAAATCCAATATAAAAAAGTATTTAATTCTGTAACAACTTTTGATGGCCTCATGGCAATGTAGATTATATAAAGTAAGCTAAGAATAAGCTGAGAATAAACATATATCAATTAAATTCAGGTCCACAGCAGATGCAATTTAACATTAATAATTCTCTTACAATGAGTTCTAACCATGATGCAGAGCTCAAGTGCATTTTTCACATGGAGCTGCTGGTATAACCTGTACTTGGGCCCCCCTAAGCTAGCCTCCCACTGACCTCACCAGTCGAGTCTCCTACAATCCCCTACTCATTCCCTGAACTGTACACTTTTCCCTACCTTCACCTGAAATGCCCTGCCTGCCCGACTTGCTGCCACCCCGCCCCCTGAAAGATTCTACTTAAAAGACATCTCTTGCACCACTTCCATAATAATAACCCTAATGACTCCAGTCAGAAATTCTCTCTCCCTCCTTGGTGCTCATATGACTTTCTGTTTTGACTACTATTGTAACCTCTGCAAAATCTGTACTGACTTGTGACAGGATGGTGGAACTAAGAGCAGAATTCACGTGGCCTCAACTATGTCCCTTAACTTCCATGCAGATGTGCTTGATAAAGCTCTGGGTAATGAGCAAACTCCTAAGCACTCACCCACCAAAAAGAGAAAGATGCCTGTCATCCTCAAAAACCAGGATGGTAGGCAGAATTCTGAAAATAAAACTCAATGACTATGAGATACAGCAAGTCTTTATTTAATGACTATGAGATAAAGCAAATACAATACCTGTCGCAAACTAAGTGATCAAAAAATATTAATGATGATAATTAATGTCATTATTAAGAATAAACAATTATCACATATATTAATGTTAACGTTTGTAAGAGTTTAAAACTTAACATGAAAACTGATGTACCATCAGTTACTCTTTTCTATTTTCCAACATTAGGTTGGAAAATAGAAAACTGTCCTCAGGACTAGTGGTCTGTATTTCACTTAGAAAAAAAGAATGGGTTTAGATGCCAATGCCAGTTCTAACAACTTCTGCCTTGCTCTTTCAGGAAGGATTCTGAAGACACAACCAGGCACAGCAGCAAAGAGCTCCCTGCATCGCCATAGCTGCAGCAGTGGAGAATGGCAGCAGGCATGCTGGAAATAACCATTTTTTCCTCCATAACATGGAGGAGTTTTAATAACAAGATTTAGACATAATGTGACCAATTAGGAAATGCAATTTACATGATGCGATCTATTCTCAAACAGAACTAGTACTGTCTGTATCAAAGAAAAAGGGCCCACAGACACATAGCTACACAGCTAGGTATCTGAATGACCTTGCACTTTATCATGATGATGGACCATAAGGGATAGAGGTAAGAAGCAATTTAAATCAGGTATCCTGAAGTGGCAGTAGCTGGTATACAGGATGAAATGTTTATAAGTGTTAACATTTATGTGTTTATTTTAAATAAACACATTTACTTGTTATAAAAAATAGAATAAGTAAACGAAGCCCATAATATTTACAAATATTATTCTTAAATAAGGCTGAAGTAGGTTTTTAGTTTTAAAAGTGAGCTAATTTAAATGAAAATATTACAACTGGTATGCAGATACAGCAAAAATCATGATGATGATGTGAATTACTTACACCTGCGAAGTCAAGGGCTGGGTTTTAGGAAGAGAAGGGCCGTTACTCTTGTGCAAAACTAGATATAAGGCTCAGTGATGTTTAGGTTTGCTTAGAAAGTATGTAACTTTATAAATACCTTTCATGTTGAAATTCCTATAGGAAAACTGTTACTACAAATCTGAAACTCTCTAGCACCTAATTCTGACCCCCCGCCCTGCCCCGCCCCACTGTGATAAAGTGTTGAAGTGACCTTGGGCAACTGAACAGACTGTTTCTGGCACTCGTGGTGGGACAGTTCAGTCACAGGCCTGGGGTACAGACAGACCTGTGCTGGAATCTCTGGTCTACAGCCAACTGGCTGCGCGAAGTGGGACAAGTTACCTCAATTAACTGCTGTGTAAGACAGAAACACCTACTTCACAGGGCTGCACTGAGAGATGGAATCATGTACGTAAAGCCCTTTGTGGAAGACAAACTCTCTCTGCAGAGTAGCTACTTGTCAGGAGGCAGAGAACGTGCTCCCCCTTAGATGCGTGGGGCTACACAGTTACAAAATCAATTCCTTTGCCACTTAATTATAAAAAATAGAATACATTTCTAGAAAAACAGAATACATTTCCTTGTGCTATTTTTTGTACATCAGTTCACATGAAATCACTGCTGCTCCTGACTGCATATGCATATGTGGTCTATGTATGAATGACATGGTCCTCAAACCTAGCATTCAGTCTGACATAACAGAAAAGCACTCCTCAAGAAGTCAAAAGGCCAGATTCTGGTCATGGTTCTCCTGCTGTCTGTGTAAACTTTGCTGGGTACTTATCCTCTCTCAGCCTCCGGGGCTTCCTCACTGGTACAGTGCCTGGCATATAACAGATGTTCCATAAATGTTGTTGAATAAAAGATTTCTAAACCAGAAAAAGGAAGGTGTTGGGACTTCCCTGGTGGTGCAGTGGTTAAGAATCCGCCTACCAATGCATGGGACACGGGTTCGAGCCCTGGTCCAGGAAGATCCCACATGCTGCGGAGCAACTAAGCCCGTGCACCACAACTACCAAGCCTGCGCTCTAGAGCCTGAGAGCCACACTACTGAGCCCATGTGCCACAACAACTGAAGCCCGCACGCCTAGAGCCCGTGCTCCACAACAAGAGAAGCCACCACAATGAGAAGTCCACGCACCGCAACGAAGAGCAGCCCCCGCTCGCCACAACTAGAGAGAGCCCGTTCGCAGCAAAGAAGACCCAATGCAACCAAAAATAAATAAAATAAAATTAATTAAAAAAATATTAAAGAAAAAAAAGCAAAAGGAAGGTGTTGAACTAGATCTGGAAGGTCCCTTCCAATAAGAACATTCTGTGAATTACAAAGGCTCAATAAAGTGACGTAGAGAGAGGCTACATCTCCTCACCAGCCCTCTGTGCACTGGTCGTGATTCCCACCACTGCCTTCTGTAAACACCTTAAAAGAGTGAGACGTTTAGAGCTGGAATTGCGTTGGGGGGAGCTTTCCTAGCTGTTTTGGGTTTTGCCTTACATCGTTAAGCTGAAACGGACTTGAATAGTCAAGAAGTACACTGTGGGCACCAGAGCACAGCTCAGCAAGAGAGAGAAAGAAACTACAAATTGCAGACACATTTCGATATCTTCAAATGCTCGATCTGCTGGGGGAGGGAGATTTCTGTCTGATTTTGTAATAAAACTCATTTCCTGACTTAGGCCTTTCATGTCAGCTTTTCAACTCAAAGCAAATGTCTGTGAACATGTTCAAAGACAAAGAAACAGGCTTAACGTGGAGCAGTCCACAAGCCCTTAACCAGGGCGGCATCTAGTGGGTACAGCCACAACCAAATTAAGACTAAAAATTCTAACTTAGTAAATTTGGTTACGAACTTCATTGTGAACCCTCAACAATTACATGAAACTCTAAAATTTAGTCCTTTGTGCTTTTCTGTGACTAAAAAAAAGAAATCTTCATTTCTTTACCAGAAATTACACAATCTCAGGTAACAAAGTGTTCTTTATCACTTTTTATAAATTCATATAAGGAATCACAGAACAAGTAATTCGGAGATTAAAAGAAAACAATCAGCAGGGCACAAAAAGCATGTACAACATACCAGAGCAAAGGTAAGTGCCTCAGTGAATCCAGCAGCTGCCATGTCGTGTCTCAGGAGTTCTGTCAGTTTATTTAGGGGAAACTGGGGGGAAGAAATTATTTCACCTCAATAACATTTCCCACTTTTTTAAAATCAGAATAAAAAAGAGAGATTTATAGAAAACTTGTCACTTAAAGGAAACCACCCTTCCATCCTAATATGCTGCTCGGCCCACCATTTCCCCACCACACAGACCTCTCCCCATCACCTCACTACCCCAACACTCCTACCCAGACATACAAACCCCCCGCTTCTACCTCTCCCACACACCACTTCTGCCTTCAGGCCCAGGATCAGAAAACGAATTTCCTACTTAGAGATGCAAAAAGGGCTCCAAACTCGAAACCTGTCTTTCTTCAAAGAACTAGTCATCACAGGTTTTCAACGTACTCTAATCAATCGGGCATCTGTTTTGCATCCTCTCCACAGCAAATGCCTCTCAGAGCAGAGCATGGCCAGTACTGCTTAATTCCTATGTTCTGTTTTTCTCAAAGCCTTCCTGGCATTCAATAATCAGTTTCTAACAATAAGGAATGTTTATTTAAGGTGCAACCTTACTTGATTAGCTATGGTGTATGTTTTCGGGAGAGTCATCTGAATGTTGTTATATCCATAAGCAATAGCTGCATCTTCTATGATATCACAGGCGTGGATAATGTCAGCTCTGGTCGGAGGGATTTCAATTTCAATCTGATTCCCATCGCCTATGACTTCTGACTTTAAACACATCCTGGTCAGAAGCTTGGCAAGATTTTCTGGAGTTTCTCTGAAATAGGAACATACAAACCATAAACTTCACTGGATTATTTAAAACATGTTTATATTTTGTTTTAAAATATGCTACTACCTGAAACCTGTCTTTGTGAATTCCAATAGACACCAGACATCCTAACTAATGTTCTATTGTCACTTATTACTCTGAAGGGATATCAAAATTCTCTCCAAGCATTTCCTCAGGGAAAATTAAGTAGTCATATGTGTACTTCATTCTTGAATTCTCTTCAACAGTAAAGAAATAAATGAAGTTTTCAGAGCATACCTGATCCCAACTTTTTTGTTAATTAGATCAGCTCTCACCATCTCCTTTCGATAAGCCAGTTCCTTAGAGAGAAAAAGAGTGTGAGAAGCTGAAATCAGTCCTGCCAGACACAGCATTAGCCTCTTTCTAATGCAATTCATTATTGTTGTGGTTTCATTACCCTCCCAAGAAGTTGTCATTAGAACCAGATATCAAAAATAAACTCAGGGCGCTTCAGGACATTATTTGCTACATTATATTCATATATGAACATTCTACTTGCTAGACAACTGGAACTGCTTGGAAATATTATAAAATGCCAAACATTTTTCTCTTTTACTTGGTCAATCACCATTCTCTTCAGCAAAACACTAGTGCATTACATCATTTCTAAAATGCTTACAAACCCTGCTGAAGATTTTCAATTTCACCTCATGCAAGTAGGTGTTTATGACCAAGGAAGAATAATTCATGTGCCATACTGTACTATCCATCATACTAAATCTAAGAGTGTTATCAACTCATTCCTTTCCTACCATTTTTTTCAGTTGGGGAAAAGCAACTATGACCCAGTCCTAGCTATCAATCTGCTCCAGGAGACAGTCAGGCTGGGAGCATCTCATGAATTAGTACTCACTCTCCTTCAAACAGTACGTAACTCTACCATGTGAGATAGGAACAAACACACATAAAATCCAGGCTTTTCAGCAATGTTGGAAACATACCTATGAGTATTTCTTATCACAAAATTACTCTCAAAATTGTAACCGCCACTAGCAAAAAGGCCATAAATTTAAAAACCTGTGTGGACTCAGGTAAGGACAATGGGCTTGCTATTCAAAATGCAATTCTCAGAGCAGAAGCATCATTATCACCTGAGTGCGGCCACCACCATGTAAAGAAGCCCAAGCTAGCCTGCTGGATGAGAGGCACTTGACCTGTTCACCTCATTGCCAAGACGCAGACATGTCAGTGAGGCCATCCCAGGTCATCCAGCTGCTAGCCTACCAACCAGCTGGAGCCTAGCAGAGATCAGCCCAGCCAGTCCTGACCAGAACTACCCAGCTGACCCCCAGAATCATGATATAAACAAACGATCATTGTTTGAAGTTAGTAAACCTTGGGGTGGTTTGTTACATAACAAAAGCTAACTGACAACAGCAACTAAAATCAATTTAAAAAAAAAAACTGCTATTGGGACTTCCCTGGCGGTCCAGTGGTTTGGAGGGCTGACTAACCTTAAAAGGGGTGAAACTATAAATTACCTAGGTACCTAGTTAATAAGGAAATAAACCACAGGAATTATGGCCATATAATGCTGTGGTATTAATGTAGTAGGTTGGGACTGTCTGGGCTTAAATCCTAGCTCCACCACTGAATAGTAATAGGCAAGCTATTTAACATCTCAAGGTCAAGGGCCTAATGATAGCAACCACCCTCATAGGGTTAATGTGAGGATTAAATCCATGTAATACATACAGTATAGTGCCTGGCATGTAGGTGGGTGGATGCACAGATAGAAAGACCAAAAGCACTCTATAGCTATTATTATTAATGTTACTGCTGCTGTCAAAGTCATCATCATCATCAAGTCACTTCTTCTATACTCACTGGAAAGGTATGTAATTTTCCATTAGGAAAAACTACCTCAGCTGCTTCAACCCTGAAAACAAAAATAAAGCCAGAAATAAAATTAAATATAAATACAATAAAACTTAAGGGGAAAAAAGGGCCATAAATTCTAAAAATGTGTGTGGTTAACAAAACTTTCACTTGGTCTACAACTGCAGCCTCAACACACTCAATCTATTCACATTCCAACACGGCTGTCTGGATTAATCCTCCCATACACAACATGACTATTCCATTTCCTGTGGCTCCCATGTCTCTTCAGGCAGCACCCACTTGATAAGTTTATCTCCCAGTCCTGCAAAGCATGCATCCTTGATGAACACCTTGCCAATACTGACACACACATTCCAGGCTTTACCACGGTCACGCTGTTACACAATGAAAGCTGACTGACACAACCACTAAAATGCAAATCAATTTAAAAAAATAACCAACACTGCCCATACAATGTCAGTCATGCTTTCTACAGTTATACATTTATTTTGAATTATAATACTCTAGAATAAACTATGATGCTAGTACACAGTAAGGGCCATATAGTTTTGATAAGCAATTTTTTAAATAAAAAATTAGCTTTGGAACAAATACAGTAGTCTTATAAGTATACACAGGATACATGCTTCACTCTTATATATGATTCTCTATCTTTGTTTAGCTGTTCCTTCTGCTGTTTCTCCATGTTCAGTCTCAAATCCTTAAATACAGCTTAAATTTCATTGCCTCCATGAGGTCTACCCAGATTGCCCCAGCGAGCAGTAACTTGCCCTTACAAACGGCCAGAACATCACGGAAACTTTTTAAGGTACTTATCACTTTTTACTTTATATATTATTTGTTCATGTCTTAGCTCCCCAAAGAGATTATATCTTCTAGTTACAGGAACCACATATTTCATCTTTATATTAAGCACAAGGCCTTAGTGCTCTGACTTCAGAACAACAGGCCATCATCGATAAAGATGTCGAATGAACTTACGTAAATTGATTCTCACAATATTCACTGAACGTGGTGACAATGATATCAAGAACTATTTTTGCCTGCAAAGGAAAAAAACAAATATTATGGTAACCCATAAATATACTTTCTTCCATCAGCTGGAAATGAATTAATATTTAATATAATTTAGTCTCCAAACATCTAAAACTGTATCTGTATATATAAATTTTAAAGAAAGAAGTGGAGTAAAAACTCTTGAGCTTGAGAGGCCCTGACCTTATCTTCAGGTGTTCTGCATTTATGCGGTTCTCTGACAGTTACAATCCATGACTGAGACAAATCATCTATTTCCCCACCCCCTCCCTTGGGCTGAGCAAATTTCAAGAAAGACAGATGGCTAACTATGGCAGTAAACCTTTTCAGGCTCATAAGTTTCTGCAGCCAGATGCCAGACTCCTGGCCCAAGCACTTACTAGCAGTCTGATTTTGCGCATGTTACTTAATTACTGTCTTTGTACCTTTGTTTGTTTGTTAAGTAGAGATAATAAAAGTTCCTACCTCATTTGGTTAATATAAGGATTAAGAGTATGAATGTGTGTGTGTATAAAACACATAGAGCGATGCCTGGTACACAGTGAAGGCCATATAGATTTGTTAATTTTTTTTTTTAATTAAAAGAAAAAATACAGTAACCTTATTGGGATACATGCTTTGCTTTTATATATACTTTATTCATTTACAAGCTTCAGAAAAGACATCCAAGGTCTCCTAATATGCAAATTTAAAAAAAGTTTTTAACAAGAAAAGCTATATTATTACCCTGACAATATTTCTGCAGGCACATATGGTATATAAGAGTTATAAATGAACTATCTTACAAGGATCTCCAATCCTGCAAGACGTATGTGAATGCCATTTATCTGCCCTGCTTCTATACTCCAGCCTTCTGCCATTCAAGTTTACCTTTCTTAATGTGCTTAACTGCCACCTCACTCTATGGCTTACTTAACATTTGTAAAGAAAAAATATGACATAAAAAAAAGCTTTCGTAACAATCCAATCTAATATATAGGGACGAAAAGTGACTGAACGATTAGTATTCTACATATTCTAGACACCTTTGTGTGTACAAACCCTTTATCAATTTGCTAAATAAAACTTGATTGCCAGTTGGTTTTAATTTTTTTTATCAAGTACACAAAGGTATGAAGTTAGTTAGCATTCAAACTAAGCCAACTAAGATGAACACTTTATACAGATGGCATTACAATGTATAGCCCATTCTCTGTTTTACAGTAATGTAATTGGCTAATTCTCACAAGATGACAAGTTCCTTGAAGTCAAGAACATGTAACTCATTATTAAATTCATGGCACTGGAAAGACAGTAGGTGCTCACGAAACATTTGTCAACTGAATGAAAGCACCTTAACCAAAGTACAGAATAGCTACATCTTCCTAATTTTCTAAATGGCTAAAGTATGTCCCCGCCTACAAAATAAACATATTTTAAAGTTTAGCCACATGGTCTTGGCCCAGAAGTAAAAATCTACCCTGACAGTACAAAAATAGAAAAAAAGTTGTATTTACCTTAGTAAAGTCAGTCCCTGTGCATTCAATAAATATATTTCTAGTATTTACTGTTATTTTGGAATGATTTCCTACAACAAACACAAAACAATAATGACAAAACAATGTTTCAGAAATAAAAGTGCACGAAAAAGCTCTACAAAACAGAAACTACATTTTAATTTAGAACATAATATAAGCTGACACCTCAGAGGTAAGGTAAGGAGATATACAACTTTTATTCTAAGCTCCCATTATAAGCTGGAGAATAAAAATAAAATAAAAACAAGGCTTTAATGAGTGCATTCCATATGTAAGGTGCTTAACAGAAGTTGTCTCATCTCATTTTCACCACGATCTATGACAGGGCTGCAGGCAGGACAACTAAGATTCAGAGATTAAGCTCACTGAACATGATTGCAGCTATTAAGCGGCAAGGCTAAGATTTGGGTTTGGATCTGGCTCACTCCGAAGCCCACTATAAGTACTAGAGGCCAAGATCGTGAGGAGGAAATGATTCTCCTTCCCATCATGAGACAACTGAACCCCCTTCTCACCTCCAGAAGGGCAAACATCTATGGCTCTGACATCACTAAATTTTGTAAATATGTTCAAGTTGCTTCTTCAACAAAAGCTTCAGAAAGGAGTTAAGAGGGTAAAATTCAGTTTTAAAATTTTAATTTAACTATAAAACAGCAGGCCAGACAAAATTTGACTCTAAGTTTAACTAAATGAATTACCTGCTAAAACCACAATATCAACACCCTTTGGAGGAATATAACAGAATCCAGAGACTAGCACCAGAAAATATTTATAATAAACTTATCAATACGTATACATTTAAAAATTACACAAAAATCACCAGTAAAATATTGAAAAATGAATGAAAAGAACTATTACAATAAAATCCACAAAAGACCTGAGATTCTCAGATTGAGTCATCTGATTGATTCAGTCAAGTCTACTGAGAATTCCACAGAAATGATAAAGAATAAGAGGGAAACAGCAAAAAACCTATGGTGCTTAAGAAATAACTCACCATTGATGACTGGAGGCATTGAAAGGACGACACCATTGCTATCATAGATAACCGGATACAGAGGTTTATTTTCAATTATATGTAAATAATGTTTAAGGTGGTTGTCAGTCTGAAAAAAAAATAAGTCAAACAAAATTAGCTTTTTATTTGTCACTGTAATTAGTTTACATATCTACCTAGCATAAAAAGAGGGGGGAAAACTCAGAAAAACAATAAAACAGCCCCCAAAGTTTTAAATGTATAATATTTTCTAATGTAAATTAATATCTCAGAATCCTTATACAGCCTCATTTCTTACTGGGGAAAGATAAGACCGCAATCGTTTTTCAAGACTGAAAACAGACTTGCAGAGTAAGCCTGAATCACCTTAAGCAAAACACAAACCATACAAAACTATTTAGATAAATAGGAAGAAATCACTTGCAAATCAGGTCGATGATAATAGCTGCTTTTTCCAAATGATACCCACCTCTTTTACTATTTGTTAAATGCAATTTAAAGTGACTACTGAATTCATTTTCACTGCTGGACTCTAAAGTGCTAATCACGGGAGGCAGACGCTTTTTAATAGTGCATGCTACAAAAAAACTAGCTAAATCTCATTGTTCCTTATATTTGAATGAGTTTTAGTTATACCTAAATATGAATATTACAATGCGGTATGACCTGCTTCAGTGGTTCTCAATCCTGGCTGTACGTTAAAAACATCTGAGAGGATAAAAAAGTAATAACAGGGCTTCCCTGGTGGCACAGTGGTTGAGTCCGCCTGTCAATGCAGGGGACATGGGTTCGATCCCTGGCCCGGGAAGATCCCACATGCCGTGGATCAACTAAGCCTGTGCGCCACAACTACTGAGCCTGGACTCTAGAGCCCACGAGCCACAACTACTGAGCCTACATGCCACAACTACTGAAGCCCACGTGCCTAGAGCCCGTGGTCCACAACAAGGGAAGCCACAACAATGAGAAGCCCACGCACTGCAACGAAGAGTAGCCCCCGCTCACCGCAACTAGAAAAGCCTGTGCACAGCAACGAAGACCCAACACCGCCATACATACATACATACATACATACATAAAAGTAATAATAAACAAAACTATGCTCAGACCTCACTCTAGATCAAAGGAATCAGTATCTCTGGGTTGGAGCCCAGACGCTGCTATTTTTTCAAGCACTCATTTTATTGCCCTAATTAAGACTTGATTTGGGAGGAATTTCATGATTTATCCAGAGCTATTACATTAACATAAAAGAACATTTACCTTGTATATGTTCATCAGTTCACAGGCTGTATACTCCTTGGTCTTATTTAGAGGCTTGAATTTGATATCGGAAGGTTTCTTCGCAGTATAAGTAAATGGGCCTGACAAAGTGTCCAAGTCATGGGTACCAATAGCAACCAAGGCTCTTTTCCTAAATGTGGAGAGACAGAGAGAAAGAGAAACAGAAAACGATTTGAATATCTCAAAGCAGAAATTCTAAAGATAACATAGAGTATAGGTTTTTTATTTTTAGACACTTCTTTAAAATAGCCTGTTACTACTATATAGCACCTTTACAACCATTAAAAATTATGAGAAATATAAATATAAAGCTACTTAAAACACATTATTTCAGCAGCTGAAGTAAATCCCTTCCACTATGTTTTCCCTAGTACTATATTAGGACGTTTTCAAAGTCAACATACCCTTTACCTTCTTTTAATCTATTTCCTCTAGTGTCCTCAAGTAAACATAAATCTTTTATTAAATTAGAATAAACTACCAAAAAACTCCTGTGTTTTTTGGCTTTTCCATATTTTCCTATATTTCCTGTCACATAGCTATATTGCTTTATTAATGAAAATTATTTAGTTTTAAGAACTGTGAATTATATTTAAAATTTAATATGTAAGGAAATTTCAAGAGCTATTAATTTCATTTGTTCTACAGTTTATCTGTAAAGGATTTCAGGTAATTTTAGGAACTTAAAGCAAGATACAAAGTAGGAGAGAAAGAAACAGAAGTAGGGATATAAAACAAAGCCAGAAACAATGTTGATACTAAATTAGAATTTCAAAGCTTACTGTCTTATCACAAGGGGTCACAAATTTGGCTCTAAGCTTTCCAAAAGACAACTCAAAAAGAGAAAACTGGTCAGAATTAATGATGTTCTAAAAATTCTTAAAACGTGTTTTAGACTATGTGTACATATATTCGAATATGTATGCATAACCACAATTAAATATCAAATGGATAAAATCATTAGTAATCAAGGAATGTGTTAAAGTCCATATTACATGAACCATGACATAGTTTTTAAAATTTGTAAGAAACAAATTTTGGTCAACCTCGAATTAACACAACATTGTAAACCAACTATACTGAATAAAACAAATTAAAAAAAAAAGTTTTTTTCATCAAACTCCAAGACAGGTGACTAGAACTTTAATAAATACGGGTAAATTGAACAGAGTTGTTGACAAGCCTAAAGGAAGTGTTACTTTACTCAATGAGTTACATGTTTATATACTAGCATAGGTAGAAATATACATGGTTCAGTAAGTTTAGATAAATTAATAATTGACAAATTCATAGGTAAGAAAGTCCATGTTTTCTTGGACACTAATATTGGTTTCTTAATCCTGAAACAGCACCTCAAAATGTCACTAAATTTCAACTTCAAACCAATCACAAAAAAACAAATTCCGGATTAATCAAAGAGCTATGCATTTTGAAAAACAAAAGGCAAACATACACATACATACATACACATACACACATACACACACACACACACACACACACAACCATAAAAATTATTCAAAGAAAATATAGGAGAACAATGCTTAAAACTGTGGAGCAGAACATCCCTTCTTAAGACACAAAACATAAAAGTCATATAGGAAGACTGACAAACTTGACTATATCCAAACTGTAAACTTTATACAACCAAAAGACCCCAAAAGTCAAAAGACACACTGAGAGCAAAGGTCTGCAACGTAGGTACAGAAAAAGGATTAATATCCCAAATATAAAAAGATATGAAAACAAAAAATAGTCAAAAATCAAGATTTTACCTATTCTACTGGCAGAAATTTTATTAAAGTCTTGCTGTGAAAAAGCAGCAGCTCAAAGAACTGGGCAGAAAATTCTGCTGCTGCCAATTGCAGAGGTCTCATCTAGCCAAATCTTTCAAGACTGAGTCAGGCTAAGTATTCAAGACTCTTTGCCTGCAACAGAAACCACTTCTCAGAGAAAAAGAGCAAAATAAGAGCCTCTTACATAACAAAATATTCTGTATGCAATCAAAAAGCAGTGCATATGAAAACAGGGAAACATGACATACTCCACACGAACCAACCCATAAAAACCAATGCTAAGATGACCCAGATTTTCAAATCACCAGATTTTTATTTTTATTTATTTATTTTTTTTATTTTTATTTATTTATTTATTTATTTTTGCGGTATGCGGGCCTCTCACTGTTGTGGCCTCCCCCGTTGCGGAGCACAGGCTCCGGACGCGCAGGCTCCGGACGCGCAGGCTCAGCGGCCATGGCTCACGGGCCCAGCCGCTCCGCGGCATATGGGATCCTCCCAGACCGGGGCACGAACCCATATCCCCTGCATCGGCAGGCGGACTCTCAACCACTTGCGCCACCAGGGAGGTCCTCAAATCACCAGATTTTTAAAACATTACTACTACTACTACTACTACTACTACAAAAAAGCCACTACAAAAAGCGTTCAAGAATTATGTGGGAAATATACACATAATGAACAGACAGGGAAATAACAGCCAAAAAAAAAAGAAACTTTTTAAAAAGGAACCAAACAGATTCTATAGAGATGAACAATAAAGTAACTGAAGTAAAAAGTTCAATGGACCCTTCCAGCCAAGATGGAGTAACAAAGACTAGATTTACTCTCTTGCCTGATACAATCACAAAAAAGGCAAAACATATAAGACAACAGTTTCCATGGCTGGCACTGGAGATCAGGCTATGAAGGGCAGATGACAGACAGGAAACAGATAAGGCGAGCCCTACGACTGCCCAGCTGACTGCGTGGAAGGGTTTCAAGCCACAGGGCAGGAAACGGGGTCTGGCTAGAGCCCAGTGGACTCCCTAAGTTGAAGAGACACAGCTGAGAGTCTAGGGAGATCAAGACGGCCAGAGTTCACTGCATAGTACTGGGGAGGACAGAGCTACTCAGACAGAGAACTCTGATATCTGCAGAGGGGCCCCCTCAAGAATTCAGCTGAGCATTAATCAGTGTGTGCATGTGAGGAAACCAGCCAAGGCCAGGGAAAGAACCAACCAAGGCAACAGTGCTCACACAGACTGAAAACCTCACTCTTCATATGGCAATGGATAAATAGGAGGAACAAAGTCTTGCCTCAGCAGTAAGGACTAACTAGCCCTAGAGAGAACACTGCATGATCAATGAAAACAGAAAAATAGGGGAAAAAAGCAGAGAAAAGTCAATGAAACCAAAAGCTGGTTCTCTGAAAACCGATACACAATGATACACACTGAAGTAACTGATGTGTACACTGATCTCTAGCTACACTGATCAAGGGGAAAAACGAGAGAAGACACAGGAATGAAAGAGGTGATACTGATACAGATACTACAGATATTAAAGGATAATAAGGGAAGATCATAAACAACTTTTATGCCAGTAAATTTTATAATTTAAATGAAATAAATATATCTCTGGAAAAACGCAAATTAGGATTTACTGACTCTGGCACACCAGAGTATTAGGATGTGATTTATTCTCCCCTTAGAAAAAGCTCATGATTTCCAGGAATACTGCATAAAACAGAGCTTAAAGTCGAATTAAGGAAATGCCTTCCAATATAGATAAAAATTAGATTCTTCAAATGACCAGAATAGATAACTGGGCTCAAGCACTTCCTAGCTATATCAGTGCTTGTCAGAAATCCTCCATCTTGTCCTATATTCTGAAACTATATTTAAATTCTTATTGTTTTGCTCAAGAATAACATATCTGCAAGATGACAAATAGATTATTTTTATAAAGGAACTTGGAATAAATGTTATTTCTGAGAAAAAGTTTCTTCTATGATGTATGCAAAAATGTTTCAAGAAAAAGAAACCTCGTGAGCTTAACCACAAGTATTTTAATTTTTTAAATATTTTTCACACCAGAAGAAAACGCCCAAGGTCCCCCCAACCCTGTCTCTAGACCACCCCTTACACAAAAGCCTCTTTTAGTTTCCATAGTTTACCAAGTTGCAACTACTGCAATTATTAAAATATAAAAATTTTTTTTCCATTTTTACTCAAGATATATGTAACTGTTAATCATATCTTTGACTAGCATGAGATAACTTACGTTTATATATTTTAGTACCAACACAAAAAAAACTTGGTATGTTAGCTAAAGGCTGACATTTCTTATCATCAGTAAATATATATTTTCTATTAGGATTTTTGAAATACTGAAATTAGTTCAAGGACTCTCATTGTTACCTTCCTCGACCTTTAGGGGTTTAGCAATTATTAGGTTTGAAGATCACCACACTAAAGGGGGCTGTGTGGGAAATGATGTGTAGCAATGCCCAAGACAGAATAAGAAAATTCAGTTATGTAAAGGTCTCAAGTTTCACCTGTCAATTTATAATTATATTCACTCAAAAAGT
This sequence comes from Mesoplodon densirostris, assembly GCF_025265405.1. Lineage (NCBI taxonomy): Eukaryota > Metazoa > Chordata > Mammalia > Artiodactyla > Ziphiidae > Mesoplodon > Mesoplodon densirostris. The sequence continues at coordinate 16,095,386 of NC_082668.1, read as the reverse complement.
GAGATCAAGCCAAAAATTTTTGTCTATTTTTAAAATAAGTCATACTTCAAATTACCATGGTTTAATATTTAGTAGTATAATCCACTGTTAATGACTTGAACCAAGAAACAAAAACCAAGAAAATGTCTAGGACTAGGTATTTCTTCTCTATATAGTACTCAAAATATATCTCTTATTTCTCCATGGATACACTGTCTATAAGCAGTAACAAAGAGCTGTTTGGTGAAATTTAAACTTATTTAAATTTAAATTTAGTTAACTTTAAACTCTTGTTACTCCCACATATGATTAATTTAGAAATGCTGTGAAAAAAGTCTACAGTGGAGGAAGAAAGAAAAGAGGGGGGGAAAGAGGAAGAGAAAAGGGAAGGGGAGGGAAGGAGGAGGGACAGGAAGGAGAGCGGGAGGCAAGGAAGAAAAGATGCAACCACAAACCTGCAAATGTTCTGATGTAACTTCTCCTGAAGTTCAATGAAGCTGTCATATCGATCTTTGGTAAACTTTATGTTTCGGAGAACTGCTGCAACAGCGTACGGGCGTATTTTAGCAGTCTGAAATTCGTTATATCATTAGAGATGGTAAATATTAAGGCTTTTCTTTGTAATATCATCTTGTAATAGAAAGTTAGCTGTCGCAAATTTTCATTCAAGCAAGTGTATATTCATTCATTCAATCAACAGTAAGATATAGTGGTGATAAGAGACAAAGTCACTGTCCTCATGCAATTTACATTTCAGCAAGATCTCTGAAAATTTACCGAATTACTGAGAAAAAAATTAACCCTTAAGTAGTTTGCTCGTAGTTAATCTTTCTACCAAAATAGCCTTTCCCCAAAAGATTTTTTCTAAATTTTATTAATATACCACAATTAAAACAATTATATCGCAAATGTATTTTAACCAAACATTTGGATGTTATTTTCCAAAATTATTCATGGAAAACAAATGCTGTGTTCCCTTTCACTTCTTGGTAAAAAACGAAATGACAATTTTTAAGAGCCAGAGGCTAAATATACATCCATTTTAGCAAGTGATCAAAGAAAACTACATTTGGCAGAAGGGTCACCTTTGTCCCACCTTATAGAGATATACACAAAAGAGATGTTTTTAAAAGAAAAATAAGAATGGATCCTTATTACCTCTTCTGTGATGATCAATTTCTGGATTTCTCCATTAGGCATTACCCGTTTATACATTGGAGGCTTTACCCTAAAATATTAAAACAAATTTGCTCATTATTAACCAAAACATTCGGTAAACTAATTTATTCTGTGTATAGAAAGTATACAAAATGAACACAACTAGACAATGGGTTAAAGTTACAGCAAATCAAATTTAGGCTGAGTATTAAAAAAAAAAAACCCAAACCTAATAAACTTTCTAACATTTCTAGATGTCTAAAAATGGGCTAGGGGCTTCCCTGGTGGCGCAGTGGTTAAGAATCTGCCTGCCAGTGCAGGGGACATGGGTTCATGCCCTGGTCCAGGAGGATCCCAAGTGCCGCGGAGCACCTAAGCCCGTGCGCCACCACTACTGAGCCTGCGCTCTAGAGCCCGTGAGCCACAACTACTGAGCCCACGTGCCTAGAGCCCATGCTCTGCAACAAGAGAAACCACCATGATGAGAAGCCCACGCACCACAAAGAAGAGCAGCCCCCGCTCACCACAACTAGAGAAAGCCCACGCGCAGCAACGAAGACCCAGCGCAGCCAAAAATAAATAAATAACATAAATCTGGTTAAAAAAATAAATAAAATAAAAATGGGCTAGGATGCCTCGTGGTAATGTGTGTCCTATCATTGGAGTCTCGGCAGAGGCTAGAAAACCTTTAACTAAGCAACTGTATAGGGGGCATTTAAACATCAGCTGAGGGGCTGGATTAAATCACCTTGAAGTTTTATTCCAACCATGAGAGTTTGAGCTTCTAAGAAAAATAGGGCTTATGACAAATACAGATGGCCTGGTCCCATCTGGACCTAATGAACCAGGATATTCAAGGGAAAGGCCTGGTAGACAGTACATTCTGAAGGCACAGTCCAGGTAACTGTTATCATCAGAAGAGGGTGGGAACTACTGTTCTAGGTCAGTGCTTTTCAAACCTCAACATGCCTACAGTCAACTGGGGGATTTGTTAAACCACATATTCTGATTCAATAGGTCTTGGGTAGAGGGTGAAATTCTGCAGTTCTACCAAGTTCCCAGGTGTTACACATGATGCTGGCCCATGGACCACACTTTGAGTAGCAAAGGTTTTAAGTCACTTTCCTAATTCAGTCTCATCATAAAAATCATACGAGGTGCCTATTAAAAACAGAAATACGTATCAGACAGGTTTGGGAAACACACTGTAAGGGCTTATCCCTGACCCTAAAATATAAACATCTGATTGTCATGCAGAGAACAACTGGGTCAACCCCCAAATTTTAACCACATTAACCAAATGCCTAATTATCATCCTTTCACCAACACCCATCACTCATCTGAAGGCCTCACAGTTCCAGAGTCTAGCCCATCAGCCTGAGGCTCTTACTCTTTTGCGACTGACTAGATAATAAATAAGTAATCAAAACCAAAAATAATTATTTTTGATAGCTTTACTGTTTCACCTCTTTTTCATTTCATACGTTCACCATTTTCTATATGTATTACATGAAGAGTTGGAAGAGGACTTAAAAATATTCTTCATTATATATTAGGAGATTGAAACTAGGAAAGTCAATTAACTTGCCCACAGCCATCATAAGATCTTCCGTTTTCCAGTTAGGAGGCTCCATTCCCAAGCTTCCTCAGAATTCTTAAGAAAAGAGCATATAGTTGTGCCACCTCTACTTTTCTCCCAGCCTTTAACAAACCCAACAAACTATTTACTCCAGTTGGATTACTAAAGAACTCACATGAACCCATTAAAAAGCTTTGTATGATGCCATAAAATCATTAACCACTCCAGCTTTAAAATACGCTCCCAAAATGAAAGGCTATGACTCAATATTCAGGCAAATTTTCAAACGGCTACAATCTAAAGGCTCCAATCATCCCTCGCAGACCTAAAGCTGTGTACCTGTCCAACAAGTTTTTTTCTAGAAACTTAAACAGGGTTGCTGATAATGACAGGCAAAGAAAAAAGAAACCCAACTTAGCCAGGTATTTAATGAACATATTCCCTTACCTTTCTTTGAAGACCTGAAGTCCTCGAACCAATCCTTCCAGACATAGGAGATCATATCTATTGGCAGGGACATCAATTTTGTAGAGAACAACATCAGAGGCCCCCTGTGCCTTTTCATTACCTTGTTCCTTACTTATAATTTCCTTCTCAGATGTCTAAAACAAACGCAAAAATTAAAATAAAACTAAATAAATCCAAATTCTTTTGAAAAAGTAGCCCTATAAAGTAGTAACTGCATTATTCATGTTCTTTCCAGAGCAGCAGAAATCCATCTAAAGCAAGGAGTGGGCCAAATCATGCCTGCCACCTATTTTTGTAAATAAAGTGTTACTGAAACATAGCCAAGCCTATTCATTTACATTTTACCTATTGTTATTTACAAACTGCAACAGCTGAATTGTGACAGAGACTATACAGCCTTCAAAAGCTTGCTATCTGGCAGAAAAAGTTTGCCCATCCCTGATCTAAAAGAAAATGAAAACACCAAAAAGAACATAGGGCAACAACAACAAAAGTGTCAATGAGACAAAGTAAAGAGAATTCACCAAATAAAAGCTATGGTGGGAATTCCCTGGAGGTCCAGTGGTTAGGACTCTGCGCTTTCACTGCCGAGGGCCTGGGTTCGATCCCTGGTGGGGAAACTAAGATCCCACAAGCCACAGCTCGCGGCCAAACAAAAAAAAGAAAAAAAAATTAAAAGATATGCAACTTTTTATAAGATAATGACTCTAAAAAGCTAAATCCTATGGGCACCCAAGCCTACAAGCAACAGGAGAATGAGAGTAATACTATAAAAACAAGCAAAAACATTTGAAGAGGGGACCTCCCTGGTGGTCCAGTGGCTAAGACTCCATGCTCCCAATGCAGGGGGCCCGGGTTTGATCCCTGTGCAGGGAACTAGATCCCTCATGTCACAACTAAAGATTCCACATGCCACAACTAAGACCATCAGCGCAGCCAAATAAATAAATGACTAATTAAAAAAAAAGAAACATTTGAAGAGATCATCAGAAGCTGTGGTGTAAATTAGAAGGGCTTATAGGTATGATGGGAAGCAATCTAATGACAGTAAAAGGTACAGAGCAGCAAGAATGAAAGCAAACAAGAGGAAAAAGAGAGAAAAATACCACTAGAATGATTTTTAATGCAGTAGCAAAAAGCTTAGACTATCTCAATAACCACACTACAGAGATTTTCTTAAAAACAACCATTGCCAAGAAGTTAAATTCTGTTCTCCATGTTTACTACAGCAGGGAACTGTACGTATACTGAAGAAATTTTCAATCAAAATGCTTAAAAGCCATATTCCAACAGTTAATGTTACCCACTAATTATCTGGAATCCCCACTTAACTGGAACTCCTATTTTTACCACCAATAACCTGCTAAAATAACTGACAAATTCCTATCAAAATATGTGATGATTTTTGTTTTACATGATGCTCTCCCTCTCCCACTGCCAAAATATGAGTTCAAATTATTGCCCAAAGAATTACAGTCTACACTTGCACAGCATGCAGAAGAATTCACTTCCTGTCAATCAGCACTACGTGCCCGAGCCACACCTGAGGAATCACAGAGTCCATGTGATGCTGGACTGCACAGGGATCACAGTGCTCACTGACTATGGGCTCCAAGGAACACCTCCACTGGCCATCTCAAACTCAGGAGGCAAAGTTTTTAAATTAGGGAAAAATTAATAATAAAAAAAGAAGAGGACGAAGAGGAGGGAGCAGGAGAGGAGAAAAGAAATGGGGGGATGGGGGAAGAGGTAGGAGGAGAAATCAGAATTTAAACAGAGTTCAGTTAAAGGGGTCAATAAAATTGCTAACATTTTAGTGAAGAAAGATAAGTCACCTCATGCGGGTGCTGGATTTCGGGGGGGGGGACCCATATAAAGAAGGGAAGAACATGTGGTTAACTTGAGAAAAGAAGGCATCCAAACAAAAAAATGGCCTAATTCCTTTGCAAAAAAGACACAGCTGCCTAAGCCTTCTTCCACTTTCAGTATCTCAGTTCATACAAAGATCATATGTGGGGCTTCCCTGGCGGCGCAGTGGTTGAGAGTCCGCCTGCCGATGCAGGGGACACGGGTTCGTGCCCCAGTCCGGGAAGATCCCACATGCCGCAGAGCGGCTGGGCCCGTGAGCCATGGCCGCTGAGCCTGTGCATCCAGAGCCTGTGCTCCGCAACGGGAGAGGCCACAGCAGTGAGAGGCCCGCGTACAGCAAAAAAAAAAAAAAGATCATATGTGAAGACCGGGTTTGTCAATGCTAACAAAAATGTTATGCCAATCGATGACCACAGAAATTTCAGAGCCAGAGGGATCTACAGAGATCATACAATGCAAACCTCTTATTTCACAGATGAAAAGGAGGCCCAGAGAGGCAATGTAATTGTCCACGGTTCCACAGCTAGTAAATGTGGGAGTTTGAACTATTACTCCATTTTTCTGATATCCAGTCCAATGCTCTTAGATATCACAGAGCCTCAAGCATAATTTTGAGTTCTAATAAAAATAACAATTTAATATAAACTACAGAGATCTCAGCTGACTTCTTAAGCATATGGATGCTCATTAATATAAAAAAACTTTCTGCAACATTAGTTAAGAAGCAACAGGAAAAACAAGGCAGAACAATATAGGTTTTTGTCAGTCTGAGGGTTTTTTTAACCTTATTGTGTTATAAAACACAGAACAGATCAAGAAGGCTTGGGGTAAAAAATAATACTAATTACCAGAGACATATTAAATTATCTTTTTAGTTACAAGTACAGTGTCTCTAGTACATTATCATTATTAATAATATATTTGGTAAATAAAGCTATTTTTTCAACATTTTAATCATTATATAATCAAAAGACCAGGAAAATGTTTCAAAATCATTTTTACAAGCAATTCTTCAAAAAGTAGCAGATCATTGTACAAGATGAATGTATAGAGTAATAAATGAAGAATGAATTAACGTTGGTTAAATAGGCACGGGGGAAGGTGGGGTGGGACGCAGAGCAAGTGAAGGAGGGGGAGCCAGAGGCCAAGGAGACAGCAATTCCGGCTGAAGCAAAGTTCCCACTGCTCGTGGCCCTTCCATCTGGTTATCTGCAAATGGCACCTCACTGCCTGGGAGACTGCTTTCATTCTGGGGTTACCTGAGAGGGTCTATCCACCTCCACAGCACTAGCCTGATGACTTGAGGGTACTGCATCAGAATAAGGCATGAACCTCTTTTGAGATTTTACACAAAGTAACACTCTTAGAACCAGAGCTTAGCCCCTTAACACAGAAAGCACCACGGCCCACAAATGTTCCATCTTGATCTAACCGTAAGGTAACAAAGATAAAATATAATGAACTTATACACAGAATATTAGAGAAATAAATATCCAATACATACAATTTCATCAAGTTCCAGACCAAATTCAAAACATAGTTCATCAAATTCTTCGTCAGCTAGAAAAAAAAAGAGATTGCTAATTTTAATCTGTTCAGTACAAATGAAAATAGCACATAAACTGCATTTTTTAATCATCTTATACCAAGCATACTAAATATCAGGCATCAGATATCTCCATTTAAAAACAAAAAAAGCTTGACCAAAAAACATTTTTTAAGAAAACCAAAACTAGGGCCTCCCTGGTGGCGCAGTGGTTAGGAGTCCGCCTGCCGATGCAGGGGATACGGGTTCGTGCCCCGGTCTGGGAGGATCCCATATGCCGCGGAGCGGCTGGGCCCGTGAGCCATGGCCGCTGGGCCTGCGCGTCCGGAGCCTGTGCTCCGCAACGGGAGAGGCCACAACAGTGAGAGGCCCGCATACCGCAAAAAGAAAAAAAAAAAAAAAAAAAAGAAAACCAAAACTATTTTAAAAAGGGCTGATTCATGTACTATCAGCTACAGAATTAGGTTACCTGCACTAGGGAGTTTACACTTACTTGGAAGAAAAAAACTTGCTAAGCAGGGATCCAATGTAAAGTAGGCTCCAAATCACAGATCCAACATAAAGGAATAATGTCATATAAATCCTATCATTTAAAATTCTCTGAGGTGGCCTGACAGTTGGCTTTGGAGCCAGATCAATCCAAGTTCGAGTTCTGACTGTTCCACTTACCAGTTGAGAGCTTGGCACTTCATGTAAACTTTCTGATTCCTATGCCTCATCCATAAAGTAACATTTTACAGCCACTTATTTGTAGCATGCAACTGTTGGAAAGACTTAAGTGAGTTCATGCAGATAATGGGTCTGGCATAGTGCCCTGAAACACAGTAGGTCTGCAATAATTAATAGTTCTCTTCCTTACTTTTAAGTTATACCCTACTCTGCTTTGCCACCTGATACAGTATTGTCAGGGTTTCCTTGTTACCAAAAACTGAACACAAACCATCATTACTAGTATATTCTAGTAAGAAGCTGATCTTAAGATTCCTGTTCCTGACATTGAACTTCAATTTAACAAACGTTTATTGAGCACCTACTATGTGTCGGCACTGTACTAGGTGCCAGGGCTACAGAGATAAATAAAATACAATTCTTGCCTTAACTACGCCCTACGCTAGTAAACCAGATGTGTAAATACAGTTATGGTAAGTGCAAGGTACCGAGTTGGCACAAAGGAAGCAATCAACTCCACTGAGAGTCAGCGAAGGCTTCACAGAAAGGATGAATTCCTTAGGCAGGGACTGTGGGGAATGAGACAACCGCATGGCAAATTTGGGACGTTCCATATGAATGAAGCGTGAGGTTCATGTCAGGAAGAGATATGATGAAAAAAGAAGAAAGAAGTCAGCTCAAGATGCCAAGGGATTTGCCCTCTGTCCTGCCTGAGGCAACGGGGAGTTACAATAAAGGATTTCCAGCTGGATAATAGCATGATTAGACCTGCATTTTAAAGAATGGTGGTGGACAAACTGGAGCAGAGAATCTACTGCCACAGACAAGCGAGACAGTGAGGACTTGGTTAAAGCAGCCAGCAGTGAGTCTGAGGGAGAAGGAAGAATGTGCGAAACGTCAGGGGCAGAATCTGTAAGGCTCAAGGACTGACTGGGAGGTGGGAACAGTGAGTGAGCAGGAGGCGTGTGCAATGGCTCCCAGGTCCCTGGTGTGGGTGAATGGGTATCATTAGGGCAGGAAATAACAGAGGCCCCCATGACCCCTGCCTCCTGGTACTCACACCGTTCACGTCTCAAACAACCACATGAGTGCGCTGGGAAGCAAACTCCAGCCCAACCAAGCCTTGAGATGACTGCAGGCCCAGCTGACATAACAGCCTGACTGCAACCTGGCGGAAGACCCAGAGCCAGATCACCCAGCTATGCCACTCCTCCCTCAATTCCTCTCAGAAACTGTGTGAAATGATAAAGGCTTGTTGTTTTACACTCCTAAGTACTGGAGTAATTTGTTATGTAGCAACAGATAACTAACACAGACTTCAGTCCCTGGACAGAGAGCGCTGCCATAACAAAACACGGGAAAACATGGGGGAAGGCTTTGAATCAGGAGGTGGGCCCTGAGAGTGTCAATGGAAACCTAAAGTGCCTTGACAAAGCTGTTAACAGAAGCCTCAATCTCTGATAAGGATGCAGGTGAGGATATGAAGGAAAGTGAGGAAGTGTTATTGGAAACTGACAGAAGGGGTATCCTTTTTTATGTAGAGGCAAAGTTTAGCGACACTGTTGCCTACAGTTACGCGGACTGGAGAAAAGGTACCTGCTCGACCGGGTGACTTAACTAACCTTTCCAACCAGTGCTGAAGGTGTCGCCTGGTTTAGACTGTGAGAGAAGAGATGAACTAAAGGAAGGACTATTAAACAAAAAGGAGCCAGGACCTAATGGTTTTAAAAATCCTCAGCCTCCCAAGATGTAAAAAAAAAAAAAAAAAAAAAAAAAAAAAAGCTAAGAAATGGTTCTGAAGAACCTAGGGGCAAGACAGGAATAAAGACACAGACGCAGAGAACGGACTTGAGGACACGGGGAGGGGGAAGAGTAAGCTGGGATGAACTGAAAGAGTGGCATGGACATATATACACTACAAATGTAAAATAGATAGCTAGTGGGAAGCAGCCGCATAGCACAGGGAGATCAGCTCAGCTCTTTGTGACCACCTAGAGGGGTGGGATAGGGAGGCTGGGAGGGAGACACAAGAGGGAGGGGATATGGGGATATATGTATATGTATAGCTGATTCACTTTATTATACAGCAGAAACTAACACACCATTGTAAAGCAATTATACTCCAATAAAGATGTTAAAAAAAATGACTTCTGATCAAAGAGCAAGTCCAGAGTATTTCCAGGGAAACGTGGTCGAAAGATGAATCAAGGACATGATTGTAAAATCTTAAGACGCAGCAAAAATCAAAGGCACTATTCATTCAGACAAAAGGCACTACACATAAAGAAAATAAAGGTGTGTCTCACAAATTTATTCAGTCACACAACTGAGCTTAAATAAGAGCACTGTATCAGCAAAAGCCCAAGGTACAAAACAGCTTATTTCAGACATCTGTGGGTGGTGTGTCTTTTGACTATTGAAGTGGAAACCAGCAAAACTGACCAAAGACCCACAAAGTTTAACAACAACAACAAAAAAAGCAGAAACATGGCAAGCTGGAGCTGAAAGGGACAGAGATGGGACAAAATGAAGTCTTTGAGCCCCCAAAATTCGATTAGTGGGAAGTAGACCAAGAAAACTAATCAGCTGTAAAGCACGTGCTTTCTTTCACCAAAAAATAAAATAACGAGGATCACCCCGAGTGTGGAACCAAGAGCCTAGAAAGTAGGGCAGAACCATGGACACTGATCCCAGGCCTTGAGATCTGATCAAGAACACGCAACATTTGCCAGCTCAGTTTCAGAACTGCCATGGGCTAATAACTCCTTTGTGTCTCCCGTTTTCCCCATTTGAAGAAGAATGTCCTATGCCTGTCCTACCACTGTACGTTAGGTGCAGGTGGGGCAGATAAACTGTCTCTTTAGTCTCTCAGGCCAAGAGTAATTCTACTCAAGCAGCTGTACTTAAGGAACTACACCCGAAGAGCCTCATCCACAACTGGACCCGGTTTAGCTGATGAGACTCTGGATTCTGCGCTGCTTCTGTAATGGGATGACACTTCCGGGGGCCTTGGGAGGGCGTGTATGTGGCACGTGGGAGGAACATGAATCACTGGGGGCCAGAGGGCAGACTGCAGTAGTCAGCCCCCAAGATGGCCTCCAAGAACACCTGCCTCCTGGTATTCACACCCTTTGTAGTCTCCACCCACACGGTGCCAGAATTGGTCCATGTGACCTAGAGAATATGACAAGGGGTGGTGTATCCCTTACAAGATGTTAGTAAAAAACTGTGGCTTCTATCTTGAGCACTCTCTCAACTACCTGCTCTCTTGGACCTCCCACTCTGGGACAAACAAGCCACCATGTTGCAAACAGTCCTATGGAGAGGTCCAGGTGGGAGGCACTGAAATCTCTGACCAAAAATCAGCAAGGAACTTAAGTCTGCCAATAAGCACTTGAGTGAACTTGGAATTGGACTCTCCAGTCCCAGTTAGGCCTTGAGATGACTGGAGTCCTGACACTTTTACTACAACCAGGTGAGTCAGAACCACCCAGCTAAGCCACTTCCCAATCCTTGAGCCTCAGAAACATATAACAAATGACTGTTGTTTTAAGCTGCTAAATTTGGGGGTAATTAATTATGCAGTAATAGATAACTAAATGGTTACTTACCAAACTCTGCAGAATCATTAAAATACACTGAATCCTCAACTGAGTCCTAATTATCATACAATTTGTTTTATTCCTTTCAGCTGTATTTCATGCACTTAGACTGACGAATCAACAATGAAATCATGATTAATGATTCCCTCTAACAAAATGACACACCTGAGTAACTACATCTTCAAGGTTCATGATATACACAGGTGGCTCTGGCCGCATAGCCAGCAATTACACCAAGGCAGAAGAGGGCCAGAATTGAAGTGCAGTGAAAACAAACCAGTTAACAAAAAAAACGAGTGGCAAGAGGAAAACACCTGAGCAGAAAGGCAATTAAAAAAGGTAGACTAAGGAGACAAAACTGCCTCAGAGGAGCAAAATGAACAGAATAAAAGCAGCCTGAAAAATATCCTTTGCTTATCCTTGATAAGCAAATAAGTGGTGAAAGGCAATTACTGATGAAACAATGGAATTTAGGACAGACAAAAAGAAAGCCCTACAGGGGCTGAAAAAAAAAGAGGGAATGGGGATAGAAAAGAGTGAATGAGACACTACCTGAAAACAAGAAAAAAAAGAGGAAGACAGAAAAGGGGGGAGGGGGCAAGAAACAAGGCGATCCACACTGCTTGCAAAGGAGATGCTTTGCCAAACATGTTTCCAACTTTGACCTCAACCTAATTTACATTTAAAAGATTTCAAGAAAGAACATGCGAAATATAAACTAATGGTATTATTTCTGACCCATCTGAAGTACACCTCAACATCAATCTTCCTGACTGAAATTTTAATGAGTCCGTAGTCCACAGATATTTATGGATAATCAAGCTTACCTGATCTCTCTCAATATGGAAAAGGGGAGGAGGCGTCTAGAGAATATATTAAAACATCAGATGACAGTAAACAGGTTACAAATCATCATTTTTTAAAACCTGACTTATTTCTTACTTTCCCAGATATGGATACACAGGTGGGAACTGATCATAGATGTACTGAACAAATTTTTGCTACACACCATCTTGTGTAATTCAGGTATATCATACACAATTAGTGAGAATATGGTTTAGAAGGATGGATGAAAAATATAAAATAGTATGAAATAAAAAGTACAGGGAATTAGAGCCCTGTTTAGAGGACAAGAGTATTACCTCTATTTTCAGGGACTTAGGGCAGAACCCTAGAGAGAATAACACTTTAAGAATACAACTGACCCTTGAACAAGGCAGGGATGAGGGGTTCCCAGCCCTCCACCAAGTCCAAAATCTCTGTAACTTACAGTTGGCCCTCCTGGGTTCCACATGGGAGGATTCAACAACCATGGATTATGTAGTACGTTAGTATTTACTGTTGAAAATAATTCCTTCTATAAATGGACCCACCCAGTTCAAACCTGGATTGTTCAAGGGTCAACTGCACATAGTACCTAAAAACGCACCTTAGGAAACGTTTTAAAAAGCTAATTTTATTCTCACAGTAATATCTTACTGCAGGAAGCAGTATCTGTTAAACCGACTAGGCCTTTGTTATATTGAGCCCTAAAACCAAAAACAGCTCTCACAAACCAATTATCACTGCTGTCACACAAGCTGATGATATGGGACATGGCAGATATCACTTCAACTGCTACATGTATAGGGTAACTGATAATCGTACTTAATACTTCTCCCTTTTTTTTAATGATAGTGTTTTTAAAACTGAAGAGATGAAGCACAGCCTGAAGACTAAACCCACCAAGTAAAGACTCCTTGTCACTCTGGGCTCAGCCCACGTTACCACCCTATCTAATGCTGTTCTTAGCACAATATCTTTTTTGTTTCCCTGCTAGCACTTAACATTATCCGAAATCATCTTATTAACATGCTGGTTTTATTATCTGCCTGCTTCATCAGAATGTGAACGTGGACCTTATGTGCCCTGTGCACCGCTGTATTCCCAAAGTACTTAGAACAGTGCCTGGCACATAACAGGCGCTCAGTAAACGTGAATAAAAGTAAAACTAGGAAAGAAGGCCGCCCTACCCCCCCCCCCCACACACACACCCTGTTGCTCACAAATGGAGTTCCCACAGCGCTCTTCTGATTGCACTTAATGAACTACACTCGGGAGGCAACCCGGAGCTTCATTCCTACTCTATTCCCTGGCATCAGACACGCAGCAGGCGCTCGATATCGCTGAATGAATGACACAGTGAGCCCATCACGTGCGGGTGATGCAATGGCACCCGCGGAGACACCGGTTCCCAAAGGCTACATCGGCCCAGCAGGGCCGCCGGGGACTTTATGCCGTCTCTATCTAGAACTCGAACGCCCAAGGCCAAAACCGCGCGGCAGCATGAACGTTGCCACGATGCCTTTTTGCAAGGGGTCCCAGCCTCTGAGGAGAGGCGCAGAGCCCAGGCTGTGGGACAGGCACTCACTGTAGGTCCGGCCCAGAGCTCGGAAGAGCAAATCGCGCTTCAGGCTGACAGTCGGCATGGCGAGTCCGGTCCACTGCGCCTGCGCGGCGTGCTGGCCTGGGCGCGGCGAGCTGGCCGGGGCTTGGCGACCGAGGCGTGTAGGATCCGGCCCCTTTCGTCGGGCTGTCTTGAATATCGCCAGTCTTCTTCCAGAAGCTCCGCCTCTCTTTTCTCAACTGAAAGCAGGTAAATTGCCACCACTAACCTCAGTAAATCTAGCTTCGTTGGGTGAATAAACTATAGCCTGAAAAAGGAGACAGAATTGGATAAAATGGGCTAGGATTTGATGGGCAATAAAATGAACAGCCCGCGAAAGCCCTCACGCCTCCAACACACTACGGACGGAGGACGCCAAGCTAGGGGGGCGGGGTGAGGGGGCGAGTGCGTAAGGGGGCGGGACCTCGTGGTGGAGAATCAATCCTCCTGGGAGGGGGTGAGCGTGTGAGTAGGCGGGGTCTGAGGCGGCCCCGATAGAAGGATGTGCAAAACCAAGTAGTGGGAGCGAGAGAAACTGTTAGTAGATCTGCTTTTATCTCATTCCTTGATCTCCTACACCCTGCTACGTGTTACAACTGTGCTTTTTTGAACCTTACAGCAGCCCTATTAGGGAGGCTTCCTTAGAAACGTCTTTTTTAAAAGAGCAAAGAGACTGACATTTACTCGTCGTTCTGTACTGGCAGATGCTGGACTCAATCCTCTGCCAGCCTTAGCAGATCTCCTTCTAACAACCCTCAGTGTAACAGGCAGAATAACAACCCACAAATATATCAAGCCCTAATCCCCAGAACCTGTAAATGTTACCTTAAATGGAAACAGTCTTTTCAGATTAAGTTAAAGATTTCCAGATGAAACGACTCTTCTGGATTATCAAAATGGGCCACTAATATGTATAAAATGGATAACTAATAAGAACCTGCTGTATAAAATTAATAAAATTCAAAAAAAATAAAATAAATAAAATGCAAAAAAATAAAACCACCAATTAAAAAAAGGGGGGCCCTAAATGCAATCACATGTATCTTTATAAGAGGAAGTTAGAGGGAGATTTGAGAAAAACAGAAGAGGGGAGGCAGTGTAACCACTGGAGCAGAGATTGGAGTGATGCAGCCACAAACCAAGGAATGCCAGCAACCACCAGAAACTGCAGAGGCAAGGAAGGATTCTCTCCTAGCCTTCTGGAGCAGCCCTGTCATGTCTCTGGACACATTGACTTGAGCTCAGTGAAACTGATTTTGGACTTCTGACCCCCGGAGCTGTGAGAGAATAAATTTCTTTGTTTTAAGCCACCAAGTTTGTGGAAATGTTACAGCAGCCATGGGGAACTAATACACCAGGGTAGGTGCTACCATTATTCTCATTTTACAAATGGTAAAACTGAGGCCCACTCTGAGTCACCCAACTCAGAAGGCAGAGCTGACACAGTTCCACGAGGGAGCATTGCCCTTATCCTCTCTATACTGTACAGTAAGGGCCCCAAGGCCATTCAGGTGAGGGGACATAAACTGGGAGGGATTTAGGTCTCTCTTGACTGCCATTCAAGCAGTTTTTTACTACATTAACTTCCCTCTATGGCTGCAGGCAATCCCTCCCCAGTGAGCAATATAATAGATTGGCAGAGGCCACATCAATGGCAAATACCTCCAATGCCAAATAAAATTCTCTGCTCTCAAACTGGTACTCAGTGAAAAATGAATCAATGAATAAAGGACTTCCTGAATTATTGCATGCTGACCTTCTCTCCTTTGGGCACCCCAAGATGTTCTGTGGGCTTTAACCTCAGTTTCCTTACCTGTAAAGTAGAGATGATAATAATGTACATCTTAGAGAATTATTGTAAGGATTAGAAATAATACTCATAAATGACAATCATAGTTCTTGTGTCTTAAGTCCTGGAAATTGGGCATTGTCATTATTGTTATCTTCCTAGTCAGTTTCTTGCTATTCTCAGACTACCCAGAGGCATTCTGTTCCCATCTCCCAAATGCCACAACTCACCCATCCTGCTTTTTATCCTTGCACACGCACAGGTACCCTGTGCCTTCTCTATGACTAGCTAAACTGTTAGGATAATCTAATGGAAAAGGGAAAACTAGGCCACAGGTACTCATCACAAATGGCATTGGCTGACAGACAAGGAAGATATTTGGAAAATGTTGAAATAGTATATCACAAAATGTAGATATGTGCTTCTCTTGTCTAACTTTAGAGCCAGCCTGAGAGCAGGAATGAGATGGCAGAATTTCCTAGAACTGAAAGACGGGCTGGCCAATAAACATGAAAAAAGCTCTCCATACATTAGAAATTAGGAAGATGCCAATTAAAATTATAATGAAATACATTTTTATACCCACCAGATTGGTAAAAATGTGCAAGTCTGACAAAACCAGATGTTGGCAAGAATGTGGGAGTATAAACTGATACAACCAATTTGGAAAATTATGGCCTTACCTACCTAGAAAGGCAGAGCGTGTGTGTACCGTACTACCCAGCAATTAGGAACCCAGGAATATTCCCCAGAGAAACTCTTACCCCTGTGCACTGGAAGACCAAATAAGAATGTTCTGTTACATTGTTCATTATAACAAAAAAGTGGAAACATCCCAATGTCTATCAATACTAAAACAGGAAAACAATTATAAATTCATACAGTGAAGCACCATACAGCTATGACAATGCATGAACTACAGCTACATGTATAAACTTGGACAAAAAAATAAATAAACCACAAAAGCATATATACAGTATGGTGTGATTTATATAAAAATGAAAAACAGGATTACCTAAAGAGTATATTATTTAGGCATACATAAATAGATGGTGAAACTAAAGGAAAAGGAATGAGAAACACAAAATCTGAGACGAGTCAGTTCTGAGTGGGATGGAAGGGACGAAGCCTAGGGAGTTGAGATACCCAAAGGGTTTCAAAAATATTGGTAGTGTTCTGCTTTATCTAGTATACCTTTAAGGAAGTTAAGATGAAGTTGAGAAACAAGAGATGAATGTGGCCCTCTTTTTGCGGGGTGAAGGAGACAAACGCTTGGTGGCCTATAGCTGAGTAGAAACACAATCGGAATACTTCACGTTAGATTTTGTTTTAAGTTTTTTTTTTCAGAAGGGGCATTTTTAAGAGTTTTATTTAAATTAGAGTCTAATTTATGATTCTTTTTCTTCATAGATTCTGGGTTTTATGTTATGTTTTAATAGGTCTTTCACCACGCCAAGTTTTTTTTTTTAATCACATATACTTCTTACAGAACTTGAATGGATTCTTTTTTTTTTCCTCTCCATTTAAATCTCAGATCATTCTGAAATTTGTTTTGGTTTTGAGAGACAGTGAATTAACCAGCTTTATTTTGTTTTCAAACAGCTCTCTAGTGAGCCCAACAAAATTTATAAAATAAACTTCTTTTTCCCCAGAGATTTGAAATACCTTCTTTAGCACATATTAAATTCCCATATATATTTGGGTATATTGCTGAACTATCTATTCCATTGATAGTACTAAACTATTTTAATTATTATAGCTTTATAATACATTTTAATATTTGAAAGTGTTCAATGCTTTTTTTCAAAAATTTCCTGACTATTCTCTCATGTTACTTTTTCTACATGAGCTTTGAATTCTGTCAAGTTCTGAAAAACATTCTTTTGATGTTTTACTAGGAATCAAATGTAATTTATGCGTTAATTTAGGAATTTTTCTATCCAAGATCCGCAGCCTCCATGCAAGTTTTTGAACATGTCAGGCAGTGGTCCACCTTAGATCCAGCAGTTTCCTCTGTTACAGTGTTTTTGCCCCCAGACTCCTGCAGGGCCAGCTTGCTCAGCTCCAACAAGTCTTCCCAGAAAGACCTATCCCTGACTATACTATTCATTATGGTTATTAGATATAAATGTCTCTCCCTGATAAAACATAAATTTCATAGAGCAGAGACTTTTGTGTACTAATATACACCAAGAGCCTTAAACAGTGATTGGCACAGAGCAGACCCTAGATAAATATTTGAAGTTTTCTTTTAATGATAGGAATATCATATATTTATATAATTAATAATATATTATTATATATTATATCTATTGTATCATCTTTTCTTTTTTAAAATAGATACTTCAATAGAAAAAAATGGGCAAAGAATAGTAACAAACAATTCAACCAATAGAAACAAAAAACAAAAAGTGAGGAGGGGAGGAGAAATGAAAATTAAAACAACAGTGAAAGCAGGGATATTTTCTCCAAGGAGACTGGCAAAGATTAAAGAAATAAATGATCCGCCCTCATGCTGGCAAAGATTTAGAAAGCTGCCACTCTTAGGCACACCTGTCAGGAATATAAACAGTAGCTTGACAATAAGAATCAAACTTTTAGATATGTATACTCTTTGATCCTAAAATTCCACTCTTGGGATTATTTTAAGGAAGTAACCAAGGAAGTATTCTTCTGTTTGTAATACAGAAAATTTGGAAACAACCTAAATGTACAACAATGTGGGACTTGATTAAATAAATTCTGATACCTCCATACAATAGACTACCATGCAAACATTAAAAATGATACTAAATTTTTTAACATGAAAACGTCTACAACATATTACATGAAAATGAGTTACTAAACAATATACTTAAAATGATTTTTTAAATGCATGTATGTATGTGAGTGTGAAAAAAAGTAAAACGGCTAGGATGGTATACACCAAAGTGTTAAGTGGTTATATTTGGGTGTTGAGATAATTTTTGTCATTGTACCTTTTGTATTTTACAGAATTGTAATTAGCAGGATTATTTCTATTGTGAGGAAGAACCAATCGTGTTTGGTTCTTCTCCTTGCCTCATCAAACATTGGTAGACAACCTCACTGTTTCATCACCACATAGGTTGTGTAGATCTGTGGGATCATGTTTGCTTTTGTCTGTAAAACATGTAACGTAACACAGAGAAAGTTTCTGAAATGATTGGGCCACTTTCCTGTAATGCTTGTGGGTTAGGCAACAGTTGAGAAAGAGATGTTGTCAGATCTGAAATTCTTCCTACATAGATCCTGAAAATACAATGCTGTGTTTGATGACATCTCACACTAGAGCAGCAGAGAGTGGCAGCCTGGTCCATCAACAGATGAATGGATAAAGAAGATGTGAGATACACACACACACACACACACACACACACAATGGAATACTACTCATCCATTAAAACAATGAAATTTTGCCATTTTCAACAACACAGATGAACTTGGAAGGTATTATGCTGTCAGACAAAGACTGTATATCACTTATATGTGGGATCTAAAAATTAAAACAAGTGGGTAGACCTTCAAAATGGTGAAGGAGTAAGACGTGTAGATCACCTTCCTCCCCACGAATACATCAGAAATACATCTACATGTGGAACAACTCCTACAGAAGATTCCCGCACAGAGGATCGGTGTCAACGGGCACGCACCAGCCCGAGAGGCTTGTCTGCTCCCCCGCCGGGGCAGGCGGGGCTGGAGCTGAGGCTCGGGCTTCGGTGAGCACAGGAAGAGGACTGGGGTTGGTGGCGCGAACACAGCCTGCAGGGGGTTAGTGCGCCACGGCTAGCCTGGAGGGAGTCCGGGAAAGGTCTAGAGCTGCCGAAGAGGCAAGAAACGATTGTTTCGCGGTGTACAAGGAGAGGGGATTCAGAGCACCGCCTAAACGAGCTCCAGAGACAGGCGCGAGCCGCGGCTGTCAACGTGGACCCCAGAGATGGGCATGAGACACTAAGGCTGCTGCTGCCGCCACCAAGAAGCCTGTGTGCAAGCACAGGTCACTCTCCACACCCCTCTTTCGGGGAGCCTGTGCAGCCCGCCACTGCCAGGGTCCCGTGATCCAGGAACAACTTCCCCGGGAGAACGCATGGCGCGCCTCGGGCTGGTGCAACGTCCCGCCGGCCTTTGCCGCCACAGGCTCGCCCCGCATCCATGCCCTCCCTCCCCCCGGCCTGAGTGAGCCAGAGCCCCGAAGCAGCTGCTCCTTTACCCTGTCCTGTCTGAGCAAAGAATAGACGCCCTCAGGCAACCTACACGCGGAGGCGGGGCCAAATCCAAAGCTGTGCGAACAAAGAAGAGAAAGGGAAATTTCTCCCAGTGGCCTCAGGAGCAGCGGATTAAATCTCCACAATCAACTTCATGTAACCAGCATCTCTGGAACACCTGAATAGACAACAAAGCATCCCAGAATTGAGGAGGTGGACTTTGGGAGCAAAGGTATATTATTTTTTTTCTTTTTCTCTTTTTGTGAGTGTGTATGTGTATGCTTCTTTGTGTGATTTTGTCTGTATAGCTTTGCTTTTACCATTTGTCCTAGGGTCCTGTCTGTCCGTTTTTTGTTTTGTTGGTTTTTTTTTTTTTGGTTTTTGGTGGGGTATTTTTTGTATAGTTTTTAGCACTTGTTATCATAGGCGGATTTGTTTGTTTCTTGGTTTGTTTGCTCTCTTCTTTTTAAATTACTTTTCAATTTTTAAAAGTTTTATTACTTATTTTTTATTTTAATAACTTTATTTCATACTATTTTATTTTATTATTTATTTTTTTCTCCCTTTTCTTCTGAGCCGTGTGGCTGACAGGGTCTTGGTGCTCCAATCGGGTGTCAGGCCTGTGCCTCTGAGGTGGGAGAACCCAGTTCAGGACATTGGTCCACCAGAGACCTCGCAGCTCCACGTAACATCAAACAGCAAAAGCTCTCGCAGAGATTGCGATCTCAACACTAAGACCCAGCTCCACTCAATGACCAGCAAGCTACAGGGCTGGACACCCCATGCCAAACAACTAGCAAGACAGGAACACAACCCCACCCATTAGCAGAGAGCCTGCTTAAAATCATAATAAGGTTATAGACACCCCAAAACACACCACCGGACGCGGTCCTACCCACCAGAAACACAAGATCCAGCCTCATCCACCAGCACACAGGCACTAGTTCCCTCCACCAGGAAGCCTACACAACCCACGGAACCAACCTTAGGCACGGAGGGCAGACACCAAAAACAATGGGAACTACGAACCTGCAGCCTGCAAAAAGGAGACCCCAAACACAGTAACATAAGCAAAATGAGAAGACACAGAAACACACATCAGATGAACGAGCAAGGTAAAAACCCACCAGACTAAACAAATGAAGAGGAAATAGGCAGTCTACCTGAAAAAGAATTCAGAGTAATGATAGTAAAGATGATCCGAAATCTTGGAAATTGAATGCAGAAAATACATGAACTGTTTAACAAGGACCTAGAAGAACTAAAGAGCAAACAAACAATGATGAACAACACAATAAATGAAATTAAAAATTCTCTAGAAGGAATCAATAGCAGAATAACTGAGGCAGAAGAATGGATAAGTGACCTGGAAGATAAAATAGTGGAAATAACTGCCACAGAGCAGAATAAAGAAAAAAGAATGAAAAGAATTGAGGACAGTCACAGAGACCTCTGGGACAACATTAAACACACCAACATTCGAATTATAGGGGTCCCAGAAGAAGAAGAGAAAAAAAAGGACTGCGAAAATATTTGAAGAGATTATAGTTGAAAACTTCCCTAATATGGGAAAGGAAAGAGTCAATCAAGTCCAGGAAGCACAGAGAGTCCCATACAGGATAAATCCAAGGAGAAGTACGCCAAGACACATATTAACCAAACTATCAAAAATTAAACACAAAGAAAAAATATTAAAAGCAGCAAGGGAAAAGCAACAAATAACATACAAGGGAATCCCCATAAGGTTAACAGCTGATCATTCAGCAGAAATTCTGCAAGCCAGAAGGGAGTGTCAGGACATATTTAAAGTGATGAAAGGGAAAAACCTACAACCAAGATTACTCTACCCAGCAAGGATCTCATTCAGATTCGATGGAGAAATTAAAACCTTTACAGACACGCAAAAGCTAAGAGAATTCAGCACCACCAAATCAGCTTTACAACAAATGCTAAAGGAACTTCTCTAGGCAGGGAACACAAGAGAAGGAAAAGACCTACAATAACAAACCCAAAACAATTAAGAAAATGGTAAGAGGAACATACATATCAATAATTACCTTAAATGTAAATGGATTAAATGCTCCCACCAAAAGACATAGACTGACTGAATGGATACAAAAACAAGACCGTGCTGTCTACAAGAGACCCACTTCAGACCTAGGGACACATACAGACTGAAAGTGAGAGGATGGAAAAAGACATTGCATGCAAATGGAAATCAAAAGAAAGGTGGAGTAGCAATTCTCATATCAGATAAAATAGACTTTAAAATAAAGACTATTACAAGAGACAAAGAGGACACTACATAATGATCAAGGGATCAATCCAAGAAGAAGATATAACAATGGTAAATACTTATGCACCCAACATGGGAGCACCTAAATACATAAGGCAAATACTAACAGCCATAAAAGGGGAAATTGACAGTAACACAATCATAGTACGGGACTTTAACATCCCACTTTCACCAATGGACAGATCATCCAAAAGGAAAATAAATAAGGAAACACAAGTTTTAAATGATACATTAAGCAAGATGGACTTAATTTATATTTATAGGACATTCCATCCAAAAACAACAGAATATACTTTCTTCTCAAGTGCTCATGGAACATCCTCCAGGATAGATCATATCTTGGGTCACATATCAACCCTTAGTAAATTTAAGAAAATTGAAATCATATCAAGTATCTTTTCCAACCACAACGCTGTGAGACTAGACATCAATTACAGGAAAATGTGTAAAAAATTCAAACACATGGAGGCTAAACAATACAATACTTAACCAAGAGATCACTGAAGAAATCAAAGAGGAAATTAAAAAAAAAATACCTAGAGGGCTTCCCTAGTGGCGCAGTGGTTGAGAGTCCGCCTGCCAATGCAGGGGACACGGTTTCGTGCCCCGGTCCGGGAAGATCCCACATGCCGCCGAGTGGCTGGGCCCGTGAGCCATGGCCGCTGAGCCGTTGCATCTGGAGCCTGTGCTCCGCAACAGGAGAGGCCACAACAGTGAGAGGTCCGCATACTGCAAAAAAAATAAAAATAAAAAATAACCATATGCAAAAATTCTGATTAGGGAAAAAATAATAAAGTGGTAAGCTTTTATGTCTGTAATTTCTTCTCCAAAAACAAACGTTGTCCAGTTCCTTATCCATAAAGTGAGGGTAGGACCTCTCTGGATGGTTTGGGGATAAAGTATGTTGAAACAATTTGAAACATGTTAAATACTTTTGAATATTAGACATTTATATTCCAGGTAACAATCCAAGTGATCTGAGACTATTAATTCTCTCTGGTATTGAGCTGAGTAAAAGTGGGGTTGCTGCTGTAAACTGAGGTGATAGATGATACAATTTACAATAACTGAGTTTGTTGTAATTGCTATGTATCCAAAACGAGTTCTGTTCTGGCTGAAATCTTTTATGCGTTTCCTGTAAGTCTCCTGGGGCATTCTAATCCCTTTGTAGATTACCCTAAAATTTTTAGGACTACATTAGAGTTTGGACTTTATCTTAAAAAATATTTTAAGCAGAGAAATGACATGATTGACTTGGTATTTTGGAAAGGTCACTTTGGGTGCATTGTGGAGAAGGGATTAGGTGTGGTAGTTCAAGGGGCAAAACTCAAGGCACAGAAATCACTTAGGAGGTTGCAATAATCCAGAGGAGAAATGATAGCAGCCAGGCTGGGGAAATGGCATGTGTTGGGGAAAAAAGTAATAAAAATAGATCCGAAGAATCAACAGGTCCTATACCAAGTAGCCATAAACAACCAGAAAGATACAAACATGAGTGAAAGCCCGTCCATTGGATTGGACCTTCTTGGAAACTGGAAGTAAATGATGGAGCCTGCTTTGCCACGCCTCCAAGGACACTGCTGTTTGAGTTGCTGACTGCTTCATTCAAGAGCCTGTCCTGGACCCAAGTTGGTTGCAGTAGGCATTCCCAGTCACTTTCCCCTAGTTTTTCCCTTGTTTGGGTTGCTGGGGCCCCAGTTAGGTTCTCAGGCCGGGTGCAAACAAAAGGGGGGAGAGGTTCATGGGAAAAGAAAGGACATTTCATAAATACTAGTGATTACCGTAATAATTTCTCAGAGTGATTGTTCATAGTATTATAAAAGTTTAAAAGAGCAGCTATGGAAGCACCTGTTTTGTAGAGCAAGTAACAAATATTAACATTAACTAATGGAAAGATAAAAATTGAACCTATATCAATGGAGCTTTCAAAGGAGAATGTGAAAAGAAAGCACAGTATATAGAGTCTGAGAACTTGTATGTGCCTATAGCAACAAGAAAACACAGAGGAAAGGTAAACTTCGGACCATTATCATGGTGGCTACAAAGTCTCACTCTCTTGGGAAAGACTCCTGAAACTTTGCCCAGAACAAACATACTCCAGCCCTGTCAGATTGATAACATAGTTCATTGAGAAGAAAATCAGAAAACAGAGGGGCCTGGGCAAATTTCTTGAACTTTGTTCAGAAGAGCCTTGAGAATAGAATTTCATGAAGGACATTCCATCGAAATTACAATAGTGATGGTCCTCTATTTGACTTTAACCCGAGCCAGTCACTCTCAATGAATTATGGTAACTGTCATGGTTGTGTTCACAGTTTATGTGGTGTGTGTGTGAATGAGAGAGAAATATTTATCTTTATGACTAAGGCATCTTATGAAAACCAGAACAGTGACCTTTGTCCTAAACTGTCCCCTTTAAGGACTCTCAATCTAGAGAGAATGCTGTTTCCTTTCAAACTGAACAATAGGCACATTTTAACTTAAACTACAGTAAAATAGAAAAATGTCATCTTCTTGTTAGTAGAAGTTAGCTATGGTAAAATGCACAGGAAACAAAATAAAAAAAGGAAGTGATTTGTAGTTATTCATTTCCAAGGATAGGCTTTTGTAATCTATAAGGCAATCTAAACGATCACCTTCTCATTCCTTAATTAGAGTTGAGAAGTGGAAAGAGGAACCACACTCGATTGCCGGAGTCTCAGATCTTCAAGCCGGACAGTGTTGATTTCCTTTCACCATGGCCACTTCAGGACTTAACCACGGCAGAGGTGCTTTATAAATTTTTGTTGAATTATTGAAAAGTTATGCATGTTTTATTCACTCATATGTACCCAAAGCCAAGCACATAGTATATGACTGGTAAATATCAATATTTGTAGACTGAATGAATAACTAACCCCAACCCAAACCATGACAAAGTTGGTTCTCTGCATTCTTCTACCAGAGGTTCAGTGACCGGTTCCTCTGTTTCAACATCCCCTTCCTCCCTCGTGGTATCATTTGAGGAAGAGCTTAATATAGCAGTTACTTGCTCAGGCTCTAGAAACAGACAAGCCTATTTTCAAAAAACAGAAACTTAGTTTTACTACCTACTAGGTGAACAATTAGTTTGACCTCTAGCCTCACTATCTTTACTGGTAAAAGGAATAATAGTACCTACCCTGTAGAGTTGCTGTGAGGCTTAAATCAAACACAGCACAGAAAGCATGTAGCCCAGTACCTGGTAGATGGTAAGCACTTAGTAAAGTGTATATATCACATATAGTTTTTTAACTGCAACCCTGTTTAAACTTTGTATTTCTCCAAATATTAGCCTACCCACCACCACCAAAAAAAAAAAAAAAAAATGTGGTTTTCAACCTGGGTTTTGCCGATCCCTCAGAGGTTCTGTAACTGTTTGATATCAGTTTCAATTTGCTAAAGATACACCTTGGGAAGGAGGAAGATACTGAGAAGGTGGGAGTCAGGATCCCCCTTCATTTCCAACAAGAGCAGATTCACTTTGATTTCTTTTATGAATTGGAGTTATTTGAAGATTAAAAAAAAATCCCCCTGCTAAAGTCAAAGTTTGAAACCATGATCCTACATGACATTGCTTCTGCTCATGTGTTTTTTGTTTGTTTTTTTTATTATTTTTTTTTGCGGTACGCGGGCCTCTCACTGCTGTGGCCTCTCCCGTTGCGGAGCACAGGCTCTGGACGCGCAGGCTCAGCAGCCATGGCTCATGGGCCCAGCCGCTCCGCGGCATGTGGGATCTTCCCGGACCGGGGCATGAACCCGTGTCCCCTGCATCGGCAGGCGAACTCTCAACCACTGCGCCACCAGGGAAGCCCTGCTCATCTGTTTTAGTACAGTTGTAAAGAGATCTAGGTCTACTCCTTGCCAGTAACTGGCTGGGGTACCTTGGACAAATCCCTCATCTTCTCTGCTGTAAGCTCCCTATTCCACAAAATGTGTAGTTTGGAAAGAAAACGTGTAAGGTTCATGTTTTCCTATTAGTTTTATTTCTAGAGATCAACAAAACTTCTACAGAAAAGTTGTTTTGAATAGCTTGTTGAATTAAAACGTTTTGAATAGCTTGTTGAATTAAAAGTTTCTCAACATTTCACTCCAATAATCATTTAACTCCAGTAACCTGGTACACAAATAAACATGTGTTGACTGTTAAACAAATGAGTGAATGATTGATTTAGTTGCTCATTAAAATGGTGATGGACCCTCATGGGTCCCTGCTTTGCTTAAAGGAGCTGTGATGGGGTATGACAGTTCTTTTCTACCTGCTGAGGGTGCGGGGACGATGACAAGAGCATGAATCAGACGAGTTAGCTCCAGGTGACTCGGAGCAGGAGTTCCAGGTGTGCTGCTCTTCTTATCTCCTAATAGACTGTGAACCCAATTAATCAATCCATCCTGCCATTCACATCTCCCAGGCTTATGTCAAATCCATCTCTAGTCTCCTTTGCTAACACAGTAGACCAAGCCACCATCCTCTACTCTCACCCTACAACAGCCTCCTTAGGGTCTCCCTACTTCCACTCTTGTTACCTCCAATCTCTTCTAATTAGGTGCTCATTCTCTATCACTGGAACTTGAATGTTTCTTTCAGGGCACTAGCACACATTTGGTTTATTTTCTGTTTCTCTCACTGGACCGTGAACCCCATGAGGACAGAGACCTTTCTTATTCATCCCAACTTATTCAGCCCATCTCCACTCCTCACCTAGTGCTTAGCACATACCAGCCTTTCCATAAATAATCAATGAATGAATGCGTGTGAATTCTCAAAGGCTCAGAGACCCTGTCTTAATTCACCTTTGTGTTATCAGCACACAGGGCAATGTCCGGTACAAAGCAGGCATTCCCTACATATTTTTTCCACGTGTGGGTCAACAGATGAAGGGATGACTCCTTTCCAGGTTTTAGACAACAAAACCGTATTTGAATCTTCACTCTGCCAGCTGTGTGACTTTGAGCCTGGCCTTCAGTAACTGCCAAAGGAGCTAACAGTTATTTCGCACCAGCTCAGGCTGGTGAAGGGCTCTGCACAATGTCTGACACGGTGTGTACTCAACGCATCCCCACTACCAGTGGGGTAAGGTGCAGGGAAGAAATCTAGAAGAATCTAGAAGAGAAGAGGGAGGGGCGGGGCGAGAAGCTCCTTGCCAATACTGCGTTCTACGGCCGCCCGCCGGCTGGCCCTCCCGGCTCGCCTTCCGCCCCTCCCCCGCCCGCCGCCGTCACCCGGGAAACGGGACGCTATCGCCCGCCCGCCGACCTAAGCGAGTTTCATGGCAGCCACGAAGAAAGCAGTTTTGGGGCAGTTGGTGGGAGCAGTGGACCAGGGCACAAGCTCGACGCGCTTTTTGGTTTTCAATCCAAAAACAGCCGAACTACTTAGTCATCATCAAGTGGAAATAAAACAAGAGTTTCCAAAAGAAGGATGGGTGGAACAAGACCCTAAGGAAATCCTGCAGTCCGTCTATGAGTGTATAGAGAAAACGTGTGAGAAGCTTGGACAGCTCAATATTTCCAACATAAAAACTATTGGTATCGGTAACCAGAGGGAGACCACTGTGGTCTGGGACAAGTTAACTGGAGAACCTCTCTACAATGCTGTGGTGTGGCTTGATCTAAGAACCGAATCTACTGTTGAGAATCTTCGTAAAAGCATTCCAGTAAATAATAACTTTGTCAAGACCAAGACAGGCCTTCCACTTAGCACTTACTTCAGTGCAGTGAAACTTCGTTGGCTCCTTGCCAACGTGAGAAAAGTTCAAAAGGCAGTTGAAGAAGATAGAGCTCTTTTTGGGGCCATTGATTCATGGCCTATTTGGAGCTTGACAGGAGGAGCCAGTGGAGGCGTCCATTGTACAGATGTAACAAATGCAAGCAGGACGATGCTTTTCAACATTCATTCTTTGGAATGGGATAAAGAGCTCTGTGAAGTTCCAATGAAAATTCTTCCAAATGTCCGGAGTTCTTCTGAGATCTATGGCCTAATGAAAGCTGGGGCCTTGGAAGGTGTGCCAATATCTGGGTGTTTGGGGGACCAATCTGCTGCATTGGTGGGACAACTATGCTTCCAGGATGGACAAGCCAAAAACACGTATGGAACAGGCTGTTTCTTACTATGTAATACAGGCCATAAGTGTATATTTTCTGAACATGGCCTTCTGACCACAGTGGCTTACACACTCGGCAGAGACAAACCAGTACATTATGCATTAGAAGGTTCGGTAGCTATAGCCGGTGCTGTTGTCCGCTGGCTCAGAGACAATCTTGGAATTATAAAGACCTCAGAGGAAATTGAAAAACTTGCTAAAGAAGTAGGTTCCTCTTATGGCTGCCATTTTGTCCCAGCCTTTTCAGGGCTATATGCACCTTATTGGGAGCCCAGTGCAAGAGGGATCATCTGCGGGCTCACCCAATTCACCAATAAATGCCATATTGCTTTTGCTTCATTAGAAGCTCTTTGTTTCCAAACCCGAGAGATTTTGGATGCCATGAACCGGAACTGTGGAATTCCACTCAGCCATTTGCAGGTAGACAGAGGAATGACCAACAACAAAATTCTTATGCAGCTACAAGCAGACATTCTGTATATCCCAGTAGTGAAGCCCTCGATGCCTGAAACAACTGCCCTGGGAGCTGCCATGGCAGCCGGGGCTGCAGAAGGGGTTGGCGTTTGGAGTCTCGAGCCTGAGGATTTGTCAGCTGTCACCATGGAGCGGTTTGAGCCTCAGATCAACGCCAAGGAAAGTGAAATTCGTTATTCTACATGGAAGAAAGCTGAAGTCCATGGGTTGGGTTAGCACTCAGTCTTCGTAAAATGGTGACCCTAGCATCTTCAGTAGTTTACCCTTGGGCTTTTTTATAGTGAGTAGTGTGGTAATGTTAATCGGAGTAAGGTACCTATCAGGTGTGCCATAAATAATTCCAAGTCATGGATTCCAAAGATGCGAGCTCTTTACCTAACAAGAGAATTCAGTGATTCTGTCTCTTAATGGGCTGACACTATTCATAGACTCTGATTTTATTTATAAGCCACTTGCTGCATGACCCTCCAAGTAGACCTGTGGCTTGAAATAAAGAAAATGCGGCACACACAAAAAAAGTGATTTCTCAATTAGGAACAAAAAAAACAACCACAAGTTTTGCATACAAAAAGTCACAAACAACTCCCCTGAACTACCCAGTGGTTGTTATTTTTATCCAACTTTCTATTAAAACGTTGAAGGAGAAAGGGGCATGGTGGGGGGATGGGTAGTCAACTCTGTTGTTTTGCCCTCTTCCAGATCCCTTCTAGCAATGACTTGACAGCTACCTGCCACTTGGTGTTGGTCATCTATACAGGAAGATTTACAAAGAAAATATAGTGGGTGCTCACAGCATGAGGCACAATTTAGAATCCATCCATTTATTTAACACATCATAATTGAAACCCTTCACTGGCAAATCTTAGGGTAAAGACTTGAACCCTAAACACAGCCTGCAAGGATCTATCTGGTCCTTGGCTACCATTTTTGACTCATTTCACTCCATTCTCCTCCTTGTTCCCTGAGCTCCCACTATATTGGTCTTCTTTGAGTTTCAGCCACAGGACCTTTGCACATGTGCTTCCCTTTGCTTGAATTACATTCACCGCTATAATTAAAGTCAAGGTCACTTCTTCTGAGACTGACCTTCCAGTCTATGTCCTAGAACCTTCTCACTTATTCATAGTAGCATTTCACTTTGCAATTACACACCCAATTGTGTGGTTATTTTCTTTATGTTTCTCCCCCCCCCATAATTTGTACCTTCTGAGAATCGATGAATGATTTGGTTACTGAGTGTATCCCCAGCGCCCAGGATGGTTCCCGGCACGTGGGAGGTATTCAATAAATGTCCTTTGAATGAATAAGCGAAAGTTTTCCAGGATTCGTCTAGGAATCTGAGACACAAAGATGAGGAGGCCCCAGAGTTTGGGGGTGGTGTGGGGAACACAGACCAACAAACAGATGGGTACCAAGCTCCAGAGAAGCTAACTCCTGCGCCTTCCTCCAGCTGGTGGGAGATCCTAACCCTTCCCCAGCTGCAGACATCCTCGGAGGAAGAGGTGGGTTTAAAGGCAGATGCTGAAGCCTAGCGCACGGTAATCGACCAGCTGAACAATGGTCAGAGCCCGGTGGAGATCCCAGGTCTTGGGCGAGGTTGCAGGAGCCCGCGTCGCCGAGCTCTGGCAGGCTGCCAGGTGACCCCTCTCGTCCACCCTTGTGCCCCAACGCGGCGCGCTCTCATCTGCGCCCGGGCGCGCCAGCCAATGCGCCCCGGGCGCCGCAGCTGCTCCCGAGCCCGGGCGCGTGATTGGCAGCCTCCAGCTTCAGCTCCGGCGCGCCCTCCCACCCGAGACTAAGTCCAGTCCGCGCCCACTCCGGGGCGGTCGCCGCCTCCTCTGCGCCGGGGTGCCGGGCGCTGGGCCGGCAGGCAGCACACACCCGGCAGGCGCCGCGGAGCAGCGAGGTCCCAGGCGGCAGCGCTCGGCGCAGTCCTCGCTCCGGCCGGGCCATGAAGGTCGAGTTTGCGCCGCTCAACATCCCGCTGGCGCGGCGGCTGCAGACGGCGGCGGTGCTGCAGTGGGTCCTGTCCTTCCTTCTGCTCGGTAAGGACTCCCGGCCGCGCAAGATCCGAGCGAAACACCGCGGTGCCTGGGGCTCCGTCTCCCCCGTCCCGGACATCACTACTTCCCTTGTAAGCCAGAGCAGGCAGGTCACAGAGGGCATTTGTAGCTAATTTAGGACTCCCCTCTTTGATAAATCTTTCCACGTGAACCTTATAGCAAGCCACTGATTGGCGACTTCATTTTCCCCTGTGCTGTTTTTAAAACTCGAGGTGTACTTTACCCACAGTAAAAGGCACAGATTTTAACTCGATGAGTTTTTACAAATATATACATCCAAGTGTAACCACGACCCAATCGAGCTATAGGACATTGCACTTAAGCCCCTCAAAAGTAGATAAACTCGTTTCTTGAATTATTGATTCATAAATGGAAAAGCAATGCCCAAGGATTTGAAACCTGATTCCTTCCTTATCCCCACCCTCATAACAAATATCTGGGTTAGCTTTCCCGTGTTTAAGATTTTCCGGATGCAGAAAGCTACCTTGGTGCAAAGAAGACTGCACCACACGTTAGGTTGGGTTGGATGGCCTCTGTCTGTAAATAATTCGACCCAGGAGAGTGTGTTCTAGCCAGTTCCCAAGTTAAGCCCATGTAGAAATGCACAGGAGCCAGTCACTAGATGGGGCAGGGGGCTTATCTGGGAGCTTTTTCTCTGGATGTTTGTTCTGCTCTTGAGGGGGGCGGGGGCATGGGGAGGGTCAGGGAAGAGGAGGGGGTATAAGAGGACAGGAATTACTGCGAACTTAAACTCTTCAGAAGGCTAAAGTCATTTGTGTTTTATAAGATCATGGGTTGTACACTGTCCAGGCCACAGTGATAATAAATTCATTACACTGTAGAGGTTTACCATTTTGAAACCATGTTACATTTTGAATGCCTGGATCAGTGGTTCTCAACCCTGGCTGCACATTAAGATCACTGGAGGAATTTCTAAAAAATAAGATGCCCAGGCTCTATCCCTAGAATTTTGAATTCATTTGTTTCAGAAAGGAACCTGCACATCGGGATTTTTTTTTTTTTTTAATAAATTCTCCAAGTACAGCTAGAGTTTACTTAAAAAGGAAATTCAAATAATTAACTCATTAAGTCCTCCTAGGCCAAACTGTTGAGACAGCGTTACCCTTTGTTTTGCTCTAGGCCAAAGTACCACTGAGGTAACAGGTACACTTATCGAGGGCCTCGTGTGTGTCAGGTCCTGTTCTGCCAGCTACAGCTTGGCACTTGCCATCTGCCTCTACAAATCTAAGCACCATACACTAGTAACCATGTAATCTTCACAACAGCCCTATGAGGTAAGGACTGTGTCTTCCTGCGCTCATTGTACAGAGGAGGGAACTAAGAGGTGAAGTGAACTCTTCAAGGTCACACAGTTAGTAGGAGGTGGAGGGGCTGGGTGCAAACCTAAATATTGTACCCAGAGTTCCTGCTTTAGCCACTACGCTGTCCAATTTAATGCCTTGAACCTGGAGACTGACTTTCTTGCCCATCAGCCAGCACATCTCTGATAGCCCACTGTCCTTTCCTTCCATGGCCCTTATCATTGCTTGTATTTGTGTTATGTCTGTGGTTACTTGAGAAAGGTCTCTATTGACATCTGTAGGAGAGCAGAATTCGCCATCCCAAAATATGTCTCTTTGGTATATTAATTATTTTAAGCTGGTTATTTTTTAAGAAGCAGCAGACATAGGAAAAATTCTGAAAACCTAGCGGGAGTTACCCTTTTGTAAGAAACATTTACACTTATAAGGGAAATCTCTATTTGTAAGGGTGTCTCCCTTGCTGTATACCAGGAAGAGGATGATGACCAAATCTCTAGAAACCTACCAATGAAGAAGGCAGGGACTTAAATTTGCATAAAACCTTACCCTTCCTTACTGTGATTTTCCTGATAACGTCTCATAACTGACTTAACCCACGTTCAGTATCCTTTTTTGTCTTTAGCTGAGGATGGTATTTAAGGGGAGGGTTTTGGCCATTTTGGCAAGTTACTCAGTTTTCCTGGGTATCCCCCAGGCATACATATTATTAAAATTTTGTTTGATTTTCTCCCATTAATCTGTCTCATGTCAATTTAATTCTTAGATCAGCCAGAGGAATGTAGGAGGGTCGAGGAAAATTTCTTCCTCCCTGATACATCCTAGTTTACAGGCCCAGTGAGGGAGTACCCAGCACGTGCCTGGCCCATGGAAGGCACACAATAAGTACTGGTTGAATGTCTTCACTCTGTCACCCAAAAGGGAAGTGGTCCACCCCACATGTCCCTATTTGTATCAACTCATGTATGTAAATCCCCACAGCGACCCTAGAGGTAGGGGCTAACCCCTGTACTCATTTTCCAAAGATAGAGCTTGGAGGTGTAGTAACTGCTCAGGGTCACAAGGTGGGTGGTAGAGCCTTACGTGTCACATGTGAATGGACTAATGACTTAGACGTGGCCCACCAGTCCTAATTTGAATCAAACTACAGTGGCTTGACAGACAATTCATTTAAATGCTCTTATTGCATGCATTTGACATTCGTGTTACTAGGAGCATATTATTTTGTATTATCATATATTTTGGAAATTTTATTATGAAAAATTCCAAACACACAGAAAAGTAGAGAAGGGTATAAACTGCCATATACCCATCACTTGGATTTATAATTATTTTAACAATTTGCTATATTAGTTTTACCTATTTTGCAAAAATATTTTAAAGCAAATCACATTGAATTTTAATCCCAAGTACTTTAGCATGCCTATTATAAAATCGTTTTACATAATTATAGTAACATTGTTCCCATGTAGCATAATTAACAGTAATTGCTTAAAATAATCTAAACCAAGTCAATATTCGTATTTCCTAAAATTGAGCCCCCAATACACTTTTATGTGTGACTTACTTGAATCAGGATCCAAAAAAGCCCCCTGGGTTGCATTTAGTTTTTAATTGAGAACAGTTTTTCCCTCATTTGTTTTCTTGTCAGTGAAGCATTGAAGAAGCCAGGTTATCTGTCCTGCAAGATGTGTCACCTTCAGGAGTTCTCTGATTGCTATTTTGTAGGGTTAACATGTTCCTCAATTCCCTGTCTTTCTTCTAAAATGGAAGTTGGAGCTAAAGGTTTGATTAGCTTTAGGTGAAAGCTTTTTGCAAGTCCTTTTCCGAGGTGCTGTGTGTGCTCATGTTGCATCATGTCCGAATGCACATGATGTCTAGCCGTCCCATTATTAGCGCCTGAGAGTGGTCAGTGGGTACAGGTAGGAAGTAAGGTGAGGGGTGGTAATTGACATGCTGCAGATAAAAGTTCCCTGTTGACCGTTGACCTTTCACCTAGTCTCCATTAATGATCCTTGACCAAATTACCTGTTTTATTTGGGACTACAAAATGGTAATTTTCATATTCTATCATTCATTCTTCACATATTAACTAGAATTTATGCCAGGAATAATTTTTCCTCATCATCTAGGGCCATTGATTACCCTACAATTCAAGTCTTACAGTAAAGGCAATATAAACGCTTACCTATTTCTTTCCATTTTAATTATTTTAAAGTAAGGAGTTCATGTAGTATCTCCTTCCAATGGTGATAAGAGAAGTTTTATTAACTATGTATTTTAAAGTCTCTAAATCAAAATCTTGGAATGCATTTTTCTTTCCACCATCAGGAAATGAGTTTAAGCTATTAGCACTTGGGATATATTTTTTAATTTTTTTAATTTTAATTTTTTATTATTTTTTAATTTTTTTATTTTGCGGTATGCGGCCCTCTCATTGTTGTGGCCTCTCCCGTTGCGGAGCACAGGCTCCGGACGCGCAGGCTCAGCGGCCATGGCTCACGGGCCCAGCCGCTCTGTGGCATGTGGGATCTTCCCGGACCGGGGCACGAACCCGCATCCCCTGCATCGGCAGGCGGACTCTCAACCACTGCGCCACCAAGGAAGCCCGGGATATATATATATGTATTTTTTAAAAAGTAAAATGTTTCATTTAGTCATGAAATCAAATACTGTTTCCTCGAGATAAATGTTAAGTGCCTGTCTTCCAATCGTATAACATTGTATTATTTTTCGGTGTGCAACATAATGATTTGATATATGTCTATTGCAAAATGATTTCCACAGTAAGTTTAGTTAAAATCCATTACCACACATAGTTACACATTTTTTTTTCTCTTATGATGAGATCTTTAAGATTTACTCTCAGCAACTTTCAAATATGCAATACAGTATTGTTAACTATGGTCACCATGCTGTATGTACATTACATGCCCAGGACTTATTTATCTTATAACTGGAAGTTTTTACGTTTTGATCAATTTTACTCATTTTGCCTCCCCCCGGCCCCCCCGCATACCTCCACCTTTGGCAACCACCAATCTGTTCTCTGTATCTATGAGCTTGTTCTTTTGTTTTGTTTGTCCACACATGTAAGATTATGTATTTGTCCTTCTCTGCCTCACTGATTTCACTTAGCATAAAGCTCTCAAGGTCTATCCATGTTGCCACAAATGGCAGGATTTCCTTTCCATGGCTGAATAATATTCTATTTCATATGTGTAGTATATATCACATTTTCTGTATCCATTCATCTGTTGATGGACACTAGTTGTTTCCACGTCTTGACTATTGTAAATAATGCTGCCGTGAACATGGCAGGGTGCAGATATCTTTTCCAGATAGTGATTTCATTTCCTTCAGTAAATGCTGGGAAGTGGAATTGCTGGATCACCTATCTTCCAATCTTAATATTCAAGAAACGGAAACATTACTTTACTAGCTTGTGTGCTACCAACCTGCTAACTGAAAAGTGGAAAACTGAAAAGGAGAGAGACAACATTTATTGATCATCTTCTATCTACAACTCCTTGTGGCAGGAATTATTTGATTGATTGATTGATTGATTGATTGATTGCGGTACGCGGGCCTCTCACTGTTGTGGCCTCTCCCATTGCGGGGCACAGGCTCCGGACGCACAGGCTCAGCGGCCATGGCTCACGGGCCCAGCCGCTCCACGGCACGTGGGATCTTCCCAGACCGGGGCACACACCCGTGTTCCCTGCATCGGCAGGTGGACTCTCAACCACTGCGCCACCAGGGAAGCCCTAGATTTATTTTTTTAGGTGAGAAAACTGAAGCTCAAGAGGTATGTATCTTACCTAAGACCATGTGGTGAGACTGTGATCTTTTACTGAATGGGTCTATTTATTTACTTATTTCTTTAAGCAGCCTTATTGTGACACTGTCAAACAGTTAACTGCCCATATTTATTTTATTTTATTTTTTGGCTGTGCCGTGCGGCTTGTGGGATCTTAGTCCCCCGACCAGGGATTGAACAAGGGCCTTTGGCAGTGAGATCTCAGAGTCCTAACCACTGGACTGTCAGGGAATTCCCACTGCACATATTTAATGTGTACAGTTTAAGTTGTCACATATGCACACCCGAAAAAAATATTGCCACAATTAAGATAGTGAATATAGCCATCATCCCCAAAGGTTTCTCATATCCCTTCTGTAACCCCTCCTTCCCCCATCTACAAGCATCCACTTAATGTGGTGCTGTCATTCATAATACTAGTTTGGATTTTCTAGTGTTTTATATAAATGGAGACACAGCATATGTACTCTTTTTTTGGGGGGGGGTCTGGCTTCTTTCACTGAATATAATTATTTTGAGATTCATTCTTTTTGTATGTGTATTAAGTAGTTCATAGCTTTTTTGTTTCAAAGTGGTATTCTAGTGAGTGAATATATTGCAATTTGTTTGTTCATTCATCTGTTGATGAATATTTGGGTTGTAGCTATTATCAATAATACTGCCGTGAACTTCTACCTACAAGTCTTAATGAATGTATACTTTCTTTATTCTTGGGTAAACCTAGGAATGGAATGGTTGATCAGGTTGGAGCAGGTTTAACTTTTTAAGAAATTGCCAAACTTTCTTCCCAAGTTATTGTACCAGTTTACATTCCCACCAGCACCGTATGAGAGTTCCAGTTGCTCCATATCCTTGCCATCATTTGATATAGGCAGTCCTTTTAATCTTTGCAACTTTTTTTTTTTTTTTTTTTTTTTTTTTGCGGTACGTGGGCCTCTCACTGCTGTGGCCTCTCCCGTTGAGGAGCACAGGCTCCGGACGCGCAGGCTCAGCGGCCATGGCTCACGGGCCCAGCCGCTCCACGGTACGCGGGATCCTCCTGGACCGGGGCACGAACCCGTATCCCCTGCATCGGCAGGCGGACTCTCAACCACTGCGCCACCAGGGAAGCCCCTAATCTTTGCAACTTTAACAGGTGTGTAGTGGTGTCTCTCATTGTAGCTTTCGTTCACATTTCCCTGATGTCTAATGATGTTGAACATCTTTTCATGTGCTTGTTTGCCATTTGTATGTTTTCTTTTTTTAAAATAATCTTTCTTTTAATTTAGTCTTATTTCATTTTTTTAATATAAATTTATTTGTTTTATTTATTTATTTTTGGCTGTGTTGGGTCTTTGTTGCTGCGCACGGCATTTCTCTAGTTGTGGTGAGCGGGGGCTACTCTTTGTTGTGGTGCGCAGGCTTCTCATTGCGGTGGCTTCTCTTGTTGCGGAGCGTGGGCTCTAGGCACGCAGGCTTCAGTAGTTGTGGCATGCAGGCTCAGGAGTTGTTGCTCACGGGCTTAGTTGCTCCGCGGCATGTGGGATCTTGCCAGACCAGGGCTCAAACCCGTGTCCCCTGCACTGGCAGGCGGATTCCTAACCACTGTGCCACCAGGGAAGTCCCTGTATGTTTTCTTGGTTGAAGTACCTGTTTAAATCTTTTGCCCATTTTTGATTGGGTTGCTTGCTTTCCTATTATTGAGTTTTGAGAGTTTGTGTTCTTCTGGATACATGTCCTTTATCAGGCATACACTTTGCATAGATTTTTTTCTTCCAGTCTATGGGTTATCTTTTGTGTATCTGAAAAGCAGAAATTTTAAATTTTGGTGAAGTCTAACTTATCCATATTTTCTCTATGGGTTGTGTTTTTGGTGTTATATCTAAGAAATCTTTGCTTAATCCCAGTTCACAAAGATTTACTATGTTTTCTTCAAGTTTTATAGTTTTAGGTTTTACATATAGATCTATGATCCATTTTGGGTTCATTTTTGTATGTAGTACAAGGTCCAAGTTCATTTTTTTGGCATATGTTTAATTGTTGCAGCTCTGTTGTTCAAAAGAAAAAAAAAGCTGTTTTTTCTTTACTGCACTGGGCTTGTGCTTTTGTCAAAAATCAGTTGTCCATATATGTGTGCATTTATTTCTGGATTATTCTGTATCATTAATCTGTTTATCTATCTTGATGCCATTACCATGTTGTTTTGATTACTGTGACTTTATAATAATTCATGAAATCAGATAGTGTTAGCCCTCAAGCTTTGTTCTTTTCTTCAGAGTTGTTTTGACTATTA
The DNA here is from genome assembly GCF_025265405.1 of Mesoplodon densirostris. Classification (NCBI taxonomy): domain Eukaryota; kingdom Metazoa; phylum Chordata; class Mammalia; order Artiodactyla; family Ziphiidae; genus Mesoplodon; species Mesoplodon densirostris. The sequence continues at coordinate 16,057,713 of NC_082668.1, read as the reverse complement.
TAGGTTCTTTACATTTTCATATGCATTTTAGAATTGGTTTGTCAGTTTATACTAAAAAGCCTGCTGGGGGTTTCATTGGAATTGCTTTTTGATTGAGATTAGTTTATAGTTTAATTTGGAGAAAATTGACGTCAAAAAATGCTGAGTCTTCCACTGTTGATTTTATTTATATCAGAAGTTTTCAACTTTAGAGTATATCTAAGAATCACCTGGGGACTTGTTAAAATGCAAATTCCCCAGAGATTTTGATTCTGTAGGTGTCAGGGAGGGCCCTTAAAATTGTTTTCACTTTTTATTTTGAAGTAACTTCAAAAATAATAATTGTAAGTTTTTTTGTAATTTTTTATATTTCTTCATCAAATTCCCCAAATGTTAACATTTTACCATGCTTCCTTTATCTTTCTCTCTTACACATGTATATCATCATCATCATCATCTGAACTCTTTAAGAGTAAGTTGCAGACATGGTCTGCCTTTATCCTTAACTACTTCCGCACATATTTCCTAATATATATCTCTTACATAACCACAGTACAATTATCCAAATCAGAAAAATAACAGTGTTGCTGTACTATGACCTAATCCCGAGGCCCTATTCATATTTCAGCGATTGTCCTGCTGATGTCCTTTATAGCAAAGGAATCCACATGTTGTATGTAGTTACATCTTTTTAGTCTCCCTTAATCTGGAAAATTTTGAGGGAGCACATTTTAGCATTCACTCTAGTGATTCATACTAGATTCCTGGACTTGCATGAACACTATTGTGCCTCTTTTATCATGGATTATTTATGTGGTTTTCAGTTTGTAGGTATACAAAGTATTTGTGCTTCTTTTGTCCTTCAGCTTGTAAAGCTTTCTGAAATAGTATGAAAATGGGACTGGTTTCAACTGGATCCTTGTTATAATTTATTTGACTTCATTAGGCAAAGAAATAGGTCCAATAATGAATTTACTTTTAAACAAGGAAAATGCAGATCCTTGTACGGCAATACTTTTAAAAGGCGGTATGGAGCAAACCCACATATGAGGAATACTAGGCTGAAAAATTCTGCAAAGTGTTCTGAGATTTGTCTTTGAGCCCCATCCTCATCCTAAGAAATTCTGAGAGGCAAGTTTTCTTAAAGCAGGAATTTTAAAAATTAGAGGAATGTTGTACTTACATTCTTATACTCAGCAGATGACACCGATTGATGTTTTGAAATACAATGCCTCAGGAATAAAAAGGAAAAGAATGTGACGTGCTAAAGGATTTTGCTTGCCTCTCAGTTGTTTTCTTTCTCCATACTATGTTAAATGGCTAAAATAAGTATAGAAACAGTTTTCCCAGGGAGAAAAATGAAAATTTTTGGATACAAGTGGAAGGGATACACATACAAGTTAAATTTTTTTTTTTTTTTTCGGTACGCGGGCCTCTCACTGTTGTGGCCTCTCCCGTTGCGGAGCACAGGTTCCAGACGCGCAGGCTCAGCGGCCATGGCTCACGGGCCCAGCCGCTCCGCGGCATGTGGGATCTGCCCGGACCGGGGCACGAACCCGTGTCCCGTGCATTGGCAAACGGACTCTCAACCACTGCGCCACCAGGGAAGCCCTGGATCGCTTTCTTTAAAATGGCTAATTTATGTTATGTGAATTTCACCTCAAAAAACAAAAATAGCAGGAGGCAGCTTCCTCAATGATGTAGAGAAAGTAGAATCTATGGCAGTTAAGTAAAAATAGAGTATAAGTGATTGGGGGCTGACTTGTGGTTTCCTATCCAGAATGTACCCAAGTCAAGGAAGCTGAAATTTAGGGGAATTCCCTGGCGGTCCAGTGGCTAGGACTCTGCACTTCCACTGCAGGGGGCACGGTTCCATCCCCGGTCGGGGAACTAAGATTCCCACACACTGTGATGCAGCCAAAGAAAAAAAAAAAAAAAAAAGAAGAGCTGTTCCTGGGTGGTGCGTGGGGCTGGCGGCCGACAGCTGCCCCTGCCGCCACCAACATGGAGAGTTTGTACCGAGTCCCGTTCTTAGTGCTCGAATGTCCCAACCTGAAGCTGAAGAAGCTGCCCTGGGGGCACATGCCGTCGGCCATGACAATGTACCACCAGAGCGGTGGTGGTGTCTTACTTCCTCATCGCCGGAGGAATCATTTATGATGTTACTGTCGAACCTCCAAGTGTCCGCTCCATGACTGATGAACATGGGCATCAGAGACCAGTAGCTTTCTTGGCCTACGGAGTAAATGGACAATATATTATGGAAGGACTCCCATCCAGCTTCTTGTTTACAATGGGAGGTTTAGGTTTCATAATCCTGGACCGATCCAATGCACCAAACATTCCCAAACTCAATAGATTTCTCCTTCTATTCATTGGATTCTCCTGTGTCCTACCGAGTTTTTCCATGGCTACGGTATTCATGAGAATGAAACTGCCGGGCTATCTGATGGGTTAGAGTGCCTTCTGAGAAGAAATCGGTGGATACTGAATTTGCTCCTGTTAATGAAGTTTTAAAGGTTGTACCAGTCCTCTGATATGAAATATGGAAAAGGATGAAAAGCAGCAGAAAAGAAACATCTAGTGAAAACATAGGAAGCGTATTATAGCTTGGACTAGAATGCCTTCTTGGTATCAAAGAGACAAGCTTATCGGTATTTTTTCCTGCTGGCCCATACTGGCATACCAACGATGTTAAGTGGCATTTTCTTCTTTTTTTTATTTCTTAAAGAAAATATACTTCATTTTTACAACTATAATATTGAATAAAATGATTAATTTTTTACAAACCCCTTAACATTTTTTGGAGATGACATTTCTGACCTTCAGAAATTAATGTAAAATCAGGAAGTGAGATCCCATAAGCTGAGAACTCTGGACAGCTGATCAGCTTTACCTGTGGTGCCTTGCCTTTAAACAGAGTGTGTGACAGTACATCATTTCAGATATGTATGTAAGACTGTTTCCTGAACAATAAGATGTATGAAAGGAGAAGAAATAAATAATTTTTCTAATAAAAAAAAAAGGCAGCTGAAATTTAGGCCTTCAGTGCAACTTGGTTTGTGAATCTAAACAATTTTTTTTAAAGTATCAACATTAGTTTTCCGAGCTGCACAATGTTTTGGAGTAAATATTTTTAACTTTCTCTTCTGTTTGACCTCCAGTTTAGGAGAATCGTGTTACCTTGGATTGCTTAGTGGGATAAAAATAGAAAATAGAGGTGATCTAGTCACCTGGTTTTTATAGTGTTTTCTGCTTTCAATCCAATTTAGGATCAAGGGATTAAAAAACTATTTTGGTGCTGTTTGTGATATGAAATAGAATCTTTATGCAAGATTATGTTATTAGAGAAAAGTTGTTAGAAGCCCAAATATTCAAAAACAAAAGAATTTGAATTAGTACTGACAACCAATGGAATGTTGCTCAGTCATTAAAAATAACACTTATGGGGGCTTCCCTGGTGGCGCAGTGGTTGAGAGTGCGCCTGCCGATGCAGGGGACACGGGTTCATGCCCTGATCCGGGAAGATCCCACATGCCGTGGAGCGGCTGGGCCCGTGAGCCATGGCCGCTGAGTCTGCGTGTCCGGAGCCTGTGCTCCGCAACGGGAGAGGCCACAACAGTGAAAGGCCTGCGTACCAAAAAAAAAAAAAAAAAAACCCACTTATGGAGAGGTTTTAATGCCAAATTTATAATACCAAGCAGCTAAGATGAGATAATCGTAAGTGATCAAATACAGAATAAAAAATATGTGTGATCAACTGTGTTAAAAAAACATAACCTGTTTGATGGAAAAAGACAGGAAAATTTAACAGTAGTTTTTGTTGGGTGACAGGAATATGAGTGTTATCTTGTCTGCTTCTACTTTTTACATTCTCCAAATGTATCCTAGTAAACACAGTTATTATAAAAATGGCTCCCATTTGTCAAGCGCTTGCTCTGTGCCAGGCAGTGTAACATCTCTCTGTTTATTCCCCCAACAGTCCTTGGAGAGTGGTGCTGTTATTAGCCCATTTCACAGGTAAAGGAATCGAGGCTCAAGAAGTAAAAGACCTCACCCCAGGTCAGGAAGCTGGTTGGTGGCACATTCCAACATAAGGAGTCCAATTTCCCATCCATGTCTTAACCACTGTACATGCAAAACACATAATAAATGTTAGAGACATGCAGTGTGTATTCACCTAGAGGAATGTGGTTGGGTGAGTTGACCATTGAATTAGTAGCCGGAGGACTTTGTTTCTGGACCTACTTTTGACTCACTCTGTGGTTGAAATTAAGTCAATTTGCTTTTGGTCTTAGTTTCTCCACCTTTATAGTAAAGAAAATAAAACCTTTCATGTGCCTGATTCTTTATGTTTATGAACCTGCTTATGTACTTGTAATAAACACATGTTTTTGGTGTTAGGACCATTAGCTGGGGATAGTTTGGTTTTCTAAGAAAAAAAAAAAAGTGCCTGGGTTTAAGGATTAGGCAGATCCAGGTTCAAGTCCTTTGGACACTCAAACTCCCTGAGCCTCAGTTTCCACAACTGCAAAATGGGGACAGAGGGTTGCAAGCAGGAGTAAATAATGTTGCCCATGCGAGACAGTTACTACTCAGTACCTATGCCCTCCCTCCCTTGCTCCATCATAGCTCACCTGATTCAGCTTGGGGTAGAGAATAATGAGACCTATTTATGTTTCTTGTAAATGTTTTGCACATTTTAATAAAATAAAATTAATTAACAGGGGTACATTGTCAGCACACAGACCTGGGTAGAAGGAAGCAGGTAAATCAAAATAGAGTGATCTTGGTAGGAATGAGGGCAGAGGACACTCTTTTGGCCTCACTTCTAGACTCGTGGAAACTTTCAGAATGCAAGAAAACACCCCACTGAACGGTGGAGGGCACATGCTTCCTTAACCTTTCACACACTTTTAACCTTTAACCCACCCTGGAGAGAGCAAGTCAGTCCTTTAATGGGTTCAATTCAGTATTTGGGTTAAATCTATACTGGGAAATGTATTGATTTATATATTTCTAGAAATATAAACATGTGTTCTGTTTTTGCCAAAAAAAACACACCCAAATCTATACCTACATCTATAGCTATAAAACAATAATAGATCAAGGTGCTCAAGTCAGATACCATGATGGATTGTTTGGGGACAAAGCTCTTTTTCATAAAGGTGAGAATGGATAGGAGCTTGGGGGACCAAAGTTAGTACTAGATTAGAGACTGTAGCACATAATAAAGAAGAAAGAGGTCCTGGCACTCCTTAACCCAATAGTAGTAGCTGGCATTGGTTGAGCACTTACTCTGTGCCAGGCTTTAAGTCTTTGTGCTCCGCCCCATTGATATATTTTTCTTTTCATAAATAGTTTTTAGTACAACACATAGCACAGGCATAAAAAGAAAATGTCTAGCTTAGCTTAACGTATTACTTTAAGGCAACTATTCTTGTCCCTACTGCCCAGGTCAAGTTTGATCAATTCCTGCTTCATCTATTGGAAGCTACAGCCTTAGGTGCACAAGCAATTAAGATTGCTCTGTCATTACGAAATGTCAAGAGAAGTGGTAAGTGAGCTAAGGTGTCGAGTCCCACCGTGCCATGTCTACCTCTGGCAATAGACTTCCGGGACATGAAGGTTGTCATTGGAATGTGCCCTCTTCATGGGCACGTGCATAATGGCTGCTCAGTCAAGGTGACCACTTGTAGTAGGAATTCGTCCTGTCAGCGACAGTTCCTCGATGTATCATGTCGGGGAGATGGTGTAGGGCCATGGGCTTTGAGAATGCACCTTGAATTTAGACAGGTCAGCCACTTACACCTCCGTGTCGTTTGGGCAATTCACTTAACCTCCCTAAGCTGCTCTTTTCCCTCTTATAAAAAGAATGTTAGGAGCGCTAGGGCGGCTTCATTGATGCTGTGGCGATATGAGGATTAAATTTAAAAATATTTTGGTGGAATCCACAATATGGTACTTGGTATATACTAAACATCCAAGAAATGTTAGGTCATACTGTACCATTCCTGTCTTGTTACATCACCTCACTTGAACCAAGGTTCAGTTGAACACACTTTGTATATATTAGATTCCCCCTACCTTGGGCGAATGATTGTACAGTACAGTGAGTAGATGCTAACTGACCCTGATTCCTGAGGTCTTCCCCTTTCTTACAGCACAGGTGTGCCTTGGAGTCATTGTGTTCCTGATCATATACAACTACTGGTTCCTCTACATCCCTTATTTGACATGGCTTTACTTTGACTGGCAAACCCCAGAGCAAGGAGGCAGGAGATCTGACTGGGTCAGAAGCTGGACCATTTGGAGGTACTTTAAGGACTATTTTCCAATTCATGTGAGTAGATTTTTTTTTTTTTTTTTTTTTTGTGGTAGGCGGGCCTCTCACTGTGGTGGCCTCTCCCGTTGCAGAGCACAGGCTCTGGACGCGCAGGCCCAGTAGCCATGGCTCACAGGCCCAGCCGCTCCGTGGCATGTGGGATCTTCCCGGACCGGGGCACGAGCCTGCGTCCCCTGCATTGGCAGGCGGACTCTCAACCATGCGCCACCAGGGAAGCCCTAGACTTGTTTTATATAGTATGGTTTTAAGCTGGGAAAAGAATTCAAATGTGTTTTTATCACATGTTTTTCAAGCTTTTCCCTTTTTAGAGGGAGAGAGCCTGCAATTCAGCCCAAGTTACTAAATGGAGTCTAACCTAAATTGACAAAATTTAGAAGGCTGTGTATGAGGGGCTCTGGGTTCAGGAAACAGTTTAAAAATTTGGAAACAGCTCTACCCCAGGAAACGAAAATGAGTCATGTTCTTCATTTCCTCTTGAACGTAGAACTAATTCTGAGTCCTTCTGTTTCTTATTGGAAACTAATCAGGGAACATTTTATTCTTTTATGTCAATATAAATGCACTGTAGCTCGTCAAAACTTGGGATTTGAATCCAAGTCACAACTACATATTTGGGTTTCACCCCCATGGAGTGCTTGTTGCTGGAGCCTTTGGAAACTTTTGTACAAATTATTCAAACTTCAAGGAGCTGTTTCCTGGCCTTACTGCGTATCTTCACGTGCTTCCATTTTGGTTCCGGTGTCCGTTCTTCCGAGAATATCTGATGAGTGGTGGTAAGTGAAGGCAGATCACTGTTTCTCTAGGGTTCTGGGTGGGCAGGACCACACAGAATGTCCCCTCCCAAACCAGCTGGGTTTACAGTTTCTTAGAGTAAAACTCTAAGGAGATGGATTTGGGAGAACTCAGCACACATAAGTGGGGTTTGAATCCATGTGCCACGTGTAGAGATAGGGTTAAAAACAACAGGGACGAAAAAGGAGCCTGTCTTAGTTCAGCTGCTGTAAGAGAATACCATAGACTGGGTAGCTTGAACAATAGAATTTATTTCTCACAGTCTGAAAGCTGGGAAGATCTGGTGTCTGGTGATGGCCCACTTGCTGGTTTGCAGATGGCCATCTTCTCATTGTATCTTCACATGGTGGAAAGAGAGAACATGCCAGCTCTGCTCCTCTTCCTATAAGAACATTAACCCCATTCCTGGGGGCTCCACTCTCATGACCTAATTACCTCCCAAAGGCCCCACCTCCCAATACCATCCTATTGGGGGTTAGGTTTCAACATATGAATTTTGGAGGAGCGTAAACATTTAGTCCCTAACAGCCCTGAGAAATAGCAGCATTTAAACATGGCCTGAAGAAGGGAAGCCTCAGGAGGAAACTGAGAAGTGTCCAGAGGCCAATGAGGACTGCCAGGTGTCTGGAAATCCACGAGGCCCTCTTTCCAGTGGAAGCAATGCCTCCAGCTCTGACTCAGGGCACGCAGAGTAGAATGGCCGTGGCTTTGAACTCAGGGAAAGCTCACACCTATTTGCGCTCAGGTTCTCTACCCTCTAACCTACCCTCCTCCGCCTCTTCTCTTCAGAGAGTCGCTGATCATTCAGAATCCTGTCCTAATTTTATATTCCCCCAATAATAGGAACCCACAGTAAAATGAGCATGTAATTTCCTTCAAGAGACGAAGGGTCGTGTCTTGATAAAACTAACACGTTCTTTTTTTTTTTTTTAACATACAGGATAGCCCATTCTCAAGGCTCTGACCTTTATTTATTTAGTTAATAAAATATTTATTTATTTTTGGCTGCATTGGGTCTTTGTTGCTGTGCACGGGCTTTCTCTAGCTGTGGTGAGCGGTGGCTACTCTTCATTGCGGTGCGCGGGCTTCTCATTGCGGTGGCTTCTCTAGTATGGAGCATGGGCTCTAGGTGCGTGGGCTTCAGTAGTTGTGGCCCGCGGGCTCTAAAGCACAGGCTCAGTAGTTGTGGTGCACAGGCTTAGTTGCTCCATGGCATGGGGGATCTTCCTGGACCAGGGCTCGAACCCGTGTCCCCTGCATTGGCAGGCGGATTCTTAACCACTGCGCCACCAGGGAAGCCCCACATTCTTTTATGACTAAAAAAAAGAAAACGGATAAAATCAAGAATGGAAGGAAACAATAAGACATTAAAAAGTGGTTGTCTCTGAAATATGGGTCACAAGTTGTTTTGTTTTCATTGTGATTCTTTTCCTCGAAGAGTTCATAGTATTTTCCTCCAAGAGTACATAGTCCATTTAAAATCTGAAAAGGAGTCTTTAAAGTTATTTTTACATGGGAAAGGCTGATATAAAGGCTGAACAATTATGTAACTTACATCTTAAATAAACAATTTACCAAAGTCAAACTAGACATTTGGGAATCACGCACGGGTTTAGCAATTGATGTAGGTTATTTGTCAGATGTCTGAATTTTTGAAACCATTTACATTATAAATCCATGTCTGAGAAATAAGAATCCATAAAGAATACCTGAAAACAGACCATTGTGTGTTCAAAAGATCCAGGGCAACCTCTTGGAGGTTATACTGTTTGGTTGTGAGCAAGGATCTGCCAGAATAAGGAGCAAGACTACCACATACACCTATGCAGATTTGTACACTGAACAACTCTGGGGGCACCTTTCACTTATAATGCAATATGAATGGAATCTGTAGAAATGAGCAGTACACAACCTACCTGAACAAGTGATAGACCTAGTAATAAGCAAGTGACATTTTAAAGACCTAACCCTGTCACCTGCCAGAATGTTAGATCTTATTAATGGAATCTATTACCAAAGGTTCGGCTATGAAAAAATTATAAACCTGCAAACTGCTCCAAATGTAAGCAGTCTAGGAAATTCTGTGAAATATTTGCTGGTGCCATAGACTATTATGATAAGAGTGTAAAAGGGCAATTAGTTAACGCCTTTTGTTTTATTCACTAAGGGTCAGTCTCAGTTTCCAGGAGAAGTGTGTCTCACGTGCTAAGCAAGGAAGGAGGTGGAAACATCTCAGTCATTGTGCTTGGGGGTGCAGAGGAATCACTGGATGCCCATCCTGGAAAGTTCACTCTGTTCATCCGCCAGCGGAAGGGATTTGTGAAAATTGCTTTGACCCATGGGTAAGTGGCTTTTCATTTCAGGCAACTGGGTCAGGGAAGTGGACACATTATTAAATGAACACAAAGAAGTAAAGTAATTTTTCTGGCCCTTAAAGACGGAGCTCCTAATCGGCTTCCCAATGAAAGCAGATGTAAATGTTTATGGAGAATGAAATACAGCCTTCCCACTAAGGTAACTCAATGTCATGGCATCCAGCAATTCAACTTGTCTATAAGAGGAAAACAAAAAACCACAAAATTTTATATGCACAGTATAAATTCCCAGCCAAATGAACAAATGAACCATGGCCAAAACCACAGATGACAAAGAAGCTTCCTGGAACCTTGAATTTCTATAGAATAAAATTCCACAAACCACTAAGACTGCTGAGGTACCTCCCCAAAGGACCTCAAGTATAAGTCAGTTTCAACGTACGGAACATGAACTTGGCACTGTAGGGAGGCTTGGGAACATTAAAGAATTATTTGGAATCTGTTGTAAAAGTCAGCTGGGCTAAATGAAATATTTAAATCCTTTTCATTGAAAATGCTTATTCTTCCTCCTTGTTATTTGCAGTGCTTATTTGGTGCCAGTGTTTTCTTTTGGTGAAAATGAACTATTTAAACAAGTTAGCAACCCTGAAGGCTCATGGCTTCGAACTGTGCAGGAGAAACTACAGAAGATCATGGGATTTGCTTTGCCACTGTTCCACGCCAGAGGAATTTTTCAATACAATTTTGGCCTAATGCCCTATAGGAAACCCATCCACACTGTTGGTATGTACATCAAAGACTCGAGGCCTGTTAAACTGAGTAAAAAGGATTACCTTACTTTGAGCTATGTTTATTGTTACTGAAATAACTTTGAGTAAGAACTTCCTAAAATAATAATCCTATAGGTGTTATTTGAGCTTCGTTTACAGTCTGTCTTTTATTTATGAAATGACTATGATTTCCATTTGAATGGGAATCAATTATTTTAAAAATATTGCTATTGAACTACAAATAGAATTCAATTTTAGAAATAGAATTTCTAATACTCTATGATGACTCTATTTCTCTGTACTAGCAGATTACAACATAGCAGTTCTTTGAACACGTTACATCAGAGTCTATTAATATGTGAACATTTCTGTGTAATAGATGTCTTCATCATGTTCAGTTCACATAGGCATCAGCTCATACGGCAAAAGCATTTTTTCCCCAACTAGATACATGTATTCTAATATAGACTGATTTTATCTTTAAAAATGGCACGTGTGGGGGGATTAAAATGGGGGAGGAGGATGAGGAACACATTAACCCCAAACTCCTAATTTATCCCTCCCCCCGTCCTTTGCCATTTGGTAGCCATAAGTCTGTGGGTCTATTTCTTTTTTGTAAATAAGTTCATTTGTATCTTTTTTTTTTTTTTAGATTCCACATATAAGCAATACCGTATGGTATTTGTCTGTCTCTGTCTGGCTCACCTCTCTAGGTCCTTCCGTGTTTATAGCTGTTTTTTTTGTGTTTTTTTTGCGGTACGCAGGCCTCTCACTGTTGCAGCCTCTCCCGTTGCAGAGCACAGGCTCCGGATGCGCAGGCTCAGTGGCCATGGCTCACGGGCCTAACCGCTCCGCGGCATGTGGGATCTTCCCGGGCCGGGGCACGAACCCGCGTCCCCTGCATTGGCAGGCGGACTCTCAACCACTGCGCCACCAGGGAAGCCCCATAGCTCTGTTTTTTACTTAATGCCTGTCAAGCATGCATCTCTTTAAAGACTCAGAACAAAAGAAAATTGCTTCAGTGCATCCTTCCCCTTACCCCCGAACAATTACATCAGAAACACCAATTCTAGTCTCTAGCATCCTCAGAATCCTGCTATTATGTGAAGCCTTTTAAAAACCAAGCTAAGAATATGCATGTTTCATAAAGACTCAGCTGCATGCTCTTATGGTGGTCAGGTGGGAGTCAGACGGCTAAGAGCAGCCTGGTTTGTGTGAACCAGACCCTCAGACCATGTGTATTTAAAGACTTTTATTTACTTGGAGAAACACAAGTTAGGGATAAGTTATTTACAGTTCCATAAACAAAAGCAAATCTATGTATCATTCACGTGCGCCAGAGAATAAAACACAACATGATTTTGAAACCATGATCTAAGTTACTATGCTCATTTCTGCTTTAAATCAGTGCGCTTCAAACCCAGAGCTGTTTCTCTGCTGACTCCCTGACACACCCCAAGCAGAATTCAGGCAGCGTCCAGAGTGGCAAGTTATTTTGGGGTCCTTCTGCTCCCCCCTCTACTTAATTAAGAGTTTGTTGGGGTTTCCCTGGTGGCGCAGTGGTTGGGGGTCCGCCTGCTGATGCAGGGGACACGGGTTCATGCCCCGGTCTGGGAGGATCCCACATGCCATGGAGCAGCTGGGCCCGTGAGCCATGGCCGCTGGGCCTGCCTGTCCGGAGCCTGTGCTCCGCAACGGGAGAGGCCACAACAGTGAGAGGCCCGCGTACCGCAAAAAAAAAAAAAAAAAAAAAAAAAAAAAAGAGTTAACTCTACCTTGTATCACAAGAACTCATTAGATATTAGTTGAATTCACCCTAAATCATTACTGCATCTATAATCCTCTCACTCCCAGGTGTCCAGAGATGCTCTGATTCTCCATCCTGTAAATAGTTTTCCCCCATATCTCTCAGACCCCACTTCATCAGCAACTTCAACCAGAGCATTCATTTTTTAAAAATAGATATATTTATTTTATTTATTTATTTTTGGCTGCGTTGGGTCTTTGTTGCTGTGCCTGGGCTTTCTTTAGTTTAGGTGAGTGGGGGCCCCTCTTCATTGCAGTGTTCTCATTGCGGTGGCTTCTCTTGTTGCAGAGCATGGGCTCTAGAGCGCGGGCTTCAGTAGTTGTGGTGCACGGGCTTAGTTGCTCCGCGGCATGTGGGATTTTCCTGGACCAGGGCTCGAACCCGTGTCCCCTGCATTGGCAGGCGGATTCTTAACCACTGCGCCACCAGGGAAGTCCCCAGAGCATTCATTGCAGTGTGAGCAAGATTCACTAAGATTCACTAGGACTGTAATGGTTTTGTCTGTTAATGTCCTATTAGTTAAAATCCCTTTAAAAATGTGCTCTGGCTAATTCTAAGGTGCCATCATCAGTCTCTGCTTATTTCTTACACCAGACTTTGCTAAACCATCAGGTTTCTCTGCATCCTCCATCAAGACCTTTTTTCCTCTTTCCTGAGGGTCATAATGGACATAATTTATAAAGAAGCTACCATATATTTTCTTTATGTGTCACAAATAGCATGTCATTTATATATTTTATCCAGGTTATTATCAGTTTATCCAAGAACAATAAAGCGTTCACATAGATTATATTTTATTACATAATAATGGAGAGAAACTGATTTCAATGTCACATCCATCATGACAACTGGGAGAGAAAAAGGAAATGAGTTTAGACTTTAAGAACAGTGTGTAAAGGGTCGCAGTTCCTCGCAAGAATGTTGCATAACTAAAGACCAATTTGTTGATTCACAAATTGTCTTTACTTAGGCCTGTCTGATTATAATTCTTAAGTTTTCAGAAATAGAACAAGTACATATTAAAATTTTTTAAGATGTTACTATTAGGTTCAAGTCGTAGAGCCGGTACAGGTGGTATGACAGAAAGTTGTTTGGGTAAGAAAGTAAAATACAAGGGAAACTTGCTATTTAAAAGAGGAAATTTCATGTGTCCTAGTATGTGTTGGATTTAAGTTTTAAAATGTCATGTTGAAAAAATTCAAATGTTCAGAAAAGTCTCATGAGTAGTAAACCGAACTCCTGTGTGCCTTTCTCCTAGACTCACCAGTTAACATTTTTGCTATGGTTTTTCTCTCTCTCTAATGGTATCATAAATACACCTTTTACTGTTATTATTGCTGAACTGTTTAAGTGCAAACAACATGACCATTTGTTCCTAATTACTTTTATGTCTATCTCTTAAGAACAAGATTATTCTCTTTTATAATGTCAGTGCAATTCAGGAAATTGAACGTCGATTAAATACTATTAACTAGTGTACATGCCATACTCAAATTTCATCAGTTGCCACAATAACATTCTTTTTAGCTATGGGTTTGGGTGGGGGGCAGTTTTTTTTCCCATAGCAGGATCATACGCTACATTTAATTTTCACTTTCTTTAGCCTACTTTAAGCTGGAATAGGTTTTCAACTTTTCTTCGTCTTTATAGCATGAGCAGTTTTAAGGCTGATAGCATGATCGAATCAATGATGTCTACAACTTACTCTCAAATGGTTCTACAAAAATAAAAATAATAATACATGTGTATATCCATATACATACTGTGTGTGTGTGCACAAAATGTTTAAAACTGGTGAGTCTAGAGGAAGAGCATGCAAGTGCTTATTGTATTATTTTTTCTATAGGTTTGAATTTTTTTTCTTTTTTTGATAAAAAAAGTTAGGGAAGGGAATGTACCTTATTTAAATAAAACTGGTTTGGAACCACTGGAGGACAAAAGTAGTCCATTTTGTTTCAAGTCATTATTCTATCCTAATGGGAAAAAAAGCAGGCTAATGGATTTTCTGAAATAGAAAGGAAGGAAAGGGAACCTAATTTAAATTGTAAAGTAGGGATTAAAGGAGGTAATAATAAAGGAATTAGTATGGTGCCCAGTACAATGTATTAAGTGCTCAGTAAATGTTCACGAGTGTGTGTGTGTGTGTGTGTGTGCATACATATACATACTTATATACACACATACTTAACATTGGGCGTCTTCTGAGGCTCCATCATAAGCCAGAGGTTTACTTGAACCCAGGTTTCGACTCTTCCCAAACCCCACTCTGCCCAGCTCTCTGCCTGGTCTCTCTCTTGTGTATGGCTATGTAGCATCTAAAGAAAGAGTAATTCCTATGCGAGACCATTAGAGACAGAAAACTCTGTAAAATTTTCACAATTACAGAGAAATTGTGAAATATCTACTCTTTGCCTCAATGAGAAGAAAATAACTCCCATCTCCAAGCTCTTCTCCAGCTGCAAATACAATAGCTCGTGAAGCTGCTTATTCTTCATCTAGGTAAATACAACACAGCATCACAGAAATTAGAGCAAGACTGCTGTGTAAGGCAATAAAGACATAACTAATCCTGAATTGTTGGATGGAATTGAAAAGGGAACAAAGGAGCATGCCAGCTATAAAAAGCACCGAAACATAAACAAGAGCTAAGGTTCCTGACTCTGCCACAAGTAGATGTTAGCTGATTTTTCCAGGGCAAGGAGTTCTACCTCCAGAGCAGCCTGATGCATCTGGTTTTTCCTTTGTGTTATAAAAAGGGAGTCAGGCAGCAGTCTGCAACTAACCCAGTCTTACTGGAAAACAGCTTTCTTCTCCTTGATAGTAAAAATCTCCTTTTTGTGGAGAGAGGGAACTCTGGTCTTCTAGGGCTCTGGGGACCCTTCTCAGATTTGCAAGTTTTTGTTTTGTTACCTCTGTATGTATCCCTAAAAAATAATTGAGAAAGGTTCTTACTCTCTAATCCAATTTTGGGTTAGTTTAGTAATGAGGGGCAGAAGTGCTGGGTTTAAATCTTCATTTCCTTTGGTTTTTGTTTGTTTGTTTTTGTGTATGTGTATATATAGTTTAGAAACTTTCAGCATCTCAGTTTCTCTGTGGGTAAATAAGAGAAAGACAAGTATGACGGTGTTTGTCTCACAGTTTAAAGGGAAAAATCTAATGATGACAAATTCAATTTATATGAGCGTGTTTGAGCTCTCTGGAAGAACTATCTGAAATAGAATAAAACCATTAATAGGAAAAGAACAGGATTGGAATTAGCTGTAGGATATCTCAGGAAATAAGACTCAATAATTCAGAATTCACAAGCCCTAATTGAAGTAAGCTGGGAACTACACTCTTCATCTTCTTAGACCACTGTATCTCTTTATAAATCCCCCCTCCCACCCAGAATAGCTGCACTTAACCTCTCTTCTTGGGATAATGTCACTAAGAAAACAGAAGCTATTTCTATAACACCACAAATTTGCTAGTAGATTTGCAGGTAGATTTCTCAATGAGCACGTAAATTTCTCAGTTTCTTTCCTCAAACAACAACAAAGATCACAGCTGGATGGAAGCTTCAAGGTCGCCTACTCTTTTATTGCGTACATGTGAAAATTAAGGCCAGAGAAGAAGTTACTTACTAGCTCGGTGTACCTGCTGGTGAGCTAGCGCTGGATCTGGTCTAGCCTGGTGCTTCTTGTGCAACACCAGCCCCCAATTCCACCCCATCGTTTCAGCCTCTCCTAGTCTGTATTTCAACCACAACTGACATGGGAGTTCCCTGGCCATTCTGTGGTTAGAACTCAGTGCTTTCACTGCCTTGGCCTGGGTTCAATCCCTGGTCAGGGAACTGAGATCCTGCAAGCTGTGGCAAAAAAAAAAAAAAAAGTCAACCACACTGACAGCGAGATAGTTATGTTAAATTACAAAGGATTGATGTCTACTATGTATGTTTGACATCCAAGCTTTCAAGGAAAACTGTATAGGAGCTTCTTGAGGCTATATATGGTTAAAAACTTAGCAATTTGAGAATACTAATGTTGTGATAAGGAGATTATATATCTATACATAGGATATATAGATTATGTGTAACATTGTATATAAATATAGATAGATATAGATAGATATCTTCTTAATATATAACATATTATAATATATGTGTGTGTGTTTGTGTATATACATTCCCTTCTCTGTGCTCCCTTACCTCCCATACTATTGTCACACTTCCTTCTACTGATATTTATCACTTCCTTCTTTCTCTGGTATCTTCTTAACTAATCACCTTTTGTTACTAACATGGATCGAACCTTGGATGTAGCATGGGGAGACTCCGGGTGGGCAAAGGAAGCCCTGCGAGTGCCGTTCTGTTACCTACAGCCCCATTTGACCTCACGCCCAAGCTAATCAAATGTAGTAAGCAGTTTGCCGTTCACTGAACATCCTGTACATTTTCAACTCTTGGCATAGGTAGCAGCATCAGGCCAGCAGAGGGCGCAATGAGTAGCAGAGAGGACTGAGGACAGCAGGAGGTGGAGCCACGTATATCTAGTCTCTCAAAATCTGACACAAGTGAGATAAAAGTTATTTATTACATAAATTTCTTAAAATACATGTAGAAATTGCTAGGTTTTAAAAAATTAATTAGTTCATTTTTAATTATACAGATAACACCAATGCCTTCTCATTGTAGAAAATTCATACAATACAGATAAAATGTAAATTCCCCCATCTTTACCTTCATCCCTCCAGGTAAGGGCTATCAGTGTACCTTGTAGATTTGCTCAGTGCACTAAAAGCTTATAATGCACCTAGATATAGAAATTTTTAATAAATAGGATCATGCTATGTTATTTTACAACTTTTCCCCACCTACAACATTTTCAACATCTCTCTGTGTGTACATACATACATATTTCATTTTTTTTTTTTTTTGTGGTATGCGGGCCTCTCACTGTTGTGGCCTCCCCCGTTGCGGAGCACAGGCTCCGGATGCGCAGGCCCAGCGGCCATGGCTCACGGGCACAGCCGCTCCACGGCATATGGGATCCTCCCAGACCGGGGCACGAACCCGTATCCCCTGCATCGGCAGGCGGACTCTCAACCACTGCGCCACCAGGGAGGCCCCATATTTCATTTTTTAAATTGAGATATAATTGCATATACCAGCTTCAAGTGTTGATTTGATATTTGTATATATTATAAAGTGATCACCACAATAAGTCACCATACACAGTTACAAAAATATTATTTAGTTTTTAAAAAAATTGCTGCCTAGGATTCCACTGAATGAATGGTCTGTGGTTTGTTTAATGTTTTTTTCTATTAAGACTTTTGGTTGGTTTTGTTTTCCACCATTACAAACAGTGGAATCCTTGTGATTATGTATGTTTTCTAGTACAGATACTTAGCAGTGAAGATATATCTTCTTTTCATTTTTTTTAGGATGACATTAAACAGAGCCAGAATAGAGGGCTGTTGCCTCATGAGTTAAGATTTCCCAGGCAGTGATAATAGAGCACTGTGGTCTGGCTGTCAGCTGTAACAGAGGAGCGAGCTGCTGACGTGCACACACAGCGATGTCCTCTTATCTCCCAGCTGCAGCCAGCACAGTAGTTCATTTGACTCAAAGTCAAAACCACAAGCGTCCTGACAATCCAGCGTCTGCTGAGAAGGAAAGCTCTTTATTTGCTACCAAAAGAGATGGTGTGACCACGGCAGGCAGCCAGTAAAATGAAAAAGGGATGGGAACTGGCATGCCTGACAGATTCTGATTGGGAGATCTTGCGGTGGGAGCGTTTAGTCCATTTACATTTAAGGTAATTATCGATATGTATGTTCCTATTCCCATTTTCTTCATTGTTTTGGGTTCGTTATTGTAGGTCTTTTCCTTCTGTTGTGTTTCTTGCCTAGAGAAGTTCCTTTAGCATTTGTTGTAAAGCTGGTTTGGTGCTGCTGAACTCTCTCAGCTTTTGCTCGTCTGTAAACGTTTTAATTTCTCCATCAAATCTGAATGAGATCCTTGCTGGGTACAGTAATCTTGGTTGCAGGTTTTTCTCCTTCATCACTTTAATTTAAATTATATTAATTCCTGCCACTCCCTTCTGGCTTGTAGAGTTTCTGCTGAGAGATCAGCTGTTAACCTGATGGGGATTCCCTTGTGTGTTATTTGTTGTTTTTCCCTTGCTGCTTTTAATATGATTTCTTTGTGTTTAATTTTTGACAGTTTGATTAATATGTGTCTTGGCGTATTTCTCCTTGGATTTATTCTGTATGGGACTCTCTGTGCCTCCTGGACTTGATTAACTATTTCCTTTCCCATATTAGGGAAGTTTTCAACTATAATCTCTTCAAATATTTTCTCAGTCCCTTTCTTTTTCTCTTCTTCTTCTGGAACCCCTATAATTCGAATGTTGGTGCGTTTAATGTTGTCCCAGAGGTCTCTGAGACTGTCCTCTGTTCTTTTCATTCTTTTTTCTTTATTTTGCTCTGCAGCAGTTATTTCCACTATTTTATCTTCCACCTCACTTATCCATTCTTCTGCCTCAGTTATTCTGCTATTGATCCCATCTAGAGTATTTTTCATTTCATTTATTGTGTTTTTAATCAATGCTTGACTCATCTTTAGTTCTTCTAGGTCCTTGTTAACTGTTTCTTGCATTTTCTCTATTCTATTTCCAAGATTTTGGATCTTGGAAATAGAATCTTGGATCATCTTTACCATGATTATTCTGAATTCTTTTTCAGGTAGACTGCCTATTACCTCTTCATTTGTTAGGCCTGGTGGGTTTTTATCTTGCTCCTTCTCCTGCTGTGTGTTTTTCTGTCTTCTCATTTTGCTTATGTTACTGTGTTTGGGGTCTCCTTTTTTCAGGCTGCAGGTTCGTAGTTCCCGTTGTTTTTGGTGTCTGTCCCCAGTGGCTAAGGTTGGTTTAGTGGGTTGTGTAGGCTTCCTGGTGGAGGGGACTAGTGCCTGTGTTCTGGTGGATGAGGCTGGATCTTGTCTTTCTGGTGGGCAGGTCCACGTCTGGTGGTGTGTTTTGGGGTGTGTGCGGACTTTTTATGATTTTAGGCCCCCTCTCTGCTAATGGGTGGCGTTGTGTTCCTGTCTTGCTAGTTGTTTGGCATAGGGTGTCCAGCACTGTAGCTTGCTGGTCGTTGAGTGAAGCTGGGTGCTGGTGTTGAGATGGAGATCTCTGGAAGATTTTCGCCGTTTGATATTATGTGGAGCTGGGAGGTCTCTTGTGGACCAGTGTCCTGAAGTTGGCTCTCCCACCTCAGAGGCACAGCCCTGACTCCTGGCTCCTCAATTTGGGATGATTTGTTGTCTATTCATGTATTCCACAGATGCAGGGTACATCAAGTTGATTGTGGAGCTTTAATCCGCTGCTTCTGAGGCTGCTGGGAGAGGTTTCCTTTTCTCTTCTTTGTTCTCACAGCTCCTGGGTCTCAGCTTTGGATTTGGCCCCGCCTCTGCGTGTAGGTCGCCGGAGGGCGTCTGTTCTTCGCTCAGACAGGACAGGGTTAAAGGAGCAGCCTCTTCGGGGACTCTGGCTCACCCACAACTATATTTTTTAAAGTTTCCTTGGCTGTGGATTATTGTGGTGTTGTTGGTGGGTGATGGAGATGGTGGTGGTGGGGAGGAGGAGGAGGAAGAGGAGCAGGAGATCTTTCTAGGGCTGTCCATTAGAGGTGGTAGTTTGTGGTGGAGTGGTTTTGATTTCTTACGTATGATGTATTCTCTGTTTTTGCAGTTGGCCGCCCAATCCCTGTTCATCAGACCCTGCACCCAACCCCAGAGCAGATTGAGGAGTTGCATCAGACCTATATGGAGGAGCTAAGGAAATTATTTGAGGAGCACAAAGGGAAGTATGGTATTCCAGAAAATGAAACTCTCATTTTTAGATAACTGTCCTCTTAGAAGGCATGCAAGAGGGCGAGAGACTATCCCATTGAAAGAACAAATATTTTAAATAAATTAAATTTTTTCTTTGATAAAGTAATCATATTTGCAACTGAGAAGTATTATGTATGGTGACAGATGTTGATGTTTATCTATGGTAACTAAAAACCCAGTGGGTGACTATAGGGTAAGGTTGAAGATGATTATCAGCCTTTTAATCGTCTTCCTCATTTAGGAAGGTAAAAATTATTTTACAAGTTAAGAAAAGGTTTAGAATTATTCACGTGCGGGACTTCCCTGGTGGCGCAGTGGTTAGGGATCCACCTGCCAATGCAGGGTACTTGAGTTCCAGCCCTGGTCCAGGAAGATCCCTCATGCCTCAGAGCAACTAAACCCGTGCGCCACAACTACTGAGCCTGTGCTCTAGAGCCCACGAGCCACAGCTACTGAGCCTGCGAGCCACAACTACTAAAGCCTGTGCGCCTAGAGCCCATGCTCCGCAACAAGAGAAGCCACTGCAATGAGAAGCCCATGCACCACAGGAAAGAGTAGCCCCTGCTTGCCACAACTAGAGAAAGCCTGTGCGCAGCAATGAAGACCCAATGCAGCCAAAAAAGCCCCCAAAATTATTCATGTGCTTAAAAAAAATGACAGCTTCAAAAAAAAGAATTAGACCCCTTTACTAAATATTACAATAACTTAATGTGGCGTTTTCACTGAATATGACAGCTGTTGTTCAGCACAGCTGGAACATTTACAAGACAGTGTGTAAAATAATTTGCCATGTGGAACTGGAGGACATCATTTTTTTTTTTTCTGCTTGAACAGACCATTTATTAGTGAATAATGTTACTTTTAAAACTTAGCTAATTTGATCCTTTAGGTCATATCAACCAACACATTTTTATACAATATTGCAGAATTTTAATGCCATTTTGGAAACAGGATGAATCTACCATATGGAAACCCATGTGGATGACAGCATGTCTTCTCTTTTCTAGTTATGCTTAGAAATATTCATTGTTGCCATTTGCTTAGAAATATGTGCATTTGCTACAGGTAAGGAGGTCTTTTGGAAGACATGCTTTGGACGAGTTTTAAGACATTGAAATTCCAAAAGGTTTTCACAGTAAAAGGAGGGGTTTTAATTGTCTTCCAATATGGCCTCTTCGAGTAAGATGAGCTCTGAGAGACAGCGCCCTCTCTGGTGAGATGTGACCAGTTCACCATTGACTCGGGTTATATCATTCTCCCTAAACCAGAATGTCAGGTCCGAGAGGGCGGGATCCTTGTCCTTCCTGTTCATGGATGTCTCCTTAGCGCCTGGGTCAGCTCATGATACATAGTAGGCATGAAATAAGTACTTGTTGAATGGGCGTATTTCTAGGTGAACACACAAACCTTGCCATAGGTGAAGAATATTTTAAAGCTGTACCATAGTATGAAACCTATTCTAAGAAAAGAGGTACTTTCCGAAGGAGGTAATTTATGTGTGATTGTCCCGTGCCGGTAATTGACAATATCGCAGGCTGGTTTGTAAAGAGCAAGTTGAGGAGGGTTTCTGAGAATTAGTCACTAAGCATTAAGTAATTATCCAATAAGTAAGAAGAATATCTAGTTTCCAAGTGATCTTCACTGCCACATGTCTTTCTATACCTCCTCCACTCTCAGTATTTGGGGACAACTTTATTGAGTTGTTCTAACTTACTGTTAATACGTGTTAAAATCCCTAATTTTTAAAACATCGGTCCCTGGGCTAGAGCCTGGATTGGGTGTAGCAACAGCAAAACACAATCATGCTGGGTAATGCCGTGAGTAGAAAAGCATTTCACACACGAAAAAGGGAACCTTCTCAATTGTTCTATAGAAGACTTTTAGGCCAGCATCCCTTTGGCTTCATATGGTTGAGCAGTCCAGGAGGCCACTGACCCAAGGCCTTAAAATTAGATCAGTTTTTTTGTCAAAGCAGGGAATAGGGCACATCCTATTTTATTCTCTCTCTCTCTCTTTTTTTTCTGGCCTCTCCTTGTGGCTTGCGGGAGCTCCCCGACCAGGGGGTTGAACCTGGCCTCTGGCAGTGAAAACGCCAAGTCCTAACCACTGGACCTCCAGGGAATTCCCAGGACACATCCTATTTTAATAGATGTGGGTAATTTGACGATAAATCCTTTTTTGGTATTACTCAATACCAAACAAATGTAAAAGGAGCACCATTTACATAAAACTATGCCCTAGCTGGTCAGGGGTAAGTCTTTCTGAGCAGAGCTGTGAGTCCCAAGTAACCACAACAACTAAAGGCCTTTAAGTATTATAAAATCCGGGCTTCCCTGGTGGCACAGTGATTGAGAGTCCGCCTGCCGATGCAGGGGACACGGGTTCGTGCCCCGGTCTGGGAAGATCCCACATGCTGCGGAGTGGCTGGGCCCGTGAGCCATGGCCGCTGAGCCTGCGCGTCCGGAGCCTGTGCTCCGCAACGGGAGAGGCCACGACAGTGAGAGGCCCGTGTACCGCAAAAAAAAAAAAAGTATTATAAAATCCATGAACTTCATTCCTTTGGAGAAGTGTATGAAAATCTCATGACACAGTCTTTTGTGATCTCACAAGGTGTGAATTTTAATATCACACTCAGTAGTGAGGCAGCCAAGATGACCACCAACCTCCACTGGATTGTCTAGGAAGCAGTTAAAGCCCATGCGTGGAAAGCAGAGGCCCTGAAAAATGGGAAAAGTTCTGCTCTGATGAATTTATTTAGAATTATGCCATTTAAAAAATCTAGACATCAGCAACTTTAATTTTGGCATACATAAAATCTTATTTTTAGGTACGTATTAGGGAGTTGATCTCCAGAGGTCTTAATCCAGCAAAGCCAGAAGTCCTTTCATAAACTCAAAGCATAGTTGTAAGTTCCATACAGTCCTACAGACTGCAAATGAATATATATATATTTTTTTTAATTAATTAATTTATTTATTTATTTTTGGCTGTGTTGGGTCCTTGTTGCTGCATGGGCGTTCTCTAGTTGCGGTGAGCGGGGGCTACTCTTCGTTGCGGTGCGCGGGCTTCTCACTGCAGTGGCTTCTCGTGTTGCGGAGCACAGGCTCTAGGCATGTGGGCTCAGTAGTTGTGGCTCCCGGGCTTAGTTGCTCCGCGGCATGTGGGATCTTCCCGGGCCAGTGCTCGAACCCGTGTCCCCTGCATTGGCAGGCGGATTCTTAACCACTGCGCCACCAGGGAAGCCCACAAATGAATATTTTGATAGGAATTTTTACTACAACACAAACGTGAGCCATATATTGTATTCACTAGTATGGTTGGATGGAGATCTCCTCAACTTTAAAGCTTCTCATCTAATATATAATTATATGTAAAATTTAAACAGCAAAACAAAATAACAAGAACAAGAACAACAACAACAACAAAAGTAACCCCAGAACACCGGAAGAGAAACTGGGCATATTGCCTTAAGAAAATGTGCATTTATGCTATTTGATTTGGACATCTCTTTCTCCTGTTTCCTTTGCACACCAGGTGCAGGCTGAGTCATTTCCTTTGTCTTGCAACGAGAAGTATTGAAATGGTCCCTACCCAGCTAGGTCTATGACGTTCACATTGAAGTTTGCAGCTTTGGTGCTTAGGAAAGCCAGCCAGTTTTTCTCTGTCTCAAGGGGAACCAGGGCAAGGGATGCTGTGTGATTTATGCAAACCCTTCACCATGACTGTGAAAACAGTCAAAGTCTGTATAAATCAGGGGTGATGAGTGAGCCTTTATTATTTGTGTAGGGTTAAAAGTAAAATCCCTACTTCCAGTAGAAGGTACATTTCTGTCAAGGGAAGCACAGGAGGTGGAATCTAGATTCATTGCCCTTACTTCTGTAACTTTGCGTCACTTCCAAACTACCTCACTGGTGCAGATTGCCAAATTTGTGATAAATGTGAAAACATGTTTGTGGTGCATTATTTTTGTCTTCTCTTCCTCTGAAACAGGAGAAAATGTTGATGGGATCTGTCGGTTGGTTGGTTTTTTCCAAGAGCCCAAGTTTGCTAGTTCTCATATATATATATATTTTTCTAAGCTAGGTGATAAAATGTCTATTTGTGGGGCTGGGAGAGTTCCTTCTAGTAGAATTTGTATATCTTTTTAAAGGAGAAAAGCAAGGCAGTGTCGAAATAACCAAATAGTTGCTCCTGTTTCTCTGGGATGGTAAACACAGAAGCAGTTCTTTATATTTAAAACAAAGGGATTTCTCTAATGCCTTGTATTGGGTTGACCAAAAAGTTTGTTCCAGATTTCAATGTTACGAAAAACCGAATGAACTTTTTGGCCAACCCAATATTTTAGTTATTTTAATTAATCCTTCCCAAGCACCATCAGCTTAGGGCCTTGATATCTTATATGAGAAGAAGAAGTTTTATCTCAATCCATAGATAACCCATGGGGTGATGAGTTCCTCGGTGGCAGAAACTGTGCCTTGCGTGTGTTTTGATCCTGGCCCAAAGAGAGCAGACTTCTGCCATCTCTCCGTGAATGCTTGAGGCATTGACCAGGAAGTTGGATGGATGGTGCCCTGGAAGCCCAGTTTTAGAGCTAGAAGGGACTTCATAGTCTGTCAGTTATTCTTTCTGCAGATGAAGCAGTTGAACCCCAGTGAGGTTTAATACGCATTGGAACTGACTCCATGTTCTAGATTGAACAGGAGGTACTGCTATTCTGTGACTGTTGATTAATAAACCCAGGAATCCTCCTATAAAGCAAAAGCATCAAAGAAGTAGAGTACGATTAAAAATACACTTAAGGCAAGGAATTTAACAACTCTGCAGCAAGCTCTGTCTTATTGGTATTAAGAATATTTTTCTTTCTTGAGATCAGTACACCACACTGTTGACTTTTCCTTTTTGCAAGAGCTATTTTGGTGATGCGTCCTGGGCAAAGCCCAAGTTTCCAGCAACAGGCTTAGCCACTGGAACCTGATGTATTGGAGCAGCAGGATGGGGCAAGCTGCCTCAGGCCCAGGGCGGGTGACAGAGCCTGCACACTTCTTCCCTCTCAGCTGTGTTGTGATTGTTACTGCAGCCAAAGCAATCCCACTCCTCAGACAGGGGTGCAAGCAGAGCTTCTATCACCTCGCAGTCCGCTCCAGGCCCCAGTCCATTTTGGCTTCAGCCTCCTCCAGCTGGCTTGTCACAGCTGATTTTTTTTTTAATAGCTCTTAGATTCTGGTTATGAATTATCTTAGACTCTCTTGAGAATAAAGATAAATCCAACCTTCCTTGTATTCTCAAAGGCTTTGAGAATTGGCGTGATTCTCTCCTATTCCATTTCCAAACCAACTTGGAGCTTAACGTCTTGTTGGTTGGATTTCAATCCCTCTTTTATGGGGATGCAGTCATGTTGAGACAACCAGAGAAAGTAACTATCCCATTCTTTTCTGCTCTCCAGGCTTCTATGTTCAAATCATCCTTTAGCCTCTGGCCTTCCACTAATTGGCTGTGTGAAGTGGGCTCAGTGGCTTCCTATGTAAATAGAGTTAGGAGTGAATGATCTCCGAGGTTCCTTCTGGCTCTATCTCTGTGGTCTCTCCCTGGCCTTTTTTCTGTCATTGTGATGACATCTAGTTGGAGATGCAGATTTATGTGATGATTTTCCTTTTCCTGTACCATCCTCATTTGATTGTGTTCCTCCAAGACATGCAGTGAGTTCAAACGATTGTCTCACTTTCTTGTCATTTATAAAACACAGATTGCTACTGAAATTTCTTCACAGTGACCTTTCATCATGGTGTTTTTAAGAAATAATTTAAATATCTAAGTAAAAATCAGAGAAATTTATCTATGAGGCTTCCTCCTTTATATCATTCAAAACTAGGGCATAACAGTTTATTACTTGTTAAACTCTTTATAGGGGATGGTGAATTTTTATATTTTCATTATTGGGTGTGTGGCTGTGTGCTTTTTAAAAGCTCTCGGTTTGTAAAGTTTTGACCAATAAATGTGTTTTCTGCCCAAGTTATAATTGTGTGGTTTCACGTGGATGGAATGCTTTTCCTTTTCTCACACCTTGACAAGGCTGAATTAACTTGGACTTGGGGATGGATATAAGCTAGGGAATTCCAGTGAAAAGGTGAGCATTGCAAATTCTCCTACTGAAGAGTCAGTCCTTTAAATTCACGTGATGGGATAAAAGACAAAACAGAAAGCAGGGGCAGGGCTAACGAAAAAGTGCAAGTGTGCGGGGTGAAGCAAAATCAGAGGACAGTGAGAGGAAACAAGTCAGGAAATTGCTGTGGTTTTATGTGGTTGGAATAAGTGTGAAACCTCTCAGATCCAGAAATCAAAAAATTTACAGGTTCTCAGTCACGTGAATCACTTCTAGTGGGTACTGGGTTTCTTTTTGGATGATGAAAGTGTTCTAAAATTAGATTGTGGTGATGGTTGCACAACTCTGTGAATATTCTAAAAACCCCTAAACTCTACACTTTAAATGGGTGAATTTTATGGTGTGTGAATTATGTCTCAATAATGACGTTTTATAAACTCAAGTCAACCAGACACTTGCCAAAATAAAGGAAGAAGTTTAAAAATTCTTTTGTTTAATGTGTCAGAAATGAAATGGCCTCCCTTTGATGCCAGCACTTTGAATGATAAAGTTTATACCTTGATTTTTGAGACCTGTTGGTGTTTCTGCTGTTCCTTTTCAAAACAGGTGTTTTCAGTACTCTTTTAAAGTATTTTATTGGATAAAGAACACGCCGTTTTATTTTGGTGTAAAATACTGTTTGACTTTCATTTTTCCCAGTATTTTATTAATACTGTAGCTGAAGACTAAGTAAATATTATCATGTAAAGATAACAATCAACATTCATTGACCACCTACAGTGTGCCAGATTCAGGGCTAAGTACTTTGCGTCATGGAATTTAGCTCTTAAAATAGCCCTATGGATTGGTACTATTTTTATCCCATAGGAAACTGGGGCTCAGAGCAGCTAAGAGCTCTAGTGGAAGCAACCCTGATGGCGGGTGGTGGAGCTCAGACATGATGCCAGGTCCTCTGGCCAGGGCCAATGCTTTGGGTGTAGGGCTCAGGAGCCCTGGGGTGTGTGCCATCTCTTTCAGTAACTGGCTGCGTGACTCTGGGTAAGTGACCTTGTATTCTTTACCTATCAAATGAGAAGGTGGGACATGATTGTGAAGATTCCTTATAGGTCCACCTAGACGTGATTCTATTCTAAAACCGTCTACATTTCCAGGCCACTCCCCAAACCCAGTGGGCATGGCAGCCATTCTCAGCGCTGAGAACAACTCTGGGGACCCATTGTGAGATGGAAACATGTTGTGTTTGCCATTAGAAGGACAGAGTGAGGAGTTTCATCAGTGGATTAATATTTGTTGTCAAAGTTTAAAATGTTATAGGAAGAATACGTGTTTAATTAAAAGTCTTGATTTTGGGGGGAAACTGTTACTACGTAGAGCATTAGCAGGGGAGAGATCATTTTTTCAAACTGTATTTTATTTTATTATTTTTTTAAAATTGAAGTATAGTTGATTTATAGTAGGTTAGTTTCAGGTGTACAACAAAGTGATTCAGTCATATATCTATTCTTTTTCAGATTCTTTTCCCTTATAGGTTATTACAAACTACTGAGTATAGTTCCCTGTGCTATACAGTAGGTCCTTGTTGGTTATCTATTTTATGTGTAGTAGTATGTGTATGTTAAGCCCAAACTCCTAATTGATCCCTTCCCCCCTTTCCAAACTGTATTTTAAAATTCATTTTCTTTATCACATGTGTGTATGTATATGTGTGTTCCTAAGTACCTTTTAAAATTTTTCTCCATACAATTGCCGCATGTTCCACATTTTAAGAAGAAATGTCTCCTGATTGACGTCTCCTTCCCTGTTTTCTCCAGTTCACCACAGCAACACTTGAATTTAAAAATTCAAGATGGAGAGGAAGTTTGATATTTAGTTTGACCTGATACTGGCATTTTACATGTGATGCGGAAATAAAGGAATGCTGTGATCTATCTTAGATTGGTTGACTCTATAAAAGCAGGATCACATAATTTGTAATTTCAAATTCGCTTAACTTTAAAATAACATTGAATCCATGCATATGGAATGTAAGTCATATTAAATAATTTTAGTGAGATTTGCAGAAGGGCTTATATATTATATAGCTATAGATACAGGCATTGAGGTATAGCTGTATATATATTCATTACTGTTATTGAAATAATATCCAGACAAAGGAAACTTTTTTTTTTTTTTTTTTTTTTTTGCGGTACGCGGGCCTCTCACTGCTGTGGCCTCTCCCGTTGTGGAGCACAGGCTCCGGACGCACAGGCTCAACGGTCATGGCTCACGGGCCCAGCCGCTCCGCGGCATGTGGGATCTTCCCGGACCGGGGCACGAACCCGTGTCCCCTGCATCGGCAGGCGGACTCTCAACCACTGCACCACCAGGGAAGCCCCAGACAAAGGAAATTTTAAATCACTCAGAAGAAGAGTAAATGTGATTCATTTGGGAACTAGCTCTACTTTTATTTTTATTTATTTATTTTTTTTATTTATTTTTTTTTTTTTGCGGTATGCGGGCCTCTCACTGTTGCGGCCTCCCCCGTTGCGGAGCACAGGCTCCGGACGCGCAGGCTCCGGACGCGCAGGCTCAGCGGCCATGGCTCACGGGCCCAGCCGCTCCGCGGCACATGGGATCCTCCCAGACCGGGGCACGAACCCGTATCCCCTGCATCGGCAGGCGGACTCTCAACCACTTGCGCCACCAGGGAGGCCCTAGCTCTACTTTTAAAGGTGGATTTGCTGCTTGCCGATGCAGAGGACACGGGTTCGCGCCCCGGTCCGGGAGGATCCCACATGCCGCGAAATGGCTGGGCTCCTGAGCTATGGCCGCTGAGCCTGAGTCATGGCCGCTGAGCCTGCGCGTCCGGAGCCTGTGCTCCGCAACGGGAGAGGCCACAGCAGTGAGAGGCCTGCATACCGCAAAAAAAAAAAAAAAAAAAAAAAAAAAAAAAAGGTGGATTTGATTTATGGTATTTTGAATAATATATAGTTGATGGAACTTAGTGCGGTTATTATTACCAGCAAACATAGGAGATATGGCATAGTGACACTACAGTGTTTCCAGAAGTTGCAACATAGTGTATTGTTTCAAACCAGGGCACAAGCATATTTGCACCTGAAAAGCACTGCAGCTCCAGAGGGAGGGTTGACCTTCCCAACCAGGGAAGACCTTGATCAGACATCCCACCCACACTCCTCCCCTTTTCTATCTTCTTCTGTTATTCAGGTTTTTTTTTCAAAACATTGGCTTCTACTTTGTCCATAATCCAGGAAAAAAGAAAAATAAGAGGAAGTGAAGGGGTAAGTTAAATTGCAAGAAGCAACCGAGAAACTTACTTTTTGCCAGTGGTCAGGTCAAGGACCATGAAAGTAGGGAAGAGTTAATAAGAAAGCTACGGGGCTGCACGAGGAGGAGGACGACTCACGATTCTACATTTTACGTTAAAGGACTGTTCCCATTCCATTCCATGGTGTGTCCTTGTCCTGGAGGACTTTCATTTCAGTAACGGGTGACAGGAACACATCTGGTGCTGCCTGAGTGAAATGGCATCTCAGAAATGGTGCCCCAGTGAAGGAAGATCTATCTTTTTCTTGGCCCTTTCCTGGTAATGTGAAGGAGTGATTCCTGCGTTAGCAGTTCACATTTTCTTAGCTCTACCAGACCACTGTGATAAGGACCTTTGCTATTTACCTGATTACTGTTATGAATGCACTATCTCTTACCTAGACGTCTGGACAGTTGAAAATCTTAGCTGAAAGTATTTTTTTTCCCCAATACTGTGCCAGGTTGACAGATGATATGAGCAACTAGCCCAAAGATCAAATAGTCAAGAGAATGGACTTCCCTGGTGGCGCAGTGGTTGAGAGTCCACCTGCTGATGCAGGGGACACAGGTCCGTGCCCCGGTCCGGGAAGATGCCACATGCCGTGGAGCGGCTGGGCCCGTGAGCCATGGCCACTGAGCCTGCGCGTCCGGAGCCTGTGCTCTGCAACGGGAGAGGCCACAGCAGTGAGAGGCCCGTGTACTGCAAAAAAAAAAAAGAAAAGTCAAGTGAAAACAGAATAGTAAAATGGTGTTTAAATCTGCCTAGGCAATGTGACCATTAGAACTATGTATTTGCATGGTTACTGTTGAGAATTCGATGAAACAAACCATCAGGATAATTTGGCTAAGGGTAATTTGCTGAGTTTAGATGTTTAAATGGCAGAGCTTATGCAAAGCAGTGTGCCTGAGTGGTCATTTGTGGCCAGAGAAACCCCTTTTCATAAGGAACTACTGGTACTGAACTTTTGAATTGCTCTGAAGCTGTTACCACATCATTGTGGCCTGACTTTATTACAGGTATTATTTTCCTTTCCACATCTTGATAGGCTTAGAAACTGCCCCAGGGCCATTATTTCAAAGGAGAAATTTCTCTTCCATCCTGTCTGTGATTTTTCTTTGCTCAGGGCTCTAGTTTTTGTGAAACAGAGGCATGCAGTAACTTCAGTCTGATCCTCTCTCTGGGGTATGTGTTTTCTGCTAATTCACTGAGTTCCATCAGGGTTATTTCCTGCCAGAATTATTTGGCAAGAATCCGCTGAAGAATTATTTTCAGATTTGTTTGTAGTTACTAGATTCAATCGGAATTTCCTGCATCTCCTGGCAATTCAAAGATTTTCTTGGAGGGGCCAAGGCCCGAGCTGCAAGGTGTATTTCTACGAGTAAATGCAAGAAGTCTGGGCACAGCATGGAGGAAGATGCTTGGGGTCCAGTTCTGAGCATCTTCCCAGTCAATTTGACAATTTTGATCCAGCACTGACTCAGTGAAAAGAACCAAGGCACAAGACATGTGTTCTGCCCTCTACGGGGCCATAATTAGAAAGTGTGTTACAGGAGAGAGAGGGAAGCAGCTGTCACAAGATCAGCACCAGCCCAGAGCTTTGGCCATGTAGAGAGATGAGTTATGGCTGGGGGATCCGGGAGGGGTCATGGAGGGAATGGAATCGACTTGGGCTTGCAAAGCTGAGGAAGACCTAGGTGAGCACAAAGGAGAATCTCAGGCAGAGGAGTCAGGATAGGGTGGCCAACTTGTCACAGTTTTCCTAGCACTTTGCCGGTTTTAGCAGTGAAAGCTCCCATCCTAGGAACCCCTCAATCATAAGCAAAGTGGGATGGTCAGCCACCCTAGGCAGGAAGGCAGAGCGAGTGGCTACCTCGACGTGTAGGAGGGATGGCAGGGAGGCTTTTTGTTTTTTTAATGTATTAGAGAGCAGCTTTTAAACCACTCTTTGGAAAATGAATAATTCCAGCTTAGCTATATAGCCTATAATACTCTGAAATTTCCCATGTACTGGGAATTCAATGCGAATGATGGGCTTAAGGCTCTGGAAGGTCACCATACATGTGAGTGAGATTTTGTCATGAGTTCTCCTTAATGCCCCCTTTTGTCCAAGTGGCCTCAAAATTAATGACAGTGAGTATTCCCCAAGAGTCTGGGTCCTGTGGAGAGAGTTATTCTGTGACTGTGACCATCTTTTCTGAGCTTCGTTTTCTCTCTACAAGGAGAAATTATTTTCTCCTATAATGGACTTCTAAAATATTTTTAATGAATGGGTGCCTAGACCCTGGGACTTTTGAAACTCCAGGTATACTTAGAGGTCTGAAATATTAGAAAATGCCCTAATCTTTATATAGCATATACTCCAAGTTTTTATTTTGTTTTGTTCTGCCTTGTACATGTTAAATATATAAATTTATTATTTATAAATTTATATTTATTTTAACAATACATTTATTTCATTTAATATAAGTATATATATCATTCAAATAAATCTTTTTTAAAGATTTTTCTTTTGATGTGGACCACTTTTAAAGACTGTATTGAATTTGTTACAATATTGCTTCTGTTTTATGTTTTGATTTTTTGGCCACGAGGCATGTGGGATCTCAGCTCCTTGACCAGGGATCGAACCTGCACCTCCTGCATAGGAAGGCGAAGTCTTAACCACTGGACTGCCAGGGAAGTCCTTCAAATAAATGTTATTTATTTACACCTTGCTCCCAGAAGGACTATAGATGGAATAGCTCTGCTAGAGATTTCATGATCTAAATGGTCGCTTATGAAACTTAATAAAAAGGAGAATTGAATATAAGAGTACCACATTCCAGCTGAGTATTTACTTACAATAATAAAATTATCTCTCTTTTATAGAAGATTCACTGAGTAGTAGGAACTAGCAGTGACTGATGCTTTTACATCTTTGCCACAGTTAAATGAGCACATTTAATTTTGGAACGCAGCTTCTTAAACGTTTTATATCCTTCCCACCCCAAGTACCTTGGCAGATTTAACTCGGGCTAAAGTTGAAGTCTCCTCAGTTGGAGCCTGGGGTTACGTGACCACAATCAAATTCCGAAAGAAATGGAAAGTTTCCCATGGGAAGCATCTGTCTAAGTTATTCTTTCCCCGGTGACCATTGTTTAGACTAGGTTTAGAAAAACTATAGACTGCTTCAAATCATTTCCAACGCCAGAGACCGAAGAAAGCATTAGATCTTTGAACAAAAAAGTAATATATCAGATAAAAAGGCAGTCAACCTTGTGCTTGTTTCATCGTGGTCACAAAAATGTCACCACAGCTCCAGACATCACATCTGTGTTTAAGGCAGGAAGAAGGAGAGAGGAGTCAACTGTCTTCTTTTACTTTATTAAGATCTACACTCTCTTTTCTACCATCCCTCTTGCAAACTTTCCTTGACATTTTATTGGTCAGAAATGGGTCACATGGTTTTCCCCTCCCCTTACAAATATCTCTGGGAAAGTGAGTATTGACTTTCCATTCTCTGTAGCAGGGGTCAGCAAACCTGAAGACTGAGACAGTAAATGTTAGGCTTTGTAGGCCATTTGGTCACAACTCACCTCTGCCGCGTGATGCAAAAGCAGCCATAGATAATGTGTACATGAATTAATGTGACTGTGTTCCAATGCAACTTTAGTTGTGGACAATGAATTTTGAATTTCATATAATATTCATGAAGTATTATTCTTTTGATCTTTCTTTCACCATTTAGAAGTGTGGAAATCATCCTTGGCTCCTGGTCTATACAAACACAGAACCCCAGTCCTCTGTGAGAGAAGAGTGTGAATGGCTTTGGAAGGCCCACCACGTGCTGCAGCAAATAGGCCCTATACCTTGAATACAGATTATTGAAAAGTGCTGACATGTTCAATCTATCAAGCAGACATTAATTTTCCTGAGATCAACAAAAAAACAGCTGCTTCCCAGTCATGTTCCTAGTCATGAACAAAGTGAAGTTTACTAGATTCATTTAACTCAGGAAATCTGTACTGCTGATTTCCTGGATCAGGAAGCTTTATATATTTTACATATTTTGTTTTAAGTTGCCCTGTAGTGACTGCAAAACTGGATCAGACTCTACATGAGAAAACTCTAGAACAGTCTAGAACTGTAACCAGAAAATTATTGACACTATAACAAAAGCATTTGCATAATCCCTCAAAGGTCTGTTTGCATCAACTTCATAAAAATTCAGAGCCAATATTACCCTAGATACTAGTTAAAACAGGAAAGTGATGTGTTAGATACACTGATCTAATGATTATTCTCTTTGAAAGTATCTCTAAAATGTTACATGTTCATTTTCTATTTTCTTTTGAACTTCATAGTTAATTTTATAATTATGTTGCGTCTGTGTATTTCTATATAAATATTTAAATATATACGTATAATTTTAATATGAAATAATCCTAATATATATACTATGAATAATATATAGATATATAATATATACATATCTATGTAATCTGATACTTCCTTCTTATAAAAAGAAATGTATTGAGTTATGTAGCTGGGGGAGTCTAGGGCTTTAGGCACGATTCCAGATGCTCAAGTGATATCATCAGAACTAGTCTTGCATCATCTCTCCTCTCTTCTCTCCACTGTGTTGACTTCATGCTCAGACTCCCTCAATGGTGGTAAGATGGGCACCTACAGCTGCAGGCATACATCCTACCAGCTTAGCATTCCCAGAAGAAAAAGACCTGTTCTTTTCCCTAGGATTGGGTCTCACTGAACTGACTTGGATCATGTGTTCACCCCCGAACACATCACTGTGGTCAAGAAGTTGGAATATGCCGACTGACCTGGCTTGGGCTGTGTGGTTGAGTGTCCCTCCCTAGAGCCAGCGATGTTATGTAGCTGGCTGGTTTGCCTGAACCACATGGTCAGAGAATTGAGAATAAGCGCGTCCCCAAAGGAAAATCAGAGCGAATGGATTCTGGAAAGACAAACAACTATCCACTACAATAACACTGGCATTTTACTTTTTTTTTTTTTAAATTAATTTATTTATTTTTGCTGTGTTGGTCTTGGTTTCTGTGCGAGGGCTTTCTCTAGTTGCGGCAAGCGGGGGCCACTCTTCATCGCGGTGTGCAGGCCTCTCACTATCACGGCCTCTCTTTTTGCGGAGCACAGGCTCCAGACGCACAGGTTCAGTAGTTGTGGCGCACGGGCTTAGTTGCTCCGCGGCATGTAGGATCTTCCCGGACCAGGACTCTAACCCGTGTCCCCTGCATTGGCAGGCAGACTCTCAACCACTGCGCCACCAGGGAAGCACCAGCATTTTACTTTTAACAAACGAATCAGGAAGACATTAAGGACACTCAAAGAAAATGAAGGAGGAATGGGAAAACCATGGGAATGTCAAGAAAATGTTTTATAGTGAAAGAGGGCAAGGTCAGTGGTTCATAATCTTGGCAATGTATCAGAAAAGTATAGGTAGTTAAAAAAAAAAAAAAAAGATTTCTGCGCCTTACCCCAGACTGACTGCATCAGAATCTGAGGGCGAGGTCCAAGATTCTGTATATTTTTAAACACCCCAGGCAATAGATATGCAGCTTATCCGTAGATTTGCTTTGTGAACCAGTCAATGGGATTGCATTAGAGTACAGGATACATTGCCATAGCAAAGAGATCTCAAACTACAGAGGCCTAAATAAGAAATTAATTTCTTTCTGACAAAATAGTCTGGAGGTGAATGGTCCAGGATGCTGGGTCTATTCATTCAAAAACCCAAGTTACTTCCATTTGTTTGACCACCACCTCCTAGGGAGTTGTCCTTGTCTGCATAGGTGAAGCTGGCTGCTGCCACATCCACATTCTAGCCCAGAGGAAAAACAGAGAGCAGAGAAGCACAGAGTTGTATGCTAAGACCAAGACTCAGAAGTACACACCTCATTTCCACTTTCATTGTATTGGCACAGGCTGCAAGGGAAGCTGAGAGTATAGTCCTCCTCTCATCTAAGATATAAATATATATTTTTTCTTGTCTCTAAACACACACACTCATATATATATACATAAATAGCTAAATGGGCATACGCCCAGCTAAGATTTGATACCTAAAAATGAAACGTTTATTACCTTCAGTTAAACATGGTAAATTGAATGCTTGCATTAATCTTTACTCTTTCATGAAACCCTACTGACATGAGAATAAAGAGATAAAAATAGTGAAAAGTCAGAAAGTCAAAGAGAACAGGGGAGGAATAAGAGGAGAAAGTGATGTCAACCCTATTTTGCAAAATGGAAAACAGGTGAACAAGTGGTAACTGACTAGGCAGAACAGAAAAAACAGAAACTTAATGCCAGAGAGAGTTGAGGGGGAACGTCCAGTGAGAAGCAAGCTGATTCCCATTGCAGATTCTCGGAAAGGTCAAACCATGGAAGGCACCACCTATCAAAATTTGGGTGAGGGGAATTCCCTGGAGGCCCAGTGGTTAGGACTCGGCGCTTTCACCGCCGTGGCCCAGGTTCAGTCCCTGGTCGGGGAACTAAGATCCTGCAAGCCACATGGCACAGCCAAAGACCAACCAAACAAACAAAAAACAACAAAAAAAGTTGGCTGTGGAGGGGACCAGAAACAGAGAGTAGTCAAAGATCTCTTGAAGAAGCAGACTCCCATATTCCCTGCCCTAGCTGCTGCAGCTTGTCCATCGCCTACCTGAACATAGCACGAGAGCTTTGCTCTTGGAAATTCTAGAGAAACTCTGAGCTTTGGGGCACCAAGCTCAGTGAAGGGGAATGGGGTGGTGAGGTGCCTTTACAGCAGATTGAGTGACAGTCTTCATATTGAATGGTAATTCCCACAGCCTCCTTCTCACACTAGGTTCCCATGATCCCGAGCAGCCGGTTTTCTATTACCCCCAAAGGGAGACTGGAGAATTCCTGTTTGGGGAAGGCAACCAACCCAAGAGAGAAGACATATAGATTCCAGTCCTTGTGGGTCCCCATCTGCCACAATACAATGATGCCGACCAATGAATAAACTCTATTTACACAGAGCTGCTGGTCAGCTTTTTAGTGGCAGTAATGGACATCCAAGAATCAACCGACATTTCAAGAAAGGCTTCAACAGGAGCAAATATAACAGATGAGGAACATGGGAGAGATGGCAGCAGCGGAAGAAAACGTACGATAATTTATATCTTTAGAGAGAGAAGAGAATTTTGCAACAATAAAACAAGAACAGAATGCTATGTAAAGAAGAGGATTAAGAAAAAAGATAGTGACATAACCATAGAGGGATGATGGGAGGAGGAGAAAGATAGGTGCGGGAATGTATGTAAAATTCAATGTATGAATTTCAATTGAATTCAAAATTCAGTGTATGTCAAATTCAAATTCAAAGTCAAATTCTCCTATTGCGTAGAATAGAGCCAACAGATGGAGTCTAAATTAAAAGTCAAGAAATAGCAATTTAAGCTTGTAATTTAGAATATAGATATAAACACATAAAGAAAGCTAAATGAGTAGAAAATTATTGACTGGAAGTGGGAACAGAGGGTGGTGAAGGTGAGACAGGAGACTGCAGCTTTTTATTATAAGCCAATACTTATTTAATTTACAAAACCGTGCATGTAACATTAAAATGTGTTTTAACATTTTTATTAGTTTTAATATTATTCTAAAATATTTTATATATACTTTAAAATAGCAAAAATGTTAATATCTCATTTCTTGAAGACTGCTTCCCAATAAGATGTTTAGCTATAAATGTACCTGAAGTCTCTGTGTGAAGTAATTAGTGAGAAGAGCAGCACGATGGACCAAGGGGAAGAAACAGTTTACAAGGGATCTCATGGGCTTAATACCTGAAGGCATTTGAAAGAATCCTGAAACTTTCAGGAGGAAAAGTAAGAATTCCTGTTTTACGAAATCTGAGCAAATCATTATGGACCAAGCAGCCAAATATCAGCAGGGTTGGCAGATGTTGTAGAAATTACAGATGCTCTGTTACTAAATCTTTTTGTTTGTATATTTTAATAATGGGAAGTCTGTTCAGATAATACTGGGAAATGAAGACTTGCTTTTCCCTTTGAGTTACAACCAGAAGTGCTTTGCATAGCAACAAGCCAGACACTACTGATTGGCCTCTCAAAACCCCCTCTCCCTGACTGGCATCCCAGTAAACAGGTCAGATACTTGCTTTCTCAGTCTTAGTCTCAGCTAAGAGTGCCCATGTGGCCCAGTTCTGGTCAATGACATATAAGGGAGTCTGCTTAGGGACCTCTGGGAAGTTTTGTCCTTCCTGATGAGGAGTTAGAGTACTGGGAAAGAGACTCTGCAGGCTGGCTTTGAACAGGGTGATGATGTCATTTTCCAGCTCTCTGTGGACGTCTTCCAACCACAAGGGCACGACCAGGGGAATTTCCGAAGACACCAATCCAAAGCCCGGGCATCAACAAATCCCAAACCAATACCTGTAACTGTGTAACTCAAGTCTCCCCAAGCCAAAGTGAATCTGTCTTGCCCGTTTTTTTTTTTTTTTTCTACTTTCACCACTGGTCCAAATATATCATTGTATTACTTTCATAAATAATATTATGATCTTGGTGATTAGGCAGTTTCCCCTATGGCAACTGAGTGGAGGAAGGCAAAGTGATCCACTCACATCAATAGGATCATTCATTACATTTGTCCATTTGTATGAAAGTTCAAAACAGCTTTTCAAGAAGTGGATCTTGGGACACAGATGTTGTAGGTGGGATGAACTAATGATTCCCTCATCCCTGGCGTTTGCTTCGAGGGGACTGGAGTAGCAAGAATCTTTAGGGCTGCTGGAGCCCCTGGGGCAGTGATAGATCCCTCTGGTTGCCTTGTCCATTTACCCTCAATGCACTGTACAAATATCATCCTTTACTCTGAGTACCATCAAGTAAAATGTGCCAGGAAGCCATGCATTGGGACTCACTCATGACCTTTATGTGCGTTATCTCTCTTTGTCTTTACAGGAGCCTTCTGAAGTTATTATTAATCTCTTCCAAGGGTAGAAACTGAGTCCCTGGATAAGTTAGATATTTGAGGATTAAAAAATAATCAGACATTCTACCACTAAGAAAAGAATTTTATCCTATAAAATAAGGTTTTTAAAATCCCCACTCTAGGGTTGGGTCATTTTCATCTTTATCTGTTGATTCCCATGACAGACAATCAGCAAGCATTTGCTGAGCACCTGCTATGTCCTTAAAGGCCTCAAAGAAGACTCAGTGACCTGAAGTTCCCTGAAAAGCAAGCCAGAAACAGGCGAAAATGAGAAAAGGGTTCAGCCTATTAGGTTGGTGCATGGTGTGATACTGTTTTGTTTTACATGGATAAAGGCTGCTTTAGGGAACTACCTGGCAGTCCAGTGGTTAGGACTCAGTGCTTGCATTGCAGGGGGCCCAGGTTTGATCCCTGGTCAGAGAGCTAAGGTCCTTCAAGCCACATGGTATGGCAAAAAAAAAAAAAAAAAAAGGCTGCTCTAAAGTCTGAAGGACGGTGAAGTACAGGGTGTTGAATGATCAGGAGGAAGCATTACTCCTCCCCAGGTCCTTCAACATCGGCACCCCAAAGAGAAACAAACTGTTATACAGGAAATACAGTTTACTTCCTGACTTCAGTCCTGTTTAAAATAAATAAAATAAAAATAGATAATGGAGGGCTTCCTTAGTGGCGCAGTGGTTAAGAGTCCTCCTGCCGATGCAGGGGACATGGGTTCGAGCCCTGGTCCGGGAAGATCCCACATGCCGTGGAACAACTGAGCCCGTGCACCACAACTCCTGAGCCTGCACTCTAGAGTCCACGAGCCACAACTACTGAGCCTGCGAGCCACAACTACTGAAGCCTGCGCACCTAGAGCCCGTGCTCCACAGCAAGGGAAGCCACTGCAATGAGAAGTCCGTGCACCACAGTGAAGAGTAGCCCCTGCTCCCCGCAAGTAGAGAAAGCCCACGCACAGCAAAGAAGACCCAACACAGCCAAAAATTAATTAATTAAATAAATTTATATATATATATATATATATATATATATATTTATTTATTTAAAAAGGGCTTCCCTGGTGGCGCAGTGGTTGAGAGTCCGCCTGCCGATGCAAGGGACACGGGTTCATGCCCCGGTCCAGGAGGATCCCACATGCCGTGGAGCGGCTGGGCCCGTGAGCCATGGCTGCTGAGCCTGCGCGTCCAGAGCCTGTGCTCCGCAACGGGAGAGGCCACAACGGTGAGAGGCCCGCGTACCGCAAAAAAATAAAGATAATAGCGTGCCCCCATCCACAACCATTTGGGTGGCAGGGTCAGAATTCAGAAGTAGGTCTCCAGACTCCCTCTACAGCTGCGGAGAGAAGAGGCACACTTATTATTCCCAGCTCTCCATCCTCACGTTACCGCTTCCCTCGGAGGCGACCGGACAATAACGAACGTTCACAGCGAGAAAGGGACGTGGCAGGACGCAGCTAGTGGGGCGATGTGCTGGAGGATGGTTTGCCAACCGCAGAGCTGAAAACTGGGAGAATGAGGGTGGCTCGGCCATCTCCAGTCCCTGTAATCGTGGTCGGTGAGGATGTGATGCGAGCAGAGAAGCTGGTACAGCAGACAGTGGCCGCCTTGTTCTGCGGGCCTGAGGCCGAACGTACTTCCTCACCATTTGTTTCTCTGGCCTCCTGAACTCCACTAGATGGCATTGTCCTCGCCCCGTGCCCGCTGCCCGTGGTGAGAAAACGGGGAAGAGTTTGCGTGGGTGAACGCTGGGCTCCGTCTAAGTGTGCGTGGCATTTCTGACTTGTTTCTCTAACTTCTGGGGCTGTTTGTCTGAGACTCTCCGCCCCGAGGCTACTGCTGGTCAGATGTTTTATTTCCACTTGTGAACCAAGATGGTGGGGCTTGGATAAGGAATCAAAGAGGTCTGGGGGACCAGAAAGCTAGTAGGACCTTCTCTTTATGAGAATGAGGAAAACAAAGCCCCAAAAGGCCAAATGAATTTCCCCAAATCTCAAAACGACTTAGTGACAGAGGCAGGAAATTCTCCCTGCTTGGGAGCCTGCCACCTCCTGGGTATGTGACCTTGGTCAAGAACCTCAACTTCTCTGAGCTTCATTTTTCTTATCTGTAGAGATTATAAAAGAATATTTTGTATAGGGATGGAAGAAGGAGCTGAGATTGTTCACATAAAGGGCACACTCCCCTGTCCGAGCACACAGTGCATGTGGAGATGTTTGCTTTATATTATCATTGATTCCTAGGCTGTTTCTCTCCATTCAGTTCTGTAGGTCTTCACTGTGCTATAGCTAACTGTAGGAATCACAGTAAAAGCATCCCATTTGTGGAAACTCATGGAGCTATACACCTAAAAAGTGCGAATTTTAGTGTCTCTAAATTATACATGAACAAACCTGAGGGTTTTTAAAAAGACATTTATTCCATTTCAACTATCAAGTCTCATTAATCACATGTAACGCTGTCATTTGAAAAGGTTCTTACACAGTTATGGTGGCCAACTTAAAATATGAAGGCTAAAGTTTAGAAAGAACTGAATTTTTAAAGTACATTTATCTTATTCTAAGTGTAGTCACAATTGAGGTCAACTTGGGTGCAATTATAAATATTTTCCCAGAGTATTGGTTAAATATTCTAAAAGTTTCAGCAGTCAATTAACAAAATGTGTCCTGTGGTTAAATAAAGACAGGTTTGTTTGGGTACTTTTAAGGAAATTACTGATTTCCCCTTGTAGTTTGTGTGTGTTTTTTTCTGCTGTGGCCTCTCCTGTTGCGGAGCACAGGCTCCGGACGCGCAGGCTCAGCGGCCAAGGCTCACGGGCCCAGCCGCTCCGTGGCATGTGGGATCTTCCCAGACTGGGGCACGCACCTGCGTCCCCTGCATCGGCAGGCAGACTCTCAACCACTGCGCCACCAGGGAAGCCCCAGTTTCTGTGTTTTTTGTTGCCCAAAGACTTCAACGATTTCCATGAAGTCCAGAAGTTATTTCTCTGAAGCTTTGTAAAGTCAGAATGTATTTTCCTGATTTCCTTTCTCCCAAGCAGACATGACTTTGCTCCTCTGGAACCTCCTGACACATGGTAGCATCTGATGGACTTATCAAGATCTATCTGACATCCTAATTATTTGTGAACATGTCTTATTTTCTCCTCTGGATGTTTAGCTTTTTGAGGTCTGAACGATGTTCCTGTTCCAAGTGGGTGCCTAGCATTGTGCTGAATGAATGGAAAAAATCAGTCATTATTGTTAACTAAGAACACAGTTAAGAAGCAATGTTTTGTTTCATAGAGAACCTGAATAAGTGAAAAAAAATTACCAAACAAAATGCTGTTTCATTATTGTTAACGGGTAGAAGCAGAACAAAGAAGCCATGTGTTGTTTCAGAGGGAACTTTAGGTCCTTGATTTAGTAAATAGACAATCTTGCATTAACATATCAATTATTTTTAAATGAATGTTCTGACTGGACCTGGAAGTAGGGCACCTGAACTGTGATCCCAGCTCTGTGACTAGTAAACCGTGGAAATTTGGCTAAGCACTTGAGCCTCTGAATATCAGTTTCCTCCTCTGTACAATGAAAGGATTGAAGTCATTCTTAGATCATCTCCAAAGTTCCTTCCAGTTTTAGCATCCACCAAGTGTGGGCCTCCCTGTCTATCTCAATGCCTCTGGCACAGTGGACCCTGAGGAAATGCTGCAGTTAATTGAGGGAGTTAGTTAAGTGGTTTCCCTTTAACATCGTTATTTTACAAACTATTTATTTTTGGCTGCGTTGGGTCTTCCTTGCTGTGCGCGGGTTTTCTCTAGTTGTGGCGAGCGAGCAGGGGCTACTCTTCGTTGTGGTGCGCAGTCTTCTCACTGCGGTGGCTTCTCTTGTTGCGGAGCACAGGCTGTAGACACATGGGTTTCAGTAATTGTGGCACACAGGCTCAGTAGTTGTGGCTCACAGGCTCTAGAGCACACGAGCTTCAGTAGTTGTGGTGCACGGGCTCAGTAGTTGTGCCTGGCGGGCTCTAGAGCTCACCGGCTTCAGTAGTTGTGGCGCATGGGCTTAGTTGCTCCACGGCATGGCATGTGGGATCTTCCCGGACCAGGGATCAAACCCGTGTCCTCTGCATTGGCAGGCGGATTCTTAACCACTGTGCCACCAGGAAAGTCTCTACAAACTCTTTATTGATAATATAAACTAAATCTCAGCCAAGCTCTTCTTTACATTAGCACAAATTCCAAATTGGCAGGTTCCAAATTACTAACGTTGTATTTGAGTTCTTGTCACATTTACTCTCATACCTCTTCCATATATTACAGATTTTTCTTTTTTAGATAAAAGGGATATATAGAAATTAACTTGTCCAGGGATTCTGAATCTGGAGGCTCTAAACCCATGGGCTTAAGGACTCCATGAACCCCTAAAATGTAACCCTCAGAACCTGCCACTCTTTATTCCTTTTCTTTACCTTTTTAGTAAAAACACTTATCACCGCTTGAAATTGATCATGTTTTTGCTTTTCCTCATTGCCTGTGTCTGAGCCTCCCATTCTGCTACACACACACACACACACACACACACACACACACCACTAGACTGTAAGCTCCAGGAGGGCAGTACCTCCTCCTGTCTTATTCACCACTGCACCCTAATGTCCACAGAACAGGGCCTGGCACTCAGTAGTTGCTCAATAAACATTTGTTGACTGAATGAATGTGTAAACCCCAAATAAATGGATTCTTTGGAACCAGTCTAAATTCAATATCCCATCCCCCAACCCACAAATCCAATTCCAAAATTGTTTTTTAAATATGTAATTTGTAAAGTTTCTGGGAGGTGGAGATATATCCCCAATACATATCAAACTTCCTAAAAGTCCTCTTTACCCATCCATCTCTCCCATATCTCATATAAGGCAGGTGCTTTAAACTTTCTTCTCTTTTTCTTCCCCAAATTCCCACCCATGCTGGCTCCCTTTCTCATTGTTCTCTCCCCCTCTGCCCCCAGATCTTTTATTTTACAAATCAGTGAGCTTTAGTGTCTTCACAAGTTTGTGAAACCATTACCACTAATGTCAGAACATTTTCATCACCCCGTAAATAAACTGGTACCCACTAGCAGTCACTTCCTGTTATTCCTTCCCCTGTCCCCTGGCAACCACTAACCTACTGCCTGTGGATTTGCCTATTCTGGACGTTTTACACAAATGGAATTATACAATATGGGGTCTTGTTTTCATCTGGTTTCTTTCACTTAGCATAATGTTTTCAAGATTCATCTATGTTGTAGTACGCTTCAATACCTCATTCCTTTTTATGGCTGAATATATCTGACTGTGTGGATATGCCACTTTTTGTTTATCTATTAATGGACCTTTGGATTTTTTCTACTTTTTGGCTACTATGCATAATGTTGCTATGATTATTCATGCACAGGTTTTTCTGTGAACATGAGTTTTCAGTTCTCTTGGATATAAACCTAAGAGTAAAATTGCTGGTCATATGATAACTTTATGTTTAACTTTTTAAAAAAATTAATTTATTTATTTTTGGTTGTGTTGGGTCTTCCTTGCTGCACGCGGGCTTTCTCTAGTTCCAGTGCGCGGGGGCTACTCTTCGTTGCAGGCTTCTCATTGCGGTGGCTTCTCTTGTTGCAGAGCATGGGCTCTAGGCACATGGGCTTCAGTAGTTGTGGCACATGGGCTTGATAGCTGTGGCTTGCAGGCTCTAGAGCGCAGGCTCAGTAATTGTGGCGCACGGGCTTAGTTGCTTTGCAGCATGTGGGGTCTTCCTGGACCAGGGCTCGAACCTGTGTCTCCTGTATTGGCAGGTGGATTCTTAACCACTGCGCCACCAGGGATGTCCCTATATTTAACTTCTTGAGGAATTTCCAAATTGTTTTACACACTTTTACCAGAAAAGTATGGGGCTTCCGATTTTTCCACAACCTCACCAACAGTTGGTATTGTCCATCTTTTTTTTTTTTTTTTACTATAGCCATCCTAGTGGGTGTGAAGTAGCATCTCATTGTGGTTTTGACTTGCATTTCCTTAATGACTAATAAGACTAATGATATTGAACATCTTTTCATGATATTATTGGCAATTTGTATACCTTCACTGGGGATATGTCTATTCAAGTCTTTTGCCCATTTTAAAATTGGATTATCAGGGCTCCCCTGGTGGCGCAGTGGTTGAGAGTCCGCCTGCCAATGCAGGGGACACAGGTTCAAGTCCTGATCCAGGAAGATCCCACGTGCCATGGAGCAACTAAGCCCGTGCGCCACAACTGCTGAGCCTGAGCTCTGGAGCCCGTGAGCCACAACTTCTGAGGCCCGGCACCTAGAGCCCGTGCTCCGCAGCAGGAGAGGCCTGCTCAGCGGAGCAAGGGGTAGACCCCACTCGGCACAACTAGAGAAAGGCCCGCACGCAGCAACAAAGACCCAATGCAGCCATAAATTTAAAAAAAAAATTGGATTATCATTTTATTGTTGAATTGTAAGAGTTCTTCATACATTCTGGATATAAGTCCCTT
Source organism: Mesoplodon densirostris (assembly GCF_025265405.1). Classification (NCBI taxonomy): domain Eukaryota; kingdom Metazoa; phylum Chordata; class Mammalia; order Artiodactyla; family Ziphiidae; genus Mesoplodon; species Mesoplodon densirostris. Next base: position 16,012,911 of record NC_082668.1, on the reverse strand, counting down.
ACTGGATATATGATTTGCAAATATTTTCTCCCATTCTGTGTGTTGTTTTTCACTTTCTTGATGATGCCATTGGAAGCACGAAGGTTTTTAATTTTGATTAAGTACACTTTATCTACCCTAGATCTATTCTTACTCACCTTCTACATTAGTGCCCTGACCCTTAGGTAAATCAATCTAACTTCTCTTGTTACTTCTGATTCTCCTTTCTACGCATCACCCTGAACTGTATAACAAAGGCCTTGAGGAAAGTAGAACTGATACAGTATCTTCTTTAGGATGTGAAATGAAGAGGAAAGTCTGTGATCTCCTATAATTTCATACTTTTGTCCCTTTCAGCTATACAAAAATATTTAGGCACAACGTGCATTTTTCTGAAAGTATGGTTCTCTAGATTTATTTCATCAGATTTTCAAAGATATCTTTAATGCCAAAAATATTAATAAATGTGCATCTAACCTCATCCTCTTATTTTACCGGAAGATGAAAACCTAGAGCAGTTGAGTGACTTGACCAAGGTCACCAAACTTGTTAGTGACAGTTCTAGAGACACTCAGGTTTCCTTAACTCCCTGCCCCTCCCCATCAACACTGTCCCAGTGTATCATACTGCCTATAGGACTCCCATATGGCAGGTGAATTCCTCTTGGAGCAGCATATCAATCCAGTACCAACATTTTTGAGACTGAAGCCAGGCAAGACTGACATGAAAAGGTGTGTGGGAGCTGGGGAACAGGGTGGGTCTTGGTGGGGTACAGAAGTATCAGTCCTGAGGCTCCCCTGAAGAAGTCGTTTGCCTGGATGGAGGCCAAATCAGAAAGTGACAATGAAAGGTGAGGAAGAGATGGTGAAGGTAATATGTAAGCACACATCATCTCTATGCCTGGGGTCAGCTGGAAATGGACTGCAGTTTAAATCATGGAAGTGCTTTGCTGAGCATTGGACAAGGAATCAGAAACTGGCACTCTTTAGGGACAAGAAAAATGGTACAGTCAACAACTTTGATGATCCTTTCTTCCATCTAGACAATGGAAGAGATTGCTATGGGTGCTACAGTGAAAAAAACAAAAGAGCATTTTAGAAACTTACTGGCTGATTATTTACTTCTAGACTTTTCTTGCAGTCAGCAAGCAATTTCTAAATGCTTGTATGGGCATCAATGTTAATACTTTGGCTACAAGTTCTGCTAAGTTTAGTTAGTGATATTGTACCAATGTTGATTTCCTGCTTTTGGTAATTATACTATATTTATGTACATGTTAATGGAAGGGGAAGCTGGGTGAATGATATATGGGAATTCTGTCATTTTTTTGGTAACTTTTCTGTAAGTCTAAAATTATCTCAAAATAAAATGTTAAAAAAGAAAAAAGGGGCTTCCCTGGTGGGGCAGTGGTAAAGAGTCCGCCTACCGATGCAAGGGACATGGGTTCATGCCCTGGTCCGGGAGGATCCCACATGCCGCAGAGCGGCTGGGCCCGTGAGCCATGGCCGCTGAGCCTGCACATCCGGAGCCTGTGCTCCACAACGGGAGAGGCCACAACAGTGAGAGGCCCGTGTACCGCAAAAAGAAAAAAAAACTTTGGCTCCATTTTTTAGTTTTTTTTTAATTTCCAGAAATGTATGTTTTAACAATACATTCTTTATGGGATCCTAATTAAAAATATTAGCTAAAAACCAAACATAGTAAATCTTATTGAATTTACATATTTATTTTATTTTATATCATGTGCAGGTGGTGTATTTCTAACATTAAAATTTTTTAAATATTAAAAGATACGGAGTGAGAACTTCATCTCCACTTTCAGCTACAAATCCACCCAGTTCCTCTCCTTGCAAGCAATGTTTTGTGCTTTTCCAGAGATATTTTATGCATGTATAAGTGTATATAGATATACTGGTATATCTATATCTATCTATATCTATATATACCAGTCAAGTTTACACACACAATTAACCATCACAACACACACACACACACACACACACACACACACTCCAACTTTTACACAACTGGTAGCATACTCATAAAAAGCTTTATTATATTTTGAAGTGAATTTTATGCAAACAAGGGATGTAACAATAAGGAAGCATTCTTTTTGGCCTCATTCATACGACAGATTTTTTTTTTTTTTTTTCTTTTTGCGGTATGCGGGCCTCTCACTGTTGTGGCCTCTCCCGTTGCGGAGCACAGGCTCCGGACGCGCAGGCCCAGCGGCCATGGCTCACGGGCCCAGCCGCTCCGCGGCACATGGGATCCTCCCAGACCGGGGCACGAACCCGTATCCCCTGCATCGGCAGGCGGACTCCCAACCACTGCGCCACCAGGGAGGCCCCATACGACAGATTTTTAAAATATGATTTTAAAATCTAAGTCATCTGGGCATACAGTTTTATTTTTCAAATCTAGTAGAAGTGAAATATTTATGGTGAAAAATAATAGCCTTTTGATCTGTCCCCTGCACCTCCTTAGCCTGCTTCCCAGAGGCAATCACTTTTTCCTCTCTTAGTCACTTCTTCTGGTAGATACGTCTAAAGCTGCTAAATAATAGGATTCTGCTGTTTTGACTCAGTTTTAGTCACTAACTGTTGGGCTCTGGTCCTTTTATTCTCCATTCCTTCATTCTCTCAACATATAAAATGATATCACTATGGTCTCAACAAGTTACACTTATGGTTTGAATAATATTTAAGCACCATTATTTCTTCTAGACTACAGCCAGATCTTGTGATCCCCTAATTATCAAAAGAAGATATTAACACCCCTAACCTTTCCTTTAGTTGTCCTCTCTCCTTCCATCTGTCGTTTTCCTTTTACACTGCCAAGGTCAATACCATTTATATTTTCTTCTGTAACCATAACTTAGTTCTCCATATATTGTCTATAGGCTGTTTCTAAAAGTTGAAAATCAGTCAGTATGTTTCAAATGGTGATGTCTATGTAAAAATTGTTCACTGCAGAATCAGCTTATTGCTCTGATTGCCTTTTCTTTCATCCACCTTTTCATCTTTCCTGGAGTTTCTAATGGTCTCTATTTTATTCTTTCTTTCTTCTATTCCTGCACTGTTTGCATTAATCACAATCACTGTTTTTCCCCATACTTTTTCGCCAATTAAATATTCTGTTGGGGATGTCCCTCCCCTTTTCCCCTGAAGCGTCTCCTTCCCTCCATCCTTCTGTTCCCATCAGGACTAATCAGCCAGCGGCCCAGCTCTCCTTCTAAAGCCACCTTTCACCACTTTTCTTAGTTGGACCCACTATTTTTTGGCTTCTATGCTTTCTTTGTTTATTCCTTCATTTTGCTGGAGCACTTCTTCAAGGACTGTTCTAAGAAAGAGTGTGATACTGACTCCCAGATTTAGCATCTATCTGACATTTCTATCACTTTCTGATCACCTCATTTGACTTTTCTCTATGAATTTGCTAAAAGTAGAAATAACACCCTAACCACCTATTACTTAGCGTAAGGAACGTCTTACTTTTTTTTTTTTTTTTTTTTTTTGCAGTACACGGGCCTCTCACTGTTGTGGCCTCTCCTGTTGCGGAGCACAGGCTCCGGACGCGCAGGCTCAGCGGCCATGGCTCACGGGCCCAGCTGCTCCGCGGCATGTGGGATCTTCCCGGACTGGGGCACGAACCCGTGTCCCCTGCACCGGCAGGCGGACTCAACCACTGCGCCACCAGGGAAGCACAAGGAACGTCTTACTTTTATACAAAAAGAATTTGTGTAAGAGGGGCAGGCATCGCATCTCCACTGTCCAGGCCCTCAAAATATAGACACTGGGCCTTTCCTTTACTACTATGGCTCCTCCAGGTGTCAAAGTACCCACCCTCTCTTTTTAAAAATTATTTTGTTACTGATACATTTTTCCCCAGCTATGTTTCCCAGCTCCCATTTTGCTAAGTTCTAAAGCCTCATAAATGGTTTATTTCCAGGATTATCTGTTACTTTGTTATATGGCATGTTTTCATTTTTATTCATTTCTTAATGTAATAGTCTTCCAGACCATGCCCAGGAAAGTATTTCTTTCCTCAATCAGTAAGGCACAAATGGTAGATTCTCTAGTGGAAAACACAACCCACATCTTTTCACACAACTCTCCCCCACTGCAATGCAGAAGTGACTGGAATCATTTCCTTTATTTATTTTTTTGGATAACAGTTCCTCCTCATTCTCATGACATCACTTCCTTTAATCCTGGAAGGCCGCCTCTCAAAGTGGGCCCATTGGATAAACTAGCTATTGCAATTGCTCCTCCAACTGCCAGCAATAAAGCACTTGGGAGATGAGTTTGCTCCTGGCTGAATTTAAAATAACCAGACAGCATGGAATTTGCAGCTGCATTTGCAGCATAAGTCGCTGTGCAAGCTGGCATGGGAAAAAAATAGCTCAGATCATCAAGGAACAGACCCTTTAGGGGAAAGTCTATTTCCTTTTTTGGCTGAGGTTTTTCTGCCTTTACCATCACTTTGGACTCAGAAGCTAGGAGGTTATAATAGCACATGCCAAGGCTGCACATGCTAAAGAAATGTGAAACAAAGCTGTGAACATGAGAACAGTTGTGGATTCCAGTTTAGCACCCTCTTTCCACATTGGTTTGTTTAGTGTGTTTAATTCATAGCAACCCAGCCCAAGATTTCTCTGTCAAATTGTGACAACACTTGCAGATCTTTCCTCCAGGGATCACTGATGTTCCTTTTACTCCTTGTAGCATCCATGAACAGTAGATCATTAAGGAATGCCTACCTTTTGCATGGATGGAAATCTTGGGGCTCGGAGAAGCTAAGGGATTAACTCGAGATTTGTGTATTAGCTTCCTCATAGGGAAGCTGAGCTGATGGCAGAGCACTTAGAGGGGCCAAGAATTATAATACAGGAGAAAGTCAAGATTCCTTTGCCATGTAGACTTTGAAAGCACTGCTTGGTGGCACTCTGCTGGCTTCCAACCAAGCATGGCGCTTCCTTGGCTCTTTCCTCGTCCTCAGACTTTTTTTCTCTCCTGCTCTTAGACATACACCAGGGGACATGGCAGAAAGTGCATGGACTTGGTGTCTCCATTGCTCACCCACGAAGCACATAAAGGGAACCCCTCCAAGCTTCTCCTTCTCTATCTGCAAAACAAAGATAATAATGTTACAGAGTCCAAGCTCGTACTGGTCACCACACAACAGGCCAATAAATTGAGAGAGAAGGTGTTGGGGCAAGGAATAGTGACTTTATTTGGGAACCCAGCAGACGGAAGACGGTGGACTAGTGTCCCAAAGAATCATCTTCCCCAAGTTAGAATTCAGGCTTAAAAAAAATTTTTTTTTTCAGTATGCAGACCTCTCACTGTTGTGGTCTCTCCCACTGCGGAGCACAGGCTCTGGATGCACAGGCTCAGCAGCCATGGCTCACGGGCCCAGCCGCTCCGCGGCATGTGGGATCTTCCCAGACTGGGGCACGAACCCGTGTCCCCTGCATTGGCAGGCAGACTCTCAACCACTGCACCACCAGGGAAGCCCCAGGCTCTTTTTATACTAAAAGGGGAGGGAGTAAAGTCAAACATTTCCTGGTTCTGGTCAGCCTCCAGAGAGGATATGTTAATTTCTTCCTCCCTGCAGTCATTCACAGGTGGGCCCGGTCAGGATGTTTCCTGTGACCAAAACAAAGATATTTTAGCTTAATGCTCATTACATAGGCGGCAGGGTTCCCAGAGGTAGGCCATTATGTATAATATAAGCCTATAGGCAACATCCCTTTAGTGATTAACTTGTCGCAAAAACAATAAAATACAAAGGTTAAAGTAATTTGTTCTTCCCTATTACAATAAGTTCTAATTCCCAGACCTCTGTAACAACTGAGACCACACATGTAAAAAGGTTTTCTCTGGGAGCAACCAACCACACAGTAAAGTAAGTATTAACTCTCTACTCTGGATACTTCTATTCATAAATGTGTACATAGTACATTTTGTTTATCCATTCCTCCATCAATGGACACTTGGGTTGCTTCCACCTCTTGGCTATTGTGACTAATGCTGCTATGAACATAGGTGTTCTAAAACATGAGTCCCTTTCAATTCCTTTAGGTCTATATGTACGAGTGGAATTGCTGGATCATATGGTAATTCTAAGTTTAGAATTCCTTTTTAAGGAACCATGAACAGTTTTCCATAGTGGCTGCATTTTACATTCCCACATCTAGACTTTAAACAACTACTTATTTCCATTTTAGGAGAGAGTCATTTGTTTCATTGTTCATCCCCATTTTTCTTAAGAAGTACTTGTCAACTGTTGGCTCTTCAAACCACCAGAAAACCTGTTGGCCAAGCAAAGCCAAGTTTACTACACCTGTTACAGGAAGGAAGACCATGTCTTTAAAGGTTGTATTAGTGTCTCAGAAGGGGGAAGTCAGGGGAGGATGCTTATAGGGTTTCAGGCCTGGTTATGTGACATTAAGGCAGGTCTTGGAAGCTGAGTTACTGGTTGGCACTGGCAGGGGTTACAACACAATAGCTTTGCATTAGTGGGCACAGTGGAGCAAGGGTCCTGAAGCCAATCTTTTTTTTTTTTTTTTGCAGTACGCGGGCCTCGCCCTGTTGTGGCCTCTCCTGTTGCGGAGCACAGGCTCCGGACGCACAGGCTGAGCGGCCATGGCTCACTGGCCCAGCCGCTCCACGGCACGTGGGATCTTCCTGGACCGAGGCACGAACCCGTGTCCCCTGCATTGGCAGGCGGACTTCAACCACTGCGCCACCAGGGAAGCCCCCTGAAGCCAATCTTGATGAGCAAGATCTTAGTCTTGATAAGTAAGCTCTTTTGGTTGGCTCATAGTCTTCCAGGAGCAAGTATTTATTTCCTGGAGCAAGCAGATAAGACACTTCTGCTTCTTGTTTAATGTAAGGACAATATGCCCCATTTCAGCACTGTTTAACACAGGCACAAGAAATTATGCTGGTTTCTGTTCTCATAGGTGAGGAAGGAAGAACCTTACCTTTACTTTAATATCACATAGTTATTGAGTGGGAGCGACAGCAGGAAAAGGAGAGATGTTAGAACCAACAATGACAGAGCTGGAATGAGCAGTCAGATGGGAATTGTAGCCCCTCAGGCCAGTTCTCTGAATTTAGATCAAGTCAATTTCTGGACTCTTTGCCTGAATTCTAACTTGTGAATATTTTGTTTTAATGTTACATAAACTGTGTGTTCAGGAGGAGTTTTCCTGATGTTCTCAGTCTTGTGAGCCATGGAGGTAACTGGTCTCACCTCCTTTCCTCAAACTAGCACACATACACACACGGTTTCTCTTTTCTCCCCGCATCTCCCTTAACACAACCTCCATTTAGTCAAAAATTGACAAAGAGCAGTGAGAAAAACTAGGCCAGCTTCACAACACTCCGCATTGTTTTGGGACACAGGAGAAAACAGCACGCTTGTTAGCTTTAATCTGATGTGTAGTCGCATGAGTTGTTTCAATTCTTACAATATATTTTATGTATTAAAAATCCCTACACCTTAATGCAATCAGAATTTCATACAATTTATGACAAAGGTCCACAAGAATGAGCTAGATTTTGTGTTAAATATCACTTCAAAGTTCACAACAATCAGTTAAACAACGAGTAAAAATTTAAAGAAAACTTCATTCATCGGATTCCTCTTGGGAAAGCACTTTATTTATTGGAAAGAAATATTTTGATAAGCAGCTTGGGTTAGGAAGGTGGGATCCCAAGGATATGATTAAGTAGAAATCCCAATAATAATAGTAAACGGCCTTTTGTGGAGCCTGAATCCTGTTCACAGGAGGCTATTTGTTTAGCTGAGCTATGAATTGGTTTTATATGTGCCAGTTTGGGAGTAGAAACAGGAGGCAAGCAGAATTTCTCTGCATAATAGAGAGAGAAGACCCAGCTAGGCTGGGCAATGTTGGAGGAAGGAGAGAGAGAAAAAAATTCTCAGCCATGGTATTGTTGACTGAAAAAAACAAAAACAAAAAAAACCACAACCTAAAAGTTGAGACATGTTTTATTTGGTGGACTTGCTGAGGACTTGAGGCCGGGAGGCAGCCTCTCTGACAGCTCTGAGGGACTGCTTTGAAGATGTAAAGGGAGGAACCAGGATATAGAGGAGTTTTTGCTAAAAAAACCTGGAGGTGGGAACATCAAAAAATTACTGTTAATTGAAGAAAAACAGATATCTCAAGTTAATGACTTTAGTGTTTTTCTATGGGAAAATGCAAGAGTCTGGGCTCATTGAAATCATTCTTTTGATATGCACCTTAACTATCTAGGGTCAGTATCCTGCTTTTCTCCATCCTGAATCCCCTCATGGTGCACCACTGGGGGCAGCTGCAATAGCTGATGTCTTGATAGCTGCAATATCCTTTGTTTACTGGTATGGCAGATAACATATTTTCATCCACAGTATATCAAAGCAGATAGAAATGAAATATCGAATATTTGCTGCAGGATGTATGATTATAAACTCGAGGCCAAGGTTTCTCACCCTCAGCACTTTTGACTTTTTTTTTTTTTTTTTTTTTTTCCGTACGCGGGCCTCTCACTGTTGCGGCCTCTCCTGTTGCGGAGCAACAGGCTCCGGACGCTCAGCCTCAGCGTCCATGGCTCACAGGCCCAGCCGCTCCATGGCATGTGGGATCTTCCCGGACCGGGGCATGAACCCGTGTCCCCTGCATCGGCAGGCGGACTCTCAACCACTGTGCCACCAGGGAAGCCCACTTTTGACATTTTAGGCCAGAGAATTCTTTGTTGATGGGGCTGTCCTGTGCATTGGAGGATGGTTAGCAGCATCCCTGGCCACTAACCACTAGATGCTGGCAGCATCTTCCCCCTTCCACCAGTCGTGGCAACCAAAAATGTCTCCAGACATTGCCAAACGTTCTCTGGGTAGCAAAATCACCACTGGTAGAGAAAAGCTGTGTGTATCTTTAGTCAATACTACTTTCTTGGGCGCAGTGAGGGGGGAGGGGGGAGGTCAACAGCCAGCTACTAAGATGAATGTTCTCATAGTAGGAAACAGGCTTACTTTACTGGGACCCTGGATTCCTGTACTAACATTGTAGATCTGAGACATGGCCTGTACACATTCAAATTCCTAATAAACAGTCTGATACATATTGCAAAGGCAATATGAGACCAAGTTAGATCTTAGGAGGATTCCTAGTTTCTCTGTGCCCCTTGTCAACCTTGAACCTTTTGATTATAGCATTTTACCTAATACCTCAATACCCACATATCTGTTTCCTTTCTAGACTGCAGGCTCTTTTATTAGCACCACTGCTCAACACAATGTCTAAAATATTCTAATCCTGAAGTCACAGACTGGCAGTCCACAGTCCTTACTTGGCCTGTGGCTATGTTTTATTTAACTCTTTTAAACATTAGAATGTTCACATTAAAATATAAATTTATAACTTTTCTAAAAGAATTAGAAGATGGTTCAACAGTAAACTAGCATTGTCACATTGCCAGGAATCCACAAGTCCTGGAGCTGAGAATCGGTTTCTGCTTTAGAAGAGCTACATTCTTACCAGTTTTCATCCTCTTGGTATTGCTCCAGCCCCTTCTCTTGTCTGTATTACTGACCTGGCCCCTGAAGGTATATGGATTCTCAGTCCCTGGTATAAGTGCCCCTAAAATGTTTACAATAATTGGTCTTTGATTTCCTATTAGGTATCTTAATATTTTATGGTGTAGAAAGAAAGAAACAAAGATGGCCATACAGCAGTCTGAAACAAAGTTGAATTTATTGGCTTGCTTGACAAGAAGAGCTGCATCACTCAAATGCAAAATCAGTAGGTCTTTCTGAATAGAAATTGAAGGGGGGAGATATGTATTGAAAAGAAAGTACATCAAACACATACGGAGTAAAAGTCTGATGGCTCCTGAGGTGGATGGCAAACTCCTCTTTGCAATTGCTCATTGCTCAAAAGCAGGACCAGGGCTCAGAGGGAAACCACAAGGGGCTGTTTAAGCTCCAGTTAGCTTAGGACCATGCAAATCTCAGTGTGTATGCTGAGGATTGGTGGAAAGTCTCCTTTTTTTTTTTTTTTAAACAATGGTTAATAATAATAACTATTATTCAGACAGTTAAGTAGCTACCTGAATGACTGAAACAAAAGGTCTCCAGGGTTTAGTTTGATCTTCAACTCTGGTACTTTCTTTCTGGATCATTAAGGATATCTTAGTGATGTTAGATGTAGTCCATTCAGTGTATTTGAATTGCGCTCCTTGAGTTCTCTTTCTGTACCTCTTGGTAATCTCTGGGCCTTTGAATTTCCCTAGCGCAACACTAGTGCATTGTACCAAGCAGATTCTCCCAGCTCCCAGCTCCCAGCTCCCACCTCCACAGGGAAATTAGGCCAGGCTGTATATTTCCTGAAACAGGACTTTCATTTTCTCCAGCCAATGTGATAAATTAGTCAAACTCATGGCCATGGAGTTTGGACATTAAAATAAGTTATTGCTCTATCAGTGGACCTGCTTTTAGACACAGACATCAAACCAAGCTTCATTCCCCTTGATCCGTAATTGACAGAGTGATTAAGAAACTCTTGGCATTTTAAAAGTGAATACTCAAGGCATGATAGATAGACTGAAATACTAATTAGTCAGCATATTTACAAAGTACTTGTCTACCAGGAATCTAGTAATTTGACAGTCCTGATTTGGCCTAAGAAATTATTAGAACATCCTTCTCTGAGGAAAGAGGGAAAAGGGAACCCCTTTAAGATGTTAGTATTACAATAGTAAAGGGAATTTGATACATTTGGATAGTTTATAGCTTCTAGTGATTTATTAAATGTTTAAAAATTTCTGTCCTGGGCTTCCCTGGTGGCACAGTGATATAACCAAATAGTGATATAAAAAACCAAATAGTGATATAAAAAACACTGGTTTAAGGAGTTGTAGACTGATGCCACTGTTCATTGTTGGAAAGCTGCAAACTAAAACCTCTCTGTGGAAATTCCCAGTAACATCCATAGTGTGAAAGCTTCAAGAAATCCCATAATAAAGGAAAAATATTTTTCAATATTCTCACTGGTTAATATCATATGTGCTGTTGTGGCATTTGCTCTGAATTCATGAAATATTTCATTTCACTTCAGCAGCATCACTTCAGTGTCATCAAAATTAATCTTCATTGATATGCGATTTTTTGTTAAACATGTGGCAATTATTCAATTCTTTTACCTTCCCGTGTGGTATCACTATACATATTAGAAGACCGAGGCTATTAAAAGGATAGAAGAATCCCCGGAACTACACAGAGTATCATCCCATAACATCTTTATTTTCATTTTACATTTCAGTGGCCTTTTTCTCCAAGGAAATAAATCAGATTGAAATTGATTATACCCAGGATGTCATTGACCAAAGCTCTTTGCCTGCAATCCCAGGAGCTGCCACTAGGTGGTGGTGAGCCAGTTTGGATACACAGGCTCCCTTCCAGGGGAAGTGTGAGGGACTGACAAAGCTTAAGCAGTTTTTTTTTAACTTCAAAAAAGGAAGAAAAGAAGAAAAGGAAGGAAGGAAGAAAAGGAGGGAGGGAGGGAGGAAGGAACCAAACTACAACAAAAATGTCAGGACAACATTATGAATTAACAAAATGCATCTATTGATAAGTTTTTTTCTAAACAGAGCTGCTAGAGACCAACTTTCTTCTCCCTCCCAGCCCATCCCCTTCCAGTCTCCTCTGCCCCCCTCTCGGAGTGCCCAGCTCAAGGAGTGGGAACATTTTTTATGGCTGATATTCCATTGTGATATTCCATTGTGCATATACACTACATCTTCTTTATCTATTCCTCTGTTGATGGGCAGTTAGGTTGTTTTCATATTTTGGCAATTGTAAGTCACACTGTGATGAACATAGGGGTGCACATATCTTTCTGAATTAGCTGTACACCTGAAACTTATATAATGTTATAAATCAGTGTTACCTCAATAAAAATAAAAAATTAAAATAAAAAAAGGAGCAGGCACCCTCTGCTTTTCTTTTTTTCTTTTTTTTTTTTTTTTGTGGAACGCGGGCCTCTCACTGTTGTGGTCTCTCCCATTGCGGAGCGCAGGCTCCGGATGTGCAGGCTCAGTGACCATGGCTCACAGGCCCAGCCGCTCTGTGGCATGTGGGATCCTCCAGGACCAGGGCACGAACCCGTGTCCCCTGAATCGGCAGGCAGACTCTCAACCACTGTGCCACCAGGGAAGCCCCTACCCTCTGCTTTTCTGTCCGGAATTTTTTTCTAATTCAAAAGAGTTTTGGTGTCTGTTCTATTTGTGTAGATCAAGGAAGCCTGGAAGATTTAGGAACTTAATAACCTCAGGCAGCACTCTGCCAATGAGGGAACAGAGTCTGTGGATAAAGAGGTCAGCTTCCCCTCTCGGGGAGGCCATTCTGAGAAGCATCTACGTGGCTCCTCAGAGGGTCCCTAGGGAGACTGAGCCCCAGATGCCTGCTCCTTTATGTACCATTTATTTATTGGGCTTTTTCTCTACCCCTTCTCACTTTCCTGCTCCTTCACTAGCACTTACTGAGGTCACCTCCCCCCAAAACTTGACCTGACTTGTCTCAGGGTCTGCTTTGATGGAACCTAAACTAGGACACTAGTACAAGTTTAACTCTGGTGTCTTTTCAGTCTTATTAGATACATAATATTAGAATCCATTGGAAATCATACGCAGATTGGTTTGCATAGACAAAAACACACACACACACACACACAAGAACTTGTGCCTGTTTTTGGTTCTGTCGGCTCTAAGTCTGACATCCAAATGTTATTGACTTGCTAATTGCAATTCTTAATTTGAGCTTTGCTTCTATGTCCATTTAGTTTAAGCAGCTGGATTTCTTGGAAACCCCTTTCTTACTAGGTCTCATTATAGCTAAAAAAAAAAAAAAAGAAAAAGGAAAAAAGAACTAAGTTGCACACACTAAAATAGTGGCCATTGTATTATTCTGTGTTTATAATTTACCTTCTTTACCTGAACCAAAACTTTTTTTCCCCTTTTAAATAGACTATTTTTAGAGCAGTTTTAGGTTCACAGCAAAATTGAGCAGCAAGTACAGAGAGTTCCCATGCCCCCTGCCCTCCATTCATGTGTGGCCTCCTCCACTATCAACCCCAAACTGTTTTTAAGTTAGTTATTTTTTGTCTTTTTGAAAGTTAAAAAATATCTAACATCATATAGATTTTGAAAGTAGTGATCTGGTGATTTACGGACACTGCCAGCTCTGTCTTTGATCTTTTTCTTCACGTCTTCCCATTCTCAGTCCATACTCTTCTTGCGAAGGCAGGCAGAAAGATTCACAGGACCCTGTGTTACCAGGCAAGAGCTCATGTGCCCATGGTACAGAAAGCCAAACTCTGACAGTGGGTGTTTGTAGCAAAGTAAGGGTTTATTTACAGGGTGCCAAGCAAGGGCAGCTCATGCTCAAAAGACTTGCATTCCCTACTGGCTTTTAGGCAAGGGTTTTCAAAGACAGCATTAGGGGAGAAGTAGGATGCCTGATCAGTTTATGGACCTTCCTCTGATTGGCTGGAGGTGAGATAACAGGGCGAAGTTTCAGGAATCTCAATCAGCCTTATGCTTCCAACCAGTCTGGAGTCTACATGCTTGTGGTGAGTGCTGGTCATCACCCTACACCAGGTGGGGGGTCTTAGTTTCTGCAGAACAGCTCAAAGATAAGCATCTGATTGTTATCTATATCCCTCCAGGAGGAACTAGGAGTCCTGTGACTCTATTGTTCTAATCATTAACTGCTTGAATCTGCTCTTTGGAACTCGAAGAAGGCCTAGGAGAGTAAAGCCTTTTCTCTACAAACAACAAATGGGGGACACAGAGGGATTTTTGTACCCGGGAAGGCCCTGCAGGGTTCCGCTTGGTTTCATATACACTGGGGCTCATCCTTATCAGGGAGGAGACTTTTCCAAAGCAGAGAATGAAGGAAGGTTGATTTTCATCAAACAATGGAAGTCTGAGAGAAAAGACAATGACAGTCTTCTGTTTTAATAAAGACAACTCATCTCAAAGAATGTTAAAGTAAAATTTAGTTCAAGAAAAATTAAAGTTTTCACTAAATCTTGGAGCCATGTTAACAATTGATGTGGCAACTTGCTCCAAATAGCAGTTCCTGTGTAAAAGTCAGAAAAGTTAGAGGAAAACACACAGAAATTTACAGCCTTAGGATTCATTTCAACACATATGGTTTAAGGCTCTTGAATGTCTATTAATCAGAGTCAGGTCTGCAACTGCTGCTTTTGTTTATGCCACAATTTTATAATGAACTCAACAAACCTTTGCTGGTTACCTGCCATATGCAGGGACACACACATCAGAAAGGATGCCTGTATTTCCTCAGTGACAAGCCCGTGATCAGTGCTCCACTGAATGTTTTGAATGTTTCCCCATTTAGTTCTCATAAGAGTAAAATGAAGAGAAGTTTTCACCATTTACAGGTGAGGAAAGGTGTGCAGCTGGCCTAAAATCATGTGACTTAAACAAGCAAGATTTGAACCTAAATCTATTTGATGCCAGAGCCTATTTTCCATTCCAGCTCACCGCACCACCTCTTTAACAAAGAAAGAACTTTGCCAACATGTTTTCCTAGGTAGGATCACACTGCTTCATATTTGTTTAAAGAAATGTTATTGGGTCCCACCCCTCTCTGCTATACCAGCCTGCTCTATTTCCCCTCCTGCAGCCAGCACTGCAAAAACAAATAGGATCCTCTGAGGTCCCGGTGACTAACCCCATTTGGCCTACTGACACTTGAAATATATCTAGTTTGAACTGTGATGTGCTATAAAATACACATGGGAGTTTGAAGATTTGCTAAGAAAAAGATAATGTAAAACATCTTGTTAATAAAGTTTTTATACCGATCATGTGGTGAAATAATATTATGGGGTAAAATAAAATATTAATTCAAGTTAATGCCATCTCTTTCTTTTTACTGGTTTAATATGGCTACTAGAGAGTTTAAAATTACCCATGTGGATCACATTCTATTTCTAGAGGACAGCTCAGCAACACAGGCTGTACTTAGATCTCTTCCTTTGTTGCCTTCTTCATAGATTAAGTTGCTATTATTGGGAGTTTAGTGAGGATTTGTGAGAAGGAGGGCTGACAGCTTCTCAGCACGCCTGGGTGTTAGAGGAGACCCTAAGGCCAAAGACTTAACTTGGCTAATCTGCTTGAGCTGGAATTCAGTGGCCTCGGTCATTAAAGGAGTTAAGCCCTTTAGTGAGCTTTGGCCTTTGCAAACACTACCTATCTATTTGGATTAGATCTTACAGAATTTAAAAAAGGATGGGGGAAATGAAATCACTCAGGAACAAAACAAACATTCTCACTCTGTTTTGTCAAATGATGGGTCCAAGTTTGACATTTCTAAATTTGTCTTGAGTTTACCTGGATAGCAAGCTGAGAGCTATTTATTGTTTGCCTCTGCTTCTAAAGGAAATGCCTATAATGGCTGTAGTCCTCTTTTCGCGCTACAGTTGAAAGGGATGGAAAAGTACGTTTGCTTTGGAGAGGCTAAGAGACAGAAAGAAACCCTGCAGGGAATATCACATTACGTCCTCAGACTGGGAAAATGATGACTGGCCCAAGATGGGATTTCAGCCCTGTGGTTAAATAAGCAAACAATCTAACCATGTCATAGCATAATGATAATATGAAAGAGGATAGATACATCCAGGTCAATTTCCCACATCCAGCAGCTGGAGACACCGAGGCCCAGAAAGGCTGGGCTGGCTGAGGTCACTTAACACAGTGACAGGGTCAGCCCTAAACCCGCAGGTGGTAGGAGTGAGACAGAACTTCACAGATAACCCAGCTCAGGGCTCTGAAGCTGCTTGCTGTGTGCATTAGAATCACCCAGGGATTGATTGTTCAAAGTCTCCATGCCGAAGGCTGCCCCCTAGACCGATGAAGTAAGTCATCAGCATTTGGTAAGTTTCCCAGGTGATTGCAATTTGGTTCACCCCCTGATTTTCCAGACACTGAGACCTAGAAAGGATCCGGGAACTTTGCTTAACTTCCAAGGGCTGAGCAGGGACAAAGTCGTTCTTTTGTGGCCCTGGATTTTGTATTTTCCTCTTCCTTCACTCTCAGTCCACTATTCTTAGGTCACATCACTTGGCCTTCCCCCGAAATGTCCTCCCTCCAGATCTATGCAGGGCTGTCTCCTTCTCGACTGGACCTCACTGTCCATGCAGCATTTCCTGGGAGAGGCCGGCCCTGACCACCTGCACCTCCTCCGGTGTCACCATTGTATCACTGTTTTTCTTCCGGGCACTTATCACGCTGTGAAATGATCTCCTGCAGTGTTTGTCTTCCCCAGTAGACCACGTCTTGTCTGCTAGGCTCACAGCCCTCTTGCCAGGTCCTGCACTGTCCCTGTCCCATTGTAAGGGATCAGTAAGTGTTTGTGGACTGAATAAATGTTGAACACACGCTTAGCAGTGACAGTCTCCTGGATACTGTCTTCTAAGGGTATCGTTTCAGGGGAAATATACTTCTAATTATGTAAGTTGGAGAAAATATTATTTAGTTTTCAGAAATGCATCTTCCAGTGTAACTCTTCTGAATCACATCTGTTCCATCATGTGAGGCTCCTCTGGGTGGACAATTTGAATATACGTCAGCTCGAAGATAGACTCTTAGGCTATTTAAAGGGACAACATTTTACCCATGATCTGAAAATGGACTTTGGTTAGATAATGGAGTGTGATTAGAATAAGAGTATCACATGACCAGATGGAAACATTTGCTTCCAATGAAGATCAAGTTATAAAGGCACTTCTTGCAATGCGAACGGATTAACAATGTGGCAGTTAAAGAAAAAGCTTTCCAGGTGAATAGTGTTACATACATAAAGTAATGGCAGGTGGTAGGCTACAAGATTATGGCATTCATGTATTTGTGGACTCTCATAACCATGAATTCTATAAAATGGTATAAAGTGATCCTGTAAATATTCAGAAGTTATGATCAGTTCTCAAATGCATTCACGGAGAGCTGCAATAAACATGATTCCTGTCCTCACTGAAATCAGCACTTACTTTAGCACTTAGTAATGTAAGGTCTAGAGCTTATTTACTCAAAAGCCTTGTTCTTAGAGTAGCAGCAGCAGCAGCACTTTAAAGCTCGCTACAAATGCAAAATCTCAGGCTCCCTACCCCAGTACAATCAGAATTTGCCTTTTAACAAGATCCCCAGCAAATTCACACACACACACACACACACACACACACACACACACACACGTTTGAGAAGTGGTCTAGAATTAGACTCTAGACCAGTGGTTCTCACCTTGGGGAGGGGTGGTGGTGGTGATTTTATTCCCCAAGGGGCATTTGGCGATGACTGGAGACATTTTTGGTTGTCATACCTGGGGATGGTGAGGATGGGGGGATGTTGCTGGCACCTAGTGGGTAGAGCCTGGGGATGCTGTTCCACATCCTTACACTACCCAGGACAGCCCTTCTCCCCAAGGAAGAATGATGCAGCACAAAACGTCAATAGTGCTGAGGCTGTGTAACCCTGCTCTAGACCAACAGATTTTAGAGTTTAAAATGGTAACGTTATTATTCATAATAAAGTAAATCGTAGCTTGGAAGCAATGGTCAATTAGAACTAACGACAAAATCCATGTATCTAAAACTTGAAAGATGAAGTTGATTGAAAAATCAATAGTAGACTCAATAGTCATGGACATAACTGATGAGTGGCTACAAAATCACATTCTATGGCATAAGAAGCCAGGGGTTTAATGGTAATGATATCTTAAAATAAATTAAACCCACTGTCACCAACCGCAGCATTCGCTGCACCTAGTTCTAGTCACAACATTGCTTCCTGCTTCTATCCAAATACTCCAGGCCCTCGTGCATCATTTACTCTGCCTGAAATGCCCTTTTCCTTTCCTTCATCTGTCATAGTCCTCCCTCTCCTACTCTAAGATGCCAGTGGTCACTGCCCTCCTCAGTGCTTTTCCTCTTCCTCCTCATGGCCCCTCTCCCCGACTCCAGTTTCTCCCCACTGGAACACACTCGTTCTAGAGCATCCGTGTCTG
The DNA here is from genome assembly GCF_025265405.1 of Mesoplodon densirostris. Lineage (NCBI taxonomy): Eukaryota > Metazoa > Chordata > Mammalia > Artiodactyla > Ziphiidae > Mesoplodon > Mesoplodon densirostris. Next base: position 15,994,836 of record NC_082668.1, on the reverse strand, counting down.
ACTGTATCCACCCCACTTTACTGGGACCTGAATCCCACCCGCAGAGATTCTCTGTTCATTAATCTTGGTGTGGCCTGGGTGGCGGCATTTTTCAAGCTCCTCAGCTGGGGTTGAAAACCACTGCTCACAGATATAGGTCAATCTCCTTGACTCAGTGAGGATCTGGGACCGTCCTAACCACAGCTTCTTTTTCAGGCTCATTGGCCACCCTCAGGATCTTGATATTTCTTCACTTCCTAGCCATATTCTCAAATATGCCATGCACTTAAAAAAAAAAGTTATTTGTCCTTATTAAAAAATGTAACAGTCTATTTGTACAAATTTTGGAAAAAACACAGAATGATGAAGTTGAAATTGATTTACTTCTGAATCCAAAGAAACAGGTAACTGCTGTCATATTTCTGTACTTCCTACCAGTCTTGTCATGGGCATAGTCGTATACAACACCAGTCCTGTCCTACACGTGTGCCTCTGTTCACATGGCTCCTTCTGCCTGGAAGGTCCTTCCTCACCTACCATCCCTTGGCCACCCAGTGTTTGCTACTACAAACCCCTCAGTGTCCATCGGATATAAGTGCTTCTCTGTTACAAAACCTTTTCTGATCAATCTCAGGCAGACGGGATATATTCTCTCCTATCTGCGATCCTGTAGCACTGTATCCACGCCCACGGTTATGGTGCTCATCCTTGACTGGGAGCTGGAGCGCCATCTGCAGGTCATTTTCCCCTGCAAGACTGTGAGGTCTTCGAGTGTAGGAAATCATGACTTTTCCTTATGTATGCTTTTGTTTGTTTGTATTTTAATCCTGATGCATAGCACAATGCCTGGATGGGAGAGGGACTTAGTACTAACATCTATTGAATTGGTGAATTTGCTTCCGTAACTGATTTTGAGGACAAGCTATAACCCTTGGTGAAACCAGTCTGGAGGGTAGCATTTCAGCAATTGGCGATGGCCTGTTTTTGTTTTTGTTTTTAATTTTGCTTTATTCCTTTTAAGCTTAACACTATTCACTGGTCTTTGCTCCTGGGTGACTAAACAATTCTACTCTTTTAATTGAAATCGAATTGGTGGAGAACAACCACAATGGGTTTTTCTTCTATTCATGTTTTGTAGAATTAGGCTATGTGGGAAAGGGGTGGATGGAATTAAGATGGCACCAAAGTAGCTGCTTCGGCCTTTAACATCAAGAGAACTACAGCCAATGCTCTCCCAAGCCCCAAAGTTGACATTTGAACCGATAATATTTTAATAAATGGACTTGGCTTTACCCGCTAGTGATACTGGTCTATGCTTTCAAGATGCTCCAACATTTACAGTTGGAACACTTCAGGAGAGAGATAGGAAGACATATGAGCTTTAACATTAATACTTTGGTCAAAAGAACTACAGTTACATGCATTTTCCCGTTTATTATCTGATGTATAAGGATGCGTCAGATAATAGTGATAGCAAAACCCAGTGAATTCTACATTAAAATATTTAATATTTTAAATAAAATATTTAACGTACCTAAATGATAAAGTCTTATATTTTTAAAAAGCAAATGGTAAATCACCAGGGAAGTAAAATAAATACTTCAAAGCTTCTGAAGAGAAAACACATGCTGAATTTTGAGAAAGGCGATGTCCTTACATGAACTTATTGTCATTATTGACAATCAAGATAGCAAGACTGCCCCCTAAAACCTTCCTACCAGCTTCTATTACACCTTATTATTGCACACACTCAGCAGTCATTGTGTTAGAACTGCTTTCAGTTTGTGTGCTGACAATTTGTTGGCTCATAGGGGACTCAGAGTAAAGAAAACAATGAGCCATTTCAATTACATTTCAGCAAAAAATGGGACACTGCTGTTTGTTTCTCCCTCTAAGCCAAATTCCAAGAGGATGGGATTTGAACACGGGCAAAAGCTGATTTAGTTGTTCTACTTGGCCAGGCCTTTTGATTCTGTATTAGGTGAGGGCTTCCCCTGGGCCAATATTGATCCTAGAACTTTTTAGGAACATAACTTTGGAGGCAGACCCCTTCACTATGACTTTTTTTTTTTTTTTTTGGCTGCATTGAGTCTTCGTTGCTCTTTGCGGGCTTTCTCTAGTTGCGGCGAGCGGGGGCTACTCTTCGTTGTGGTGCGCGGGCTTCTCATTCCGGTGGCTTCTCTTGTTGCGGAGCACGCGCTCTAGGCACACGGGCTTCAGTAGTTGCAGCACGCGGGCTCAGTAGTTGCAGTGTGTGGGCTCTAGGACAAGCAAGCTTCAGTAGTTGTGGCTCCCGGGCTTAGTTGCTCCGCGGCATGTGGGATCTTACCGGACCAGGGCTCGAACCCGTGTCCCTGGCATTGGCAGGCGGATTCTTAACCACTGTGCCACCAGGGAAGTCCTCAACTATGACCTTGAGTAAGTTACAGTACTTCACTTATCTGAGCCTCAGTTTTTTCTTAAAATAAGACATAATACTATGAACCCAAAGATGTTTGAGGATTAAATGAGATAATACACAAAAGCATTTAGCACAATGTCTGTACATAGTATGGGTTCAATAAATGGTAGCAATTATGATAGTTCCACATCATATCCATAATAATATATTTGTAAAAGTCTTGGGTATCCTGAGTCAGGTCTGAATCTTTCCAGAGTTCACTGGATCCCCCAGAGGAGGCAGAAACTTGTCTCCTGGTTGACCCCTTTCTCATGTCTGGACTTGGGGTTCTGGAGAGACTCAGAAACAGAAAGTGAACAAAAGATTAGTGGAATCTTTTCATCAGATCTGTGAAGCTAAGTAATGAGATTTCACTGTTCATCAACAATAATCTTCCTTAATAATCTAGATGGTATTCTGGGATTACTTAGAATGACTTCTCCTAGATCTTCCATGTTAAGGACCCTTAATAAATAAATTTCTATGTTTCCTATTGAGTCCAATTGATTGAAGTTTTTGATTGGGAATATTGGTTCTAATGCTGTACCAGAGACATTCAAAATAGTAGTGATTGTCAAATGAAGAAAAACACACGACCTAAAAGTTGCAAGTTAAGTTCTATTTGGGACCTTACTGAGGGCTATGGTCCAAGAGACAGCCTCTCATTTAGCTCTAAGGAACTGCTCTGAAGAGGTAAGGAAGTAGCCAGAATATATAGGAGTTTTTGCTGAAAAAAAACCACCCCCCCCCACCATGTAGTCGAACATCAAAGATTACTACTAGTCACAAAACAGGCATCTCAAGTTAATGTTTTTCTGTGTATGGGAAGATGCAAGAGTCTGGGCTCACTGAAATTATTCCTTAGATATGCATCTTAAGTATCTAGGGCCAGTATCCAACAAAGGATGTTTACCGTTCTTCTCCATCCTGAATTCCTCTCTGGGTGTACTGTTGGGCGGGAACTGCTGTGGCTGATGGCTTGAATTTCATTCCTAGTTTAGACAGGAATAAAAGGTTGTTAGTCCACTCGATGTGCTATTCTTGGATCAGGCCCTGTTGATAACCTAAAATTCTCTGGATTGTCTGTCTTGTCTGTTGCAATCCAGGAAATGCTTTCCCTTGTTGCTTCTTCCCATATCTAGAGTTGCACTATAACAATTATTTTATATAGAGTCATATATATGATCAATTGTCTCAAGACCTTTAACCATCATTAATTTTGTCCGAGGCTTGGTTACACATTGCGTAATGCAAGAGACAACAATATTATAAAATAGACAGGATATAAGTAATATAGCTAGTAACATTAATAAGGTCATAGTACTCAGAGAGAGATAAAAACATAAACAATTTGAAAACAACAAAGAAAGAACAAATTAAAACAATGATTAGTATAATTAGTTGTGATCTGGTCACAATAAGCCATCAAGTCCAGAGGGAAGGCAGTTGGAGAAGCCAAATTCTGGAGGGATCAGGTAGAAAGAAAAAGATAGATGTTTCATTTTTATTTACAAAGCTATACTTTATCAACTTGTTGTAGGTCATAGCTAGCATAAGAGGAAATGTTCTCTGAAAAACAAAGATACAAAGGCCAGTAATATTTCAGGCAAAAGGTTATAAAATTATAAATCATATTTATCAGTTCATTCAGTCCTATGTAATTAATTCCTGTTGACCTGGATGAAGCCATTAGGTTTTCCATTAGTTTTGTAATTTCTTACCCAGTTTAGTGGTATGATCTAAAAGTCATCAGAAACTTATATTTGTCAAAAAGTGCTTTTTATGAATCTTCTTGAAGATCTTCATTTTATAAAAGCATCAGAGTAAAATAATGACTGTCTATAAGTGACAAAAGACTTAAAATGGCATGGTTAAAGATCTGATTATAATGCAATTGACAAGAAAGCTGGTTATTTCTGTGACATACAACATTTTAAGATAAGTTTAGAATTTTATTCCATACAATTGTTTGGAAATTCTGTATCATTTACCTATACAGTATAACCTAAGAAGGTTTATCACCACTTATTTGACAATGTTTCCCATGTAATTTAACATATCAAGTAAACATAATTAGTTTAATATTTCTCTTTGGGATGTTTCAGGGGCCCTTTGAAGCATCTCAAAGTTAGCTAGAGGTCAAAAGAACTCCATTTAGAATTTGACTTGGGGAAGTTTGTCCAAGATATCAAAAAGTTTTACAACATTTGGTCAAATAGGATCATAGTTCACTGTGAAATAATACTTATTCATTCAACCAAAGTGACAATAAAACATCTTAAAGGTACAGAAATTTGCAACAGATTACTTAAAAGGAGGTAAAGAAAATTTACAATCTGTTGTTAAAAGCAGATCGATAGTCCAAGAAAACTTTGTTCTCATAACACAGAAAACTAAATTCTCGAATTCCCTGGCAGTCCAGTGGTTAGGACTCCATGTTTCCACTGCAGGGGGCACAGGTTCAATCCCTGGTCAGGGAACTAAGATCCTGCAAGCAGCATGGTCAAAAAAAAGAAAAAAAGAAAGAAAACTAAATTCTAGTTTTGTACCAACTTACTTTAAATACTAAAATTTATTTACTCAAATTTTATTTTAATCTTAGCCAGTCCTGACCATGTTCAAACTCATTTCTCAGGGTTCCTTTCCCACAAACCTTCTTTAACTTCCTTTTTACTTCAGACTTTGTCCTATGCTTTTTCTTTCTTTCTCTCTCTCCAGGACAAAATTACTTTTTCTCTTAACAAAATGTATTTTCATTCCTTGTGAGTTTTTATTTCAGACAAAGATGTTTTTCCTGTTAATTTTAGTAGTTTTAATTACATGTATTAATTAGAATTCTTAACTTTTAAAAACCTTAATTTCTAATGAAAATTAAGAAGTAAGAAATTATGAACTGTCTTTTACGGTAGCGTTCTGTACCTTGGCAAACATAAATATTATTTATGATTTCTAAAAAATGTGCTTTTTTATAGAAAAAAATTTGTTTGGCACCAAATATTTTTATTAATAGAGACATATCAAACATATAATGTACGCACAGACATATAAACAGACATAATTAGAGATCTCATATCTTCACTTTGAAACTTAGTCATTGTTACCCAAAAGCTGGGTTCACCTCTGAATGGGTGTTGAGCCAAAATACACAACCAAGTCAAAGGGCTGGAGAAGAAAGAATTTTATTACTTGCAACAAGTAAGGAAAACACCGGGAATATTTCCCAAAGCAATGTGTCCCTGAACACCAAAACTGGGGAAGTTTTAAGCTAAGGGTACGTGCATATTCATGAGGGGCCTTGAGTGGTGTATGCATATTCATGAAGGGACTTGAGCAGAGGAGAATTCTGCATAGAATTGGAGCAAAGGTTAACAGAGTCCGGGCTCTAGTTGACTGAAGTCACGAGGGTCAGTAAAGGTCAACATCCCCATTTCTTAAGTTTTCAGTTAGTCTGGTAGTTGAGTGCTCCAGGGGGTTGGATGCTGCAGAACAGCTCAAGAATGTGCTTCAGGTTAATCTTTACCTTCCAAACAGAACGGGGAGTCTTTATTGTCTCGATACGATTAAGTTATTTCTCCGGCCTGGTAATAGCTATTTGTTCTTACATTCTTTTTTTCCTTTAAAATAATTAACTACTGAGACTATTCTTCTGCAAGTGCAAGCATTGTAACCAGGCTTACATCACAAAATGGCTTAGGTCTATGTCTGATTCTCTTCCTCCGGGGACACACCCCCCCACCCTATCTGCCTATGTCATGAATCAAATATTACAATATACACTTACTAGTTTATAAATAACTGTTGGAATAAATTCAATTTATTTGCTTAGATGACTAAGGCTTTACCATTTGTGGGAAAGACTTTTACGATTTGTATTTGTCCTTGATAAATCCTTAAGGAGGCTGTGATTTAGATTTGGGGTGAGAGAGCCTTTCCAGCAGTTTGCGTTTAAAAAGCCCTCTCCCGACCCCACGCCCTTTTTTTTTCTTTTGATTTCTGGCTCTTCTCCCTGATTGAGCTAATCTGGCTCAGTCTCAAATCATTGTGGGCTGTATTTACATTTCTGATTTGTAGAGATTTGTAAGACAAAGTCAGTTGCTCTTAATTCCTCAAAGAATTGTTCTTATGCTTAAATGATTTCAAAAGATTGATTTGCTCAACTACATTATCTTTAATCTGTTTTTTTTATATCAGTGAGAAGATTTCCAACTAAACTGAGACCCAAATGTTCTAGGTTCTAAAATTTTAAGGTTCAATTTATCATGTCTTTGAAAGTTTGCACAAGGCATTCAACAAAGGCCCTCTTTCTTTTTTCTTCTTTTTAATTTTATTGAAATATAGCTGATTTACAATGTTGAGTTAATTTCTGCTGTACAGCAAAGTGATTCAGTTATATATATATATATATATATATATATATATATATATATTCTTTTTCATATTCTTTTCCATTATGGTTTATTACAGGATATTGAATATAGTTCCCTGTGTTATACAGTAGGACCTTGTTGTTTATCCATTCTATATGTAATAGTTTGCATCTGCTAATCCCAAACTCCCAATCCATCCCTCCCCCACCCTGCTCCCCTTGGCAACCACAACTCTGTTCTCTATATCTGTGAGTCTGTTTCTGTTTTGTTGATAAGTTCACTTGTGTTATATTTTAGATTCCACATGTAAGTGGTATCATATGGTATTTGTCTCTCTCTTTTTGACTTACTTCAATTAGTATGCTAATCTCTAGTTGTATCCATGTTGCTGCAAATGGCATTGTTTCTTTCTTCTTTATGGCTTGGTAGTATTCCATTGTGTGTGTGTGTGTGTGTGTGTGTGTGTGTGTGTGTGTGTGTGTGTATACCTTATCTTCTTTATCCATTCATCTATTGATGGACATGTGGGTTGTTTCCATGTCTTGGCTATTGTAAATAGTGCTGCTATGAACATAAGGGTGCATGTATCTTTTCAAATTATAGTTTTTTCTCCGGATATATGCCCAGAAGTGGGATTGCTGGATCATATGGCAACTCTATTTTAATTTTTATTTATTTATTTATTTATTTATTTATTTATTTATTTATTTATTTATTTATTTATTGGCTGCACCGCACAGCACATGGGATCTTAGTTCCCTGACCAGGGATTGAACCCTCACCCCCTGCACTGGAAGACGGGAGTCTTAACTAATGGACCACCAGGGAAGTCCTGCAACTCTATTTTTAGTTTTTGAGGAAGTTCCATACTATTTTCCATAGTGGCTGCACCAATTTACATTCCCCCCAACAGTGTAGGAAGGTTCCCTTTTCTCCACACCCTCTCCGACATTTGTTATTTGTAGACTTTTTAATGATGGCCATTCTGAGGGATGTACAAAGGCCCTCTTTCTGAGTGTAAAAGTTAAACCCACAGCAATTTACCCTAGAGGCAAAAAAAATCTCCATTATTGTTTTTATTAGCCACTGAATATTAGCTCCCAGTTTTTATTTTATATTGTGTGGGGTCAGGCAATCCTACTGGTTTTTCTCAGTGTGTTTACCTAATATTGCTTAAGGGACAGATTTATATGCCCTGTCTTATAATATCAGGCAGGGGAAGCATTCCCCATTGATTCATAATGTCTATCCCACAATATAATTAGGCAAAAGAAATGTAATCACCTTATATAAAGCCCACTCAAGTATACCAATTTTTATAAACTTTCATCTCAATTTTATCAACTCTTATACCTTTAACTTTAGCCTCCATTAAGACTCCATCAATAAGTCTTGTTCTTACAAGGAGTCCCAGAAACTTTTTTTTCCCCCAGCCATTTTATCCATTATTGTATAAAAGATTTTGGGGTCCCCAGTGAGAGGTTGAGCCAAGGGACTCAGTCCCTTTTGTCAATTTTGTCACTTGATTAATTGGCCTGTTACCTCAAATAATTGTTGGTCAGGTATCTCAGTGTAATTTTCTTCCAGCCCTTTAAACTGGAGTAAATTGAGCAGACTTGTTTAGGACCCTTTAGTGTTGGGGACCAATTGGGGGTCCTTTTGGCTCATCTAACCTTAGGTAGAATCCCATTTACAATCCAGTTATTTCTGTGAATCCCAAATTGGTACCTTAACATGTGTCCATAAGCCACACTCCCAGCAGCAGTTACCATAGAGGATCTGATGTCCTCTTCACCAGCTTCTCAACACCCATGCCCATGAAGGTGAGAGAAACAGCCTGACCCCTGCTCTGACCTGGACACTTGTGCTGAGGTCCTTGTGTTGCCCAGGGTCATGCGGATGTCACTCACCACCACCTGTGATGCAAAGCAGGCCAGCCCCTGCTCAGCATCTCAAAAAGTCTCTCCTGAAAATTATTTCACCTGTTGCTAGCTCTCACATCTCTAATCAGGTGCTTCAACCACAGGCCGGGACAGAAGCAGATTCAGACTCAGTGCTTTTCCTCATTTATCCTTGCCCTCCCTCTTTCCAGGACCTCAGCTCAACATCTTCCGGGAACAGCCCTGAAAGACAATGCACACATTCATCCCAGTATGAACAAGGGACACTTACTACTACTTCACTCTACAGCGGGCACCTAACCCTTTTTTGTACGGGGACTCTTTGGTGGTCTGGTGAAGCCTTAGACAACTCAGAAAGGCATTTATTTATTTATTTATTTTTTGGCCAAGCCACATGGCTTGTGGGATCTTCGTTCCCTGACTAGGGATCGAAATTGGGCCCCGGCAGGGGAAGCATGGAGTCCTAACCACTGGACCACCAGGGAATTCCCCTGAAAAGCATCTTTTAAATGCATAGAATAAAATACATGGGACCACAAAAGAAGCCAACTGTATTAACATACAGTTACTAATACATTTTAAAAAGCAAATTGGTGGTAAGGAAATACACAGACCTTTTAATGCATGAGATAACAAGACCCCACAGTAGGTCTAATAGCTACTGTAATTTCAAAGTGATGAGGGTAAATGTGCAGTGATATCTGCAATAACTTAATTTGCTATGAAAATATCTGTGATTTCTGTTAGTGACAAAGTTACAGACACGGCTAATCCTGCTTCGGTTTGCTGTCCACATTCATATTTGAAAGGTTGATGTAAATTACAGTTAGAAGTTAGTGAAAATACAGATGTTATTCTTTTCCCATTTTAGTTTATACCCCACTCCCTCTTACTATGTTAATGGAACCCCCAATTCCTTCCCCACCCCCCTTCCCAGGTCCCATTGCCTGCTGGGCCCTCAAGCCCTTCAAAGCTGAGAGTTTTGAAGGTATTTAAGCAGGTCTGAGTGTTTGCAGGAGTTGTTCATTATTCTCGGCATTGTACTTTCCTTCTATCCTTTTTGTGAAAAGTCACAAACTGATCTCTGTGTTTTGGGGGATTGGGGAAGGGTCTGAGTGCCTGTTTGGAGCAAAGCACATAACAGAGCATAGTGCTTGTGCCCCTCACCCCCAGGTGAGAAGAGGTCTTCCAGAGGTCATCAGCAGGTGGCATGAAGAGGAGGGGAAAAGCATGAGGCATTTGTGTCTAGGCACAGGGGATGTAAATACAGTAAGTCCCCTACATGCGAACGGGTTCCATTCTGAGAGTGCTTTCGTAAGTCCAATTTGTTCGTAAGTCTAGCATAGTTAGCCTAGGTACCCAACTAACACAATCGGCTAAATAGTACTGTACTGTAATAGGTTTATAATACTTTTCACACAAACATTACGTACATAAAAAACAAACACAAAAAATAAAGAAAACATTTTTAGTCTTACAATACAGTACCTTGAAAAGTACAGTACAACAGCTGGCATCCAGGGACTGGCATCAAGTGAACAGGCAAGAGGATTACTGACTGGAGGAGGGAGAGGAGGTGGGAGATGGTAGAGCTGAAGGATCGTCAGCAACAGGAGATGGAGGGCAAGCTGCAATTTCACTCATGCCTGATGTTGATGGAACACATGTTTGCATCTTTGAAAGTCTGCAGCTTGAAGGTTCATATGTAGCGGACTTACAGTACTTAGGAAAACCTTCTGGGGACCTTTCAGAGGGGGACTGATTTTTGTCTATAAATTAACAGGAGCTCCTAACAGCATGGAAAGATAGCCTCTACACATGAACAGTGGGATTATTGGTGATTTATATTTTCTTCTTTTAAGTTATCCTTATTAGTCTAAAGTTAAAATTTCTACCATGAACATGCATACATTTGTAATAATAAAGAGAAAATAATAGAGGTTACTTTTTAAATGTCTATGTTTCTTTTTCCTCATTGAAAGGCAGAATATAGTAATAGAATGAAGACAATATAAAAAAAAAAAAAAAAACCTAGGGTTCTTGGTCCAAGTCTAATTTGCTCTGAGAACTTGGGCAAATCACTTACTGTAAAATGGGGTGTATAAGCTTGTTAGGGCTGCCATAACAAAATACCACAGACTGGGTGACTTAAACAACAGAAATTTATTTTCTCACAGTTCTGAAGTATAGTAGTTCAAAATCAAGATGTTGGCAAGTTTGGTATCTCCTGAGGCCTCTTTCCTTGGTTGGCAGATGGCTGCCTTCTTGCTGGGTCCTCACTTGACTTTTTCTCTGTGAGCTCACATCCCTGATGTCTCTTCCTTTTCTGTTGTGTGTATCCTAATCTCTTCTTATAAAGACGCCAGTTAGATTGGATTAGGGTCCACCCTAATGGCTTCAGTTTTAACTTAGTTACCTCTATAAAGGCCCTATCTCTGAATACAGTCACACTCTGAGATACTAGGACTTCAACATATGAAGGGGGGCAAGGCACAGTTCAGCCCATTATCAGGGAGATTATAATATTCGTTTTCCTGTTTCTTGGCATTTGTTGAGAGGATATACATTAGGAATATTGTAAGGGTCTTAGCTAAAGATCTAAGCATTAGGAACTGAGAACATGATACTTCATTGTGAAGTAACGGTACCTTTCCCCTCATTTGCTCTCCATCACAGCTACCTGACATAAAGGTGGATTGGCTGTGAGCCTCCCCAGTGTAAACTTGAGAGGAAACACCTGGCGAAGGGTGTACAATTGTCTGGCCTCCTGCCCACTTCATCTGGACATGGCATTTTCTCTCAGGTCATTCTATTATCCTAGAAATTAGGATTAAAGAGAGTTTGCATTTGGGTTTCCCTGGTGGCGCAGTGGTTGAGAGTCCGCCTGCCAATGCAGGGGACATGGGTACCGCAAAAAAAAAAAAAAAAAAAAAAAAAAAAAAAAAAAATATATATATATATATATATATATATATATATTTGGGCTGGAATATAGATGCAAACTCTCTGCCTCTCACTGTTGTGGCCTCTCCCATTGCGGAGCACAGGCTCCAGATGCACAGGCTCCGGATCCGCAGGCTCAGCAGCCATGGCTCACAGGCCCAGTGGCTCCGCGGTATGTCATATGGGATCTTCCCGGACCGGGGCACAAACCCGTGTCCCCTGCATCGGCAGGCGGACTCTCAAACACTGCACCACCAGGGAAGCCCCAGCCCAAAGATTATTGACATTGTGTTTTGGCTCTATCATTTATTCAGCATGGGTTACAGAAGAGACTCCACTGGCTCGAAGAATTGGTATCTGTTATTAGCTAATACAGCACGGCAGGACGTGGTGCCTAAAAATACTTGATGAGTGATCTGCACACTGACCAGATCCTGAGAGGTGCTGAGATGACCACTTTCATCACCCGCAGGCCACCTTTCCATCCTGTCGAAGTTGTTGAGGCAAGGCAGGGTTAAAGAAGGTAGGAAGACAGGGCAGAATAAGAACTTTGCTTAGTTCCATTTGCAAAGTCTAACCCATGGTTATTAACAAGTCGCATAAACAAAGGCTCATGGGCCAGTGAAGATGTGACTCAATCTACCTTTAGACAAACAGGTGTGTACTTCCATTGTGGATAGTCTGCCACCCTTTTTTGCTCTAGCCAGAGGACCATTGCACTCACTTGTGTGTTTGTGTGTGTGAGTGCACATGCGGGAGCACTCGTGCACACTAGGGGATGGGGGACAGGAACCAGAGTTTAAGAACAAGATAAAGATGAACATAGGACTGATGGGATTATCCATCTGCAAAGTGACCCAGTTCACAGATGGTTTGAAAACGAGGCATTAATTCATTCCAGGTCTCCGTTAAGAGGCTCATCAATCTGTTGAACGAGCTTTGCTGTGTTCCTTCACTGTTTCAGGTCCCTAGACACTGGGGTTGCCAAGATTTATGGATTACAGTGCTTGGCCCCAAGAGCCTCAGACTCTAGAAACATGGACATGCAAACCACCACAGCATGCACGATCTCTCCAGACAGCTGAGCTCTCCTGCACACACTCCATGTCTGAAATTTAAGGCATTTCCTAGCACTCACTCCCCATAAGCAGAAGAACCAAGAGCTCTTCAACTTCTTCCTGCCTGAGGAAGGCCTCAGGGAGATCCAGGGGATCTCAAGCTTCTCCAAGCCACATACCTTTCTACTCACTCTCTTCTTGGGCTTCATCTCTCCCCGTGTGTGAAGCATGGGAAGTGGTCTTACCCATTACAGCATCTTGCCTTGGTCCCTGTTATGGACTGAATTGTGACCTGCTCCCCCCAACAAATCCAAATTTTGAAATACCAACCCCACAGTACCTAGAATGTAACCATATTTGGAGACAAAGTCTTTAAAGGGGTAATTATGTTAAAATGTAGCCCTTAGGGTGGGGCCCTAATCCAATAGTACTGGTGTCCTTATGAGAAGAGGAAGAGACAGCAATCCACCTTTACATCAGGTATTGTGATAGAGTGCAAATTATTACTTATAAAGACCTCTGGTCACAGGGGGAAAGTACTTCACAATGAGGTATAATATTCTCAGTTCCCAGTGCTTAGATTTTTATAATTGTATAGCTTAGACCTTTACAGTATTCCTTTTTAAAATTTATTTATTTATTTATTTTTGGCTGTGTTGGGTCTTCGTTGCTGCGTGCGGGCTTTCTCTAGTTGCGGTAAGCGGGGGCTACTCTTCGTTATGGTGCGCAGACTTCTCATTGCAGTGGCTTCTCTTGTTGAGGATCATGGGCTCTAGGCACGTGGGCTTCAGTAGTTTTGGCGGACAGGCTCAGTAGTTGTGGCTCATGGGCTCTAGAGCGCAGGCTCAGTAGTTGTGGTGCATGGGCTTAGTTGCTCCGCGGCATGTGGGATCTTCCCGTACCAGGGCTCAAACCCATGTCCCCTGCACTGGCAGGTGGATTCAGATTCTTAACCACTGAGCTACCAGGGAAGTCCTTATACCTTTACAGTCAGTATTCCTTATGTATATCCTCTCAACAGTGCCAGGAGAGAGGAAAACAGATATCATAATCCCCATGATTATGGGCTGAATTATGTCTTCCCCAAATTCATATGTTAAAGTCCTAAGCCCTAGTACCTCAAAACATGACTGTAATTGGAGATAGGGCCTTTACAGAGATAAAGTGAAAATGAGGCCAAGCGTGGGTCCTATACCAATCTGACTAGTGTCCTTATAAGAAGAGGCGATTAGGATACATGCAACACACAGAAGAGGAAGAAACACTAGGGATGTGAGCTCACAGAGAAAAGGCCATTTGAGGATGCAGCAAGAAGGCAGCCATCTGGCAATCAAGGAGGGAGACCTCACTAGAAACCAAACCTCTGACACCTTGATCTTGAACTTCCAGGCTCCATAATTGTGAGAAAATAAATTTCTGTTTAAGGGTTAAGCCACTCAGTATGGTGCTTTGACATGGCAGCTCTAGAAGACTAATACAGGCTCTAGGTCAGTCTTAAACCAATAAATCCCTGAATGCTGCGTGGTCACCCCGTGACCTAGGCATAAATGAGCTATTATTCCTAGTCTGAGAAGCCTAGAAATAATACAGAAGAGATTGTGAACTGCATACATTTCCCCCTAAACACAAAATAAATGTATCTACAACTCAACTACCCCCCAGCTGGAGCCTCCAAATGCCTGTGAGCACTCCCAGCACCACATGAACCAGGGGGAGTTTGATGGAGGGTAGGTTGGAATGTGAAGTGACAACAGACATAAATACCTTACATTTGAAAGTCTTACAAAACCATATGCACACGTGAACATTGCTAAGGCCCAAACAGGGTCCTGGAAGGGGCCACTATAAATGAAAGTGGCTGAAGGTGATCAGTTATCTTCATGGTAAATCCACCTCTGGTTCTTCCAATGGGAAACATGGCAAGAGATCAGAGAGAGGGAGGAGAAAGAAATTGAGGTGTTTACTGCCCTAGCTTCCTCCCTGTAGGTTGCTACAGTCTGGCTAAATCCTTCAACAGAAGGTCACTGCTCCAAGTCCCAGTAACTGCTCCCTCCCTTTGCCCCTCAGGCCTAAGGCTGGATCAGTGTCCCACTAGCTATTCCTTGTGGTTTCCCTACACCATCCCTGAACCTTTAAAGTAGTCTATTAAACTCTCCTCAAGTTACCTATTTTAATTGTTCCATCTGTTTTCTCTAGGGTCTCTGGTTTAGACAGGTCTATAGAAAGTTCTGAAATGTTATTAAATGAATGAATGAATGAGCAGTACAGGAAGCAGGGACTCTGGTGTTGGACCAGAGTTTAAAACCAACTTAGGAGAGTAGAGTCAGGGGAATCCAGTCTATTTCCTATCACCCTCATCCACCTCCTGTGACACCTTGATATCCAGAAGGAGAACAAAATTTTATCAGTCAAAAGTCGAACGGATCTGTTAAAAGTATACGGAATCAGCCAAGTGAACTGAGAAATACAAGTCGTGGACTATCAAGATGGTCAGGGAGCACTGAGTAGAGTTCCCGGTGTGGTGACCTAAATGGGAAGGAAATCCAAAAAGAAGGGGATGTATGTATATGTATAGCTGATTCACTTTGGTATACAGTAGAAACTAATACAACATTGTAAAACAACTATACTCCAATAAAAAATTTAAAAAAAAGGTCAGGGCGAAGACTAGAGACGTCTGGTGAGTTAGGAACCTGTCTCAAAAGTGAACATGGGGTCTGTGACCTTGAGGATGTGTAACTTTATTGTTGGGGCAGTTGTTACCATTTCTCTACCTCCCACCAACTCTCAGACTAGCCTGTTCAAGTTTTATATATTGAGGGTACACCATACGCAGTTGCAAATATGCTTCTCTGGCTAACAATCGTCAAGGTTACAGTCCTGAGTATTCACCTTCTTAGGCTGCTCTTGAAGAGATTTTCTTAAAGCTGTGAGCAATATTGCTAAGATTCTCTAGAGAAAGACTTTGGTTTTCTTTGGTCTTTATTCTTGGTATCAAATGGCAACAAAATATTATACCAAAATACACTCCCATGCTAGAAATTTTCCAGTGGAATAAAAATTGCCTCCAAAACAAGAACCAGAAATGATGCTTATGTCATCAAACCAGTGAATGCTATTGCAGAAAATATGGCTGTCAGATTTGAAGAAATGCTGATCCGCTATCAGGGAGAAAGTTGCTGTTTCAGCATAGTCCTGTTTATTTAGAGAAAAATTCCCTAAGTTGGCAGCTTCACACCTGTCTATTAGCCCTGCTTCCCACATACTTCAATTCTGATGTCCAGTACTGATAATGGAGATCTCTTTTAGTGCTATCATATTAATATTTCCTAACTCAGTTAACTTACATGGTATGCAGTAGACCCTGACAGCAGATGAGAAATATATTGACTTTCTGGCCAATATGCTGAGCTTTGTAAGAAATGCTTCTTTTTTTTTTTTTTTTTCTTTTTGCTGTATGCGGGCCTCTCACTGTTGTGGCCTCTCCCGTTGCGGAGCACAGGCTCCGGATGCGCAGGCCCAGTGGCCATGGCTCACGGGCCCAGCCGCTCCGCGGCATATGGGATCCTCCCAGACCGGGGCACGAACCCGTATCCCCTGCATCGGCAGGCGGACTGTTAACCACTGCGCCACCAGGGAGGCCCAAGAAATGCTTCTTTGAAGGTTACGTGTTTCCAGTTCTGTTTATAGTTGTGGAGATAGATTTTTTTCTCATTCAGTTATTAATTCAATCAAGATCTCACATTTATTCTCTTATGATTAGTAGCATTCATAATGGAAAATTGAGATTATAGGTAAAATCAAGGTAAGAAAACAGCCAAAGGTTCTCTACCCTACCCAGAAAGCTGTGACTACAATGTGCTTAGCACCATGTATTGGCCATGGGCTTGTGGGGTGCCTCTTATAAAAGGCCTATAGGTATGTCTGCGGTCTTTCTATCACAGAAAGAGGTAGATTCTTTCATCATAGTGCTCTAAAGTATACTAATCATTTTACTCCTTAAAGATTACTGATTCGTCAAGTAAAATTGTTTCAGGTTGTGTCCAAGAATATGAGGGAGGTGAGAAATGATGACACCTGTTTTAATATATTCTGGAAATATTTCCCTGGAGGATAAGTGAAAACCAATAAATAATTTAGCTGTTTGCTTTAGAAGATTCCTGCAAACTAATTTATCCAGGAAAACAGTTTCCCCATCTGGGAAAACAGCTCTCTTATCAGGAAATGGATTATCCACCTGTGAAAAGAGCTTGCCTATCAGATAACAGCTTACCCATCAAAACCCATACCTTGCTGTGCCCACCTATCCTAAACTATTATGTCATAAACTATTCCCAATATTGATTGGTTCCCTGTATAGAAAAGCCAGCCTTATACTGCTTGAGCCCCAAGCCCCAATGCTGTCTTTGTTGAAATCCTCCATCTGAGACACTATGAGTATTGTCAAGGTGATGTTTTTCTTTGCTATAGTAAGTTTAATAAAAATTAGCTCTGTGGGAGTTGACAGTCCACAGAATGGAGAAAAATAACCAATATTTATTGAGTATTTTTGTAGGTGCTCATTATGTGTCAGACTGATATTTTATTATCCATTTCCTTTGCTAATGGTGTATGGGGCACATTTAAGTCAGTGCTAAGTTATGCTGCAACCTGGGCTAGGAGAAAGTCCTAGATCTTGTTATTTATTCTGAACACTAAGATTCATAATGAAAAGCAGTGGACACTTGAAACCTTCTTTACTATGAAAGGGCTGAAAATGGCAAGACTTTAGGCCTTAAGCAAACTTTTCATTCTTTATGTGCAACTCCAGGTACCTCTACAAATGTCATGTTAACAGAAGTGGGTATGAAAAATCCTTCCTTTCCACCCTCCCCTTCTGCCTAAAGCTTCCCTCCTGAAGTCAGCATCTATGGCTATTACCTTTGCTCAAGCAGCTAGTAGGGCCCCATAATTCTCTGCTCAGCTCTAGTGTTATGGGTTGAATTGTGCCCCTTCCCCCAAGAAAGATTTGTTGAAATCCTAACCCCCATTACCTCAGAATGTGACTTTATTTGGAAATAGGATCTTTATGTAGGTTATTAATTTATAATAAAGTCATTAAGGTTGGGCCCTAGTCCAAAATGACTGGTGTCCTTATAAAAAGGGGAAGTTTGGATACAGAGATAGATACATAGAGAGGGAAGACAAACAGAGAAGACACCCATGTGATAGGAGTGATGCATCTGAAGCCAAGGAATGCCAAGGATTACTGGCAGACACCAGAATCTAGAAGAGACAAGGAAAGATTCTCCCCCAGAGTCATCAAAGAGAGCATGGCTTTGCCAACACCATGATTTCAGACTTCTAGCTTCCAGAACTGTGAGACAACAAATTTATGTTGCTTTAAGCCACCCAGTTTTTTGGTACTTGGTTACTTTGGTAACTTTGGTACTTTGGTACTTGGTTCCTAGCAGCCCTGGGAAACTAATACACCCAAAGTCAACATTTTAAAGGAAAAATAATTACACAAAATATTTCATTATTTTTTATTGTATATTATATTTTAAACTTATTTAATGTGGTTGGAGGCAATGTTAATGGGTAAAAAGAACTGAATGCTGGGTTTGGGTTACCTCGATGGACTTTTTACACTGATTCTTATAGACAAAATTTTCCTTTATAGGTCTTTTTGAAATAAACTATCTTTTCCAAAAATATGACTTTGATGTGTAACATAGACACCTGGATCTACTCTGGGCTGAGTGCTTTACATTTATGACCTACATCATTGATGCAGTTATCAATAACCTTTTCTGAAGATAGGGAAATAAGTTAAAAAATGTTAACTTGCCCAAGGTCACATAGCTGATAAATGATAAAGTCTGTCATGCCAACTAACTGCCATTTTAAAACAAAGTCCACCTTTCAACTCCACAGTTTCATTATTATAGGAACTAATTACAAGGATCAACTTACAGTAAGGGATCATCATAGGATCAATGCCCAATGTCATGAAAGAGAAGAGCTGCTTTGGAAAATTAAGATATCAGTGACCAAGGTATTTTCTCCAACCTTTCAAAGAATAGTGTGTATATATATTTACTCTAGAAAGGTTTAGATGAAAGTATACTAGGTACCAGAGCCTGTGCTAGGTACTCTCATAGATAATAACTTTCAATGCTCATGCCAACAGAAAAAAATCTATTACAAAATATTAATATTATGAAAGGTTCATATTAAAACAACACAAATTAAATTTTACTGACAAGCAGGGATAATTTAGAATTCTCCACCATTCCCTCATTCACTGTTAGAGATGGATTTGATAAAATGTTTTCAATGTTGCATTATGGGCTTCCTCTGTAACTTTAATCTGTCTCAGTGTTTCTCAATCTTTGATGATAGAAGAAGGATTCCTGTACAAGACTGTGCACAGCATGTCAGACATACTATACTTTGTGAGTCATTTAATGGCTTTTCAAAGATAATTTTTTTTCTTTTTTTTTTTTTTGCGGTACGCGGGCCTCTCACTGTTGTGACCTCTCCCATTGCGGAGCACAGGCTCCGGACACGCAGGCTTAGCGGCCATGGCTCACGGGCCCAGCCGCTCTGCGGCATGTGGTATCTTCCCGGACCGGGGCACGAACCCGTGTCCCCTGCATCGGCGGGCAGACTCTCAACCACTGCGCCACCAGGGAAGCCCTCAAAGATAATTTTAATTACACATAATTTTTGCCTTTGTGCTAACCCCGGGTTTAATGTGCAATTTCTTAGCAGTTACTGTGATTCAGCTCCAAATTTTGTGCTGAATTTCCAGTATCCAGTATAAGAAGGACAACATGCTCATAAAAAGTTCTAGACTAGATTATGTAAAGGTTAATTTGAAGAACTCAGAAGGGGAATTAGTGCTGTCTAGGAACTTATATGGATTCATTGGGAAAAGTCCTGCCACTAAACTTCACCAGGTTTCTAAGTTATTTGATAAGTAGACTGATCTGTAGGTCAAAATTTCAAAGTAGTTGAAAAAAATCTTGTATCATCCTTAGGACAGAAGGTGAAATGTGGGCTGAACCACCATGACGTGAATTCATAACTTGTTGAAGGATCCTAACTAAATGGTGACTAGCTTCACCTTAGAAAGAAGTCACTGGTGGCAGGTTGAAAGAGTCTATTCTGATTTTCTTGTTGAAAATACTTAAAGGGGATTAATATGGGGTTACAAAAATATAAATTTGTCTCATTTGCAGATAATGTGTTTCTGGGAGGAATAACAGATGCCCTGGATAATTGAATTGAAATCTGAAAAGAACTCAGTAAACTAGAATTATATGTCAACTCAAACACCATGAAGTATACTACTGATAAATATAAATTCTGCTCTAGGATCTCCAGAGCAAATACATAAGTAAAGGAAGTTGAAAGGGTGAAAAAGATTTGTGGTCTTTATTTGGCTGAATTATCAACAGATAGGTAAGCATAGATGATAATGCAAATTCGAGATGGCTTAGTGATAACCTGGAACAATGGAGATAATCTTTTGACTTCTCTGGTTTTGCTCAGGCCACCCTTTGACCAGTGATGTCACCTGGGGCAACAAAATCTAATAGAAATGTCAATAAACTGAAAGAGACCTAGAGGAGAGAAAACCAAAGAAAGGTGAGAACACTTAAGTCACATCACATGAGGACCCAGCTGGAGATGCTTCATGAGGATAGGAGGAGAAATGACAGGTGTCTTCAAATATTTGTATGGCTGTCACCAAAAAGTATTCAGATCCATCTATATAGCCCCTATGGTGGAACCAGAGGCTATAGGGACAAGTAGCAGGAAGGCTACTGGTTCAAAATAAAAAGAGCTTTCTAGAGCTGCCGAAAATGGGACAGGCTGTCCCCTTGCCCTGAAGATTTTCATGCAAGGGTGAATGGCCCTTAGCTGAGGAAATACGGCTATCTCTTGCAATTGCCTATTTAATATTCATCCTCTAATTTTTTCCCTTTCTAACCATACCTCAGTTTTATTTGGAGGTAAATAAATGTCCCAGTTCTCACAATAGAGGGCCTTAGACCTTAGAGAAATTCCCTAAAATGCTGGAGCATTTTGGTAAGCTTTTGATTTCCTAATAAGAAAAGAGAGATGTGACTGGTGGCCACCTCTCCTCTTTATTCTCTTTATTCTCCCCTCTTTATTCTGCCTTGAATGCAGATGTGATGTTAAGAGCTGCAGAACCCATCTCGAAACCATGAGGAAAAGGCCAAGAGAGTCAGGAAGAATCAGTTCTGACATCACTGAGCCACTTACCTCCAGAAACCTTGCTGTGTGAGAAAAACACATCCTTATTTGTTTAAGCCATGGCGGTCAGATTTTTTTCTGTTATTTGTAGCCAAATTCATTCCTAACTAATCCAGGAAAGTGGAAGCAAATAGCAACGATAGTGGATTAGACTAATTCTAAAAGTCCCTCCAACCTTAAGGTTTTTTAGTCCATAATCTAAGTTAATGTTCTTAATATTTTCTATATTTAACCAATAACTCTCCTTCTGAGTGCTCACTATGTAGACGGTAGTATACTAAGAGCATTAAAACACTCCCTTACCTGTGTATGGCACCAAAATCTCTAACTTTGGGCTGAGAATTCAACAGTACACTGGAGTCCCTCAACAATGTCATTGCAAGAAAATATGATTTTATTTGTGAAAGAGTTTTATATAGCAACTCTAATATAATTTTGTAACGGATGGCCACCGTATCACACCCAGATCCATATTTGGTTCGAATGTTCACTGCTTATGACATACTATGATTTATGCTCTTTGGCTAAGGGTCTGTGAAGATGGTTCTAGGAATTTCTAATAGATCCCACAAATTTAGGTCAACATCTCCCCTCTACACACACCCCCTCCCCCAGAAGGTAGAAAGAATGCCACACAGAAACTACTAGGGAGAGGGCATCCTGGGTCAACAGAGGGAACCCTAAGCCAGGGGGCTGTTTTAGTCAATGTTCTGCTTTGGGTCATGGGGAAGACTTCTGAGGAGTGAGTCTCTAATGTCAGCACTTTGCATGGAGATCCCCCTTCTCCCCAGCTTGCTGATTAGCTTCCTTTGGGGGTGGCATCTCCATTTCAGTGCAGTTAGACCAGCACAATCCTGGTTGGCTGAAGATCAGGAACCAACCCTCAGATTGAGGGGTCTTCTGCACACCAGTATAACCTCAGAGACACGGTGGACAGTGATGCACAACTCAGGGTTTGCAACCCCACCTCTGTGAGACGGAAGCAGTACCTGAGCAGGGATGCCAGGGTTAGCAGTAAAACTAGAGAGAGAGTCTAGTAGAGTGGAGCCAGAACTGAGGCCAACTGCGACCACAAAGAGAGACAGACCCTATCCTTGTTGTCCAAGGGAAGATGTCTGAGGAGAGGGAGAAGTTATCCTGAGGACACTGTCTTGCTGTGCCAGAAGAAATGGTTTTCCAGGCAATTTGGAGGGGGAACAGGAACCACATCCCCCTAAGAGATGGGAGAAAACCACTGGAAACATAGCTGGGAAGTCTAGTTCACATTACAGGAAATCTGGCTGTGGGCTTGAGCTGAAAAAAGCATCCATGGTAACCCAGATCTGAGATTTCTCAAAAGCAGCAGCAGCAGGTATGGCCTTAAAAATTAGGACATTTCATATCAGTCCATTTAATAAATATTTTTCAAGATGTGAACTGCAACCCATAGTGAATGATGAAATAAACTTAGTGGGTCTCTAACAGCATTAAAAAATGAGAAATAGAATAAAGTCAAATAGACTAGAATGAAAATATCAGGGTACACTGCCTGTAGTAAAGGTGATGTGAAACTTTTATTAAAGAAAGAGAGAGAGAGAAAGTGTGTGCACGTGTGTGTGTGTGTATACCAGATTTTGATGTTAAATATATTTCTTACTGTGAGTCAGGCTCAAAAATATTTGAAAGCCACTAATTAAGAGGTTTACTGCCTAGACAAATACTTAATTTGAATAATACAGTCTTTAGAACATTTTGTATCCTGTTTCATTTTTATGATTAAACTGACAGGAAGTAAAGTTATTCAGGGCATTGACCACTGTTAATTAAACAAATGCCTCCTGATTTTGGAATGATATGTTCTGGTTTCCTATTGCTCTTTTGGCTCATACAAATGTTCATATTTTATTTGGTGAGAGGATTGTTTGTTCTTTTGCTGCTCTTACTTCCTTCTTTCTCACTGATAGTGATTTATTTCCCAGAACATTCTCTACCTTCATTTCCATAATTCTGATGATTAGTTCCAACCTTCCTACTTTCAATCTGATATAAATTCCATTTTTTAAAATTAGACCATCTCTTTTCTTGAAATGTTCAGGAGCCACGGTAGTGTTCTTCACTCTTCACTTTCTCACTTGCACAAGGCGAAGACTGTGCTTTATTTCTCTTAGTTTTACTAAGTGCTTGTTGAAGATACCAAGCAAGAGCACAGTTGCCAGAACCGATTGACAGATGCTGATTCTAGAGGGGAAAGATGCTGATGAAGAGGGGAATGAAGTGGTGTGATTGGATACGTATTGTTTCTGGAGAATTATCACATAGATTGAAATAATTCAAGTGTGCCTACAAAACAATTAGAATCATACTACAAAACAAAGAGATCTCAAGGACCCTCCTAGCAGATCTGAATTTGGTCTGGAAGGAGCACTGGGAATTCCTGATTGGGTATGCCGCCAATGCTACCAGAATCTTAGGCCTTTTAAAACTTAGTGTGACCTCATGGATGGGGCTGATAAGAACTGAAGTTATTTCTGATAAAAAAAAATCAGCAGGGGACTGACTGCAAGCTTTCATTGGACCACAAGACTCACTGGTCTCTAACCTCTATAACGTGTCAGACTCAACCCCAGGAAGACTTTCATCTGCTGCTTTGGCCCTTGCTATGGACTGAATGTTTGTGTCTCCATCAAAATTCATATGTTGAAACCTAACTTACAAAGTGATGGTATTTGGAGGTGGGCCTTTGGGAGGCTATTAGTATATAAGGGCAGGGCCCTCATGGATAGGATTAGTGCCCTTATTAAAGAAAGACCCCAGAGAACTCCCTACTCCCTTCCACCATGTGAGAACAAAGTGAGAAGACAGCCATCTATGAATCAGGAAGTAAGTTCTCAACAGACACTGAATCTGCCGGCACCTTGATCTTGGTTCCCAACTTCCAGAACTTTGAGAAATAAATTTCTCTTGTTTATAAGCTAGTCGATGGCATTTATTCCATTACAGAAGCCTGAACAAATGAAGACAGCCCTCCTCCCTGCCCACTGATCAGGTTTGAGCTTATCTTGCCCCAGCTCTGCCCTGACCCTCTAGTACTCATGTCTTTACCTCCATCCAGTGATGGTGCCAGGTCCCACCTCTGCCACCTTTTTTTTTTTTTTTTTTTTTTTTTTTTGGCGGTACGCGGGCCTCTCACTGTTGCGGCCTCTCCCGTTGCAAAGCACAGGCTCCGGATGTGCAGGCTCAGCGGCCATGGCCCACGGGCCCAGCCGCTCTGCAGAATGTGGGATTCTCCCGGACCAGGGCACAAACCCCTGTCCCCTGCATCGGCAGGCGGACTCTCAACCACTGCGCCAGCAGGGAAGCCCCCCCACCTCTGCCACCTTTGACTTAGGTCTTATTGCCAATGTTATGCTCCCCTCTCCTGCAGCACAGTGGATTTTGTCTTTTGCTCCACTTTGAAATTATCTGCCCACTAACTTGCCTTCTCTGCTGTCCACCATTATCATCACTAATAAATGAATATTTTGTGATGTGCAGTAAGAAAATCCCAATAATGGCAATTGCAATGTTGGGTGTTAATGCTCTGCCAGTCATCTTTTTTGCTTAAATTAGTTTGGAATGATTTTTTTTCTGATATTTGTAACAAAAAGAATCCTGATTGATAATGTATTAATTCCCATTCTGTTAAGATATTAATTAACGTATTAATTCCAACTAGCTGTAGAACATATGGCAATCTTTCTGGTCCTGTTTCCTAATCTGAAGAGTGAGGGAAATGAATTAGATTATTTCTTTTCTTTTCTTTTTTTTGGCCGTACCATGCAGTGTGTGGGATCTTAGTTCCCCAACCACAGATTGACGCTGTGCCCCCTGCACTGGAAGCACAGAATATTAACTGCTGAACCACCAGGGAAGTCCCCATGAATTATATATTTCTGAGGTCTTCTTTCTTATGCAAAATTATCTGAGCATACTTTTACTGGAGTTCAAAAAAGGCAAAGCAGGGACTTTCCTGGTGGTCCAGTGGTAAAGAATCTGCCTTCCAATGCAGGGGACATGGGTTTCATCCCTGGTCAGGGAACTAAGACCTCACATGTCACTAGGCCACTAAGCCCACATGCCATACCTATTGAGCTCACGGGCCTCAAAGAGAGAGACTGCGAGCTGCAAACTAAAGAGCTCACATGTTCTGGAGCCCATGCACCACAACTAAAGAGAGAAAACCCACACTCCACAACTAGAGAGACGCCTGCATGCCACAATGAAGAGCCCGCGTGCTGCAACGAAACATCCCACATGCCTCAACCAAGATCCCGCGTGCCACAACTAAGACCCAATGTGGCCAAAAAGATAGATATAAAACAACAACAAAAAAGGCAAAGCAGTCAGAAAGTGATAAAAAGTCCAGAATGGGAGACCATCAAAAATATAAAAATCCAAATAATGGGAGAATTTTTCTGTAAATTGTACATCTGATAAACAACTTGTATCTAGAACTTATAAGAGCATTCACCACTCAATAATAAAAAGACAAACAACCTAATTTAAAAACTGGCAAAGGATCTGAATAGACATTTCTCCAAAAGAAGATACACGAATGGTCAGTAAGCACATGAAAATATTCGGAACATCATTAACCATCAGGGAAATGCAAATCAAAGCCACAATGAGATACCACTTCATACCCTCTAGGATGGTTATAATCAGAAAGACAGATAACTGGGAATCTGGGAATTGAAGTAACCGGCCCCAGTAACACTGCCACGTTTTAAAACTGATGCAATGGTAATGGCAGCAGCCAGAGCTCAGAATCCTGTTCCAACCAGGGAAATGCACATGAACTTTGTTAAGGAAGGTAGTAGTTCAAAATGTGTTTTAGTATTGTTCCATATCCTATAGACTTCATGTCCCTTTTGGCCTCCCACCTACTGAAACTGTACATTTCAGAGATTTAGGGAAAAAGGCTAATATTCAGCAGAACAACACAATTTTTTCTCAGATTTGACTATTAGAGAATTGCATCCAGAAGCAACAAGATAATAGGTTTGACTATCAGATTTGCAAGAGTGTGTGAGTGAGAAAAAGGCTTACTAAATTCCTTTATTTACTGAACTCAGTATATCAAGAACCAAGCCTGCACAGTAGAGTTTCTTCCTAAAAATTTTTTTTAAAAAGCCATTTTCGGGGCTTCCCTGGTGGTGCTGTGGTTGAGAGTCCACCTGCCGATGCAGGGGACACGGGTTCGTACCCTGGTCCGGGAAGATCCCACATGCCGCGGAGCGGCTGGGCCCGTGAGCCATGGCCGCTGAGCCTGCGCGTCCAGAGTCTGTGCTCTGCAACGGGAGAGGCCACAACAGTGAGAGGCCCGCGTACATCAAAAAAAAAAAGAAAAAAAAAAAAGCCATTTTCACCTCTGATGGCTAGGAGGATGTAAGAAAGAAAAGGAGTGAAACTCACCTCTTCTTACAAATGGAAGAAGGGAGAAAATGGGAAAGCAAAGAAGTCAAAACAAGGATTTTCACTTCCCATTCCTTGAAGGCAACCTTGTATGTGTGTGTGAGTGTGTGTGTGTGTGTGTGTGTGTGTGAAAGAGATGACTGAGAGATAGAAAGAAAGAGAGAGCCCCCAAGCTAGAGTTGGGTGCCATCTAAAACAGCACTGTGATGGGGATGGGGAGGTACTCTGAGAACCTGGGGTTGAATGAACCTGAGGCACTGCTCCTGGTTCCCTCAAGGCTTTAAGTGACACTCAGGAAATTGAGACCTTCCTGCATACATAGAAAAGAAGATGTGGACTTTCTGAGTGTGCAGAGGCCTGGGGTGAGCATGGGCAGGGACCCCAAGACTAGGGACACCAAGACCACAGGTGCCAACTGGAGGAGCCAGCAGATCATCCCCAAAGCCAAGATGGGATCAGGTGCATCTCAGCTCTCAGCTGAACAAGGAGGAGAACAGTCCATGCCTCTGCAGAGGGATCCGTGTGGACCCACCAGACACAGCTTGGGCCATGCCCTGCCCACAGGTGGAACAAAATACAAACACACAGTAACCCCAGAGACCACTGTGGAGAGGAGCAGAAAGGAGAAGTGTGAAAGTCCTAAAGGGACTCAGCATTTGTCTAAAGGAACTGTTTAAATTATTGAATTGGACGAAAGCATAAACATTTCCTTCTGATGTGGACTGAATTGTGTTCTCCCAAAATTCACATGTCATAACTCTTGTTACCAAGTCCAAGCTTGTATTGCTCACTGCATGATAGGCCAATAAGTTAAGAGTTGAACTGTTGGGGCAAGGAATAGGACTTTATTCAGAAAGCCAGCAGACTGAGAAGACGGTGGACTAGTGTCCCAAAGAACAATCTTACCCAAGTTAGAATTCAGGCTTCTTTTCCACTAAAAGGGGAGGGAGTGTGGCTGGTTGCTGCAGACTTCTTGGTGCAGGAATCCTTGGTGCAGCAATCCTTGGTGCAGCTGTCCAGGTAGGTCTGGTCACCATGTTCCTATAAACCTCCAAGACATATGTTATTCTCTGTTGTGCAACTTTTTACCTCTATATGAATGGAAAAGTGTTATACCTTTAAAGGTCAGAGTCTTGAGAGTGGGCTATTATGTATATTTCAGGCTACAGGCAATATTGTTTTACAAAATGTGCAGAGGCGACATGACTAAGCACAGGCAACAGAGCACAGAGGTTAGAGCTAAAGGAACAGATACAATATGGAGTCAGTTTTGTTCTTTTCTGTTACACTCTGACCCCAGTACTTCAGAATGTGACTGTATCTGGAGATAGGTCCTCTAAAAGGTGATTAAGTTAAAATGAGGCTTTTAGGGAGAGCCTTAATCCAATCTGGTTGGTGTCCTTATAAGAAGAGGCTATTTGGACACACAGAGAGATAGCAGGAATGCATGTGAAGAGAGGAAAGACTGTGTAAGGACACAGGGAGAAGGTGGCCATTTGCAAGCCAAGGAGAGAGGCCTCGGAAGAGACCAAACCTGCCAGCACCTTGATCTTAGACTTCCAGCCTCCAAAACTGTGAGAAAATAAATTTCTTTTGTTCAAGCCATCCAGTCTGTGGTATTTTTTATGACAGCCCTAGCAAACTGTTAAACTCTTCTGCCTCCTGTCTATCCAACAGGTGAAGGTCTTAGGGAAAATCAAACCACTCAATAGGAAAATAAAGAAGCTATATTTTCTTAAAGTTGATCAAATTATTTAGAAAACCTTTACTTACTAAACCAGGATATATTCAAAAGCAACCCCCCTCTCCCAAAACTATTTCTTTAACATTTCTAATTGTATTTTTAAAAATTAAGTTAGCACAATTTATTCCAAATTAATGAAGTAAACCATATTTTAATTTCAAAGTCAGCCTTACAGAATTCTGGTTTCTTTCTATCTCCCATTCAATAAAAATAAAAGCACATATTTTCCCACTTTATTTATTTTTTAAATTTTATTTATTTTATTTATTTATTTTTGTCTGCATTGGGTCTTTGTTGCCATGCGCAGGCTTTCTCTAGTTGTGGTGAGCGGAAGCTACTCTTCGTTGCAGTGCGCGGGCTTCTCATTGTGGTGGCTTCTTGTTGCAGAGCACGGGCTCTAGAGCACAGGCTCAGTAGTTGTGGCGGTCGGGCTCAGTTGCTCCGTGGCATTTGGGACCTTCCCAGACCAGGGCTCGAACCCGTGTCCCCTGAGTTGGCAGGCGGATTCTTAACCACTGTGCCACCAGGGAAGCCCTATTTTCCCACTTTAAAGGCACCTGAAATTAACTTTAGAATTATTTCCCCACAATTGATATTTGAACGTATGTTGTTCTTTTGTTCTCTGTGGTCCAGAGTTCTATTTTATACATCAAAATTTAAAACTGAGTCCTCATCACAAGAAGAAAATTTTCTTTCCTTTCCTTTCTTCTCTCTTTTCTTTTTATTGTATCCACATGAAGATGGAAGTTAGCTGAACCTAATGTGGTCATCATTTTTCAATATATGTAAATCAAACCAGCATGCTGTATGCCTCAAGCTTATACAGGGATGTATGTCAGTTATTTCTCAATAAAACTGGAAAAAAATGAAATAGAGACGAGGAATTTCCTCATGAATATTTCTAAACAGGGACATTATGTGAAGGGAACTGGGACGAGCGTGGCCAGTCCTCGGTCAGGACCGCTTTTCTCTTTTCAGGCGCAGGGCTTTCCCCTCCTCATTGTAAGTAGGACAGTTGGTGCCTTAGCCTGTCACCTCATTCAAGCTGAATTGTGCAGAACAAAACCGCTGCCTTTGACTGGGAACACGGTGCCTGGACACTGTGTGTTCCCAACTGTGCACATTTCCATTTGTTGTCCGTGGAAATTTTTGCGAAGTCTTTAACAGTTGTAGCGGATGAAACACCATTTCCTAATGTTCACAACTTCCATTTGCAACAGTTTAATTGAAAACAGACCCTTCTGACAAGTGGCAGACCAACACTGTCTGAACTTCTGAAAAGAGGAGTTTCTAAGCACGTGCGCCCTCCTCGCAGACCACTGAGCCCACCTCTCACAGCAGATCATATAGCCGGAAAGGGGGACCTTGGCTTTGACCGGAGGATTTTCTGGTTAATCACAGTCCCTCCTCCTTTTCCGAGCATAGAATTGTCTGTCTCAGAGCACAAAATGTGTGGATTCAGCACAAGGTTCCCCTGGAGATATGCAAATGCAAAGGAGGGATGACTATTTGGATGGAACTTGTCAAGTCAGTGAAGGTGGCATGCGGATGTTTCAGGGATGAGCAGGGCAAGGTGAAGATCTGTCAAGTATGAGCAGGGGTGGAAAGCAGGTCACCCACGGAACACACAGGCACCTGTGTTTCTCTTCTTTTAAAATCTATTGCTCTTCCAAAAAGATTTCCTATTAGTGGGTAAGAATCCCCAAATGCGAAAAATGTGAACCCTGTTAAAATTGCTGTGTCGCTTTTTGGAAACCCTGTTTTCTCTTTGTTTCCAAGAAAGCTCCTCTTCCTCCCCCTCCCCCTCCCTCCCCCTCTGTTTCCCCTTCCTCTTCCTCCCCCTCCCTTTCCCTCCTCCTCCCCCTCTGTTTCCCTTTCCTCTTCTTCCCCCTCTCCTTCTCCTTCTCCTCCTCCTCCTTCTTCTTCTTCTTCATTTCAATAAAATGTTATTTCTGGACATGGTCAAAATTCAAGAGGTATAGGGACTTCCCTGGTGGCGCAGTGGTTAAGACTCTGCCTGCCAATGCAGGGGACGTGGGTTTGATCCCTGGTCTGGGAAGATCCCACGTGCTGCGGAGCAACTAAGTCCATGTGCCACAACTGCTGGATTTGTGTGCTGCAACTACTGAAGCCCGTGTGCCTACAGCCTGTGCTCTGCAACAAGAGAAGCCACTGCATTGAGAAGCCCGTGCATCACAATGAAGAGTAGCCCCCGCTTGCTGCAACTAGAGAAAGCCCGCACACAGCAACAAAGATCCAACGCAGCCAAAAATAAATAAATAAAAAAATTTTTAAAAAGCTGTATAAAAAGAAATATCATATAACAGTATTTTTTTAAAGTGCTGAAATACTTCCCTTAAAGCATAAAGAAAAGTACAGAAATGTTATTTTAAAAAATCCACCTTTGTGTTCAATTCCCCCTCTGAAGACAATCACTATTACCAGTTTCTTGTGTCCATTTCCAGAGATATTCCACATATAAGTGTATTCTGGCACATTATTTTGAGCTCTGCAAAAACAAAGCAAGATTTGCAACCCAGTAAAAGACCATCCTTATTGTTCCCAAGGAGAAAGGCGTGGTCATTATGTGGAGTATGTGAGATCATGAGGCTCCCTCCTAGACTTTCTGATCCATGTAGAATTCCCTACAGAAGGATTGTCCAGCTTTTCATCCATGGATTAGAAGACACACCCCATCCCTGCTTAGGTTAGACACAATAAAATCTCTTCCAGAGTATTTCCATTTCTAAATTGCAGGGCATGAATGAGTTGATTATTTTGCCAGCAGCAGCTATGTGGATTTCCTCTTTGGTCTACAAATGTGAATCAATCGGTCTGTGTATTGGTCAGCTTGGGCTACCATAAAAAAATACTATAGACTGGATGCTTAAACAACAGACATTTTTTTCTTAGTTCTGGAGGCTGGAACTCTAAGATCAAGGTGCTAGCAGGTTTGGTCCCTGGTGAGACCTCTCTTCCTGGCCTGTAGATAGATGTCTGCTTTCTCCTTGTGCCCTCCCATGGACACAGGCTTTCCCCTGTGTGAGGGCAGAAGGAGAGAACTCTCTCATGTCTCTTCCTCTTCTTGTAAGGGCACCAGTCTTGTCAGATTAGGGCCCCATCCTTATGAGCTCATTTAACCTTAATTACTTTCTTTTTTTTTTTTTTTTTTTTTTTTTTTTTTGCGGTATGCGGGCCTCTCACTGTTGTGGCCTCCCCCGTTGCGGAGCACAGGCTCCGGACGCACAGGCTCAGCGGCCATGGCTCACGGGCCCAGCCGCTCCGCGGCATATGGGATCCTCCCAGACCGGGGCACGAACCCGTATCCCCTGCATCGGCAGGCGGACTCTCAACCACTTGCGCCACCAGGGAGGCCCCTTAATTACTTTCTTAAAGGCTCTATCTCCAAATAGAGTCACATTGGGGTTTAGGGCTTCAACATCTGAATTTGGGGCAGGGAGACACAATTCAGTCTATAACAGTTAGCAACAGTGAGAAATATTTTATAAAATAATAACAGCTACTATTCATTTAAGTACCTACTATGTGTTTGGCAATGTACAGCATGCTCTGTGCATATTATTTATAGTTCTCAAAATAGGCATTATTACACCCAGGGTGATACTCAAAATACTTAACAATTGACGTGGTTTGAGTGCTGACCAGTCTGAACGAACACTGTGTATAAACAACCAGAGTGGTTATTGTTCCAGTGCGTGCAAGCTAAAGATGAGCTCCAAAGAATTCTATTGCTCAGGTAAAGAGGGGAAATTTGGAGGTTAGGTGAATTGTACAAGCTCACACAGATAGAAAATTGTGGAGCAGGGACTGGAAAACACGTCTGTCTGGCTCAACATCATTTTGCCCCTCTGCCGCCATGCCAGGAGCTATCTGTCAGAGTTCTCCATATTTCTCTGCCTCAGTGAGCCTTTGGGTGTGTTCCATCATGTCCACAACTTGATTACAGTGCCTGCCATGGAAGAGGCTGGCTTAATATCAAGGTCAATTTGCCTGCTGGCTCCTCTCCGAGCTGCCTCAGACCTTGGTGCAAGGATCTTCCTCCCTTCCACTCTTTGGCTTATATCTGGTTTATGAATCTGGGTGTTTGGGGTTTTTTTTTAAGATTTTTTTTTTGATGTGGACCATTTTTAGAGTCTTTATTGAATTTGTTACAATATTGCTTCTGTTTTATGTTTTGTTTTTTTTTGGCTGAGAGGCATATGGGATCTTACCTCCCCAACCAGGGATCAAACCCGCACCCTCTGCATTGGAAGGTGAAGTCTTAACCACTGGACCACCAGGGAAGTCCCCTGAATCTGGGTCTTTGTACTGGGTCTAATCTGTCTTTCCCAAAAGATATATCCTTTGCTTCCTTCCATGAATTTGACCTGCACTGTCTATCAGGTGTGGGCTACTCCTGATCAAGTACAGATTACACGTTTATCTGAGCTGACATCAAACCTTGGACTTCAGCCTGATTATCCAGCACGAAGTAACAAACACCACCAAATACAACACTTCCTGAGCACTCCATTTCTGGGCTAAATCTTTTCTTTGAGCTACTGCTACTTCAGTGACTAAGGATTTCCTTCATATGCCTCCCCCACCCCCAATAAACTCCTCTTCATATTCTAAGTGCTCCTCATTCTTTCTTTGTTTTTTGTTTTTTTCTCTTGCTCTCATATTTCCCTTTATTCTCTTCTCCTTTTTCTATTCTGCCTCCGATTTAGGGCTGTGTTCACACATACTCATAAGCAGCCTTCACTCTTAAGGCTTAAGAACACCCCTGTCTCCTGGGTTACCAGGGACTCTGTGTATTTGTGAGACATTTCTGAGACCCTCCATCCATCAGTCTGTGATATCTACAAGCAACCTGGAATTAGTCCAAGTTCAAGGCACTTTCATTAAAGATTAAAAGGCATCCTTGCTCACCCCAGACTACCAACCTTCCCCCAAATGTGACCTTGTATAAAGGAAAGAGGAAATTCTCTGTTATCCGTGAATTTTCTATGACATTCAAATTTTACCTGGATGCATCCTCTATTTCTTCGGTCAAGTGTCATTGTGTATAGTATTCTCTGGTCCTACATCCTGCTTTACTCACTGTTACTAGAATCGATATTTGCAGTATAAGCAGAACCTTGTTCTGAGGATAAATCCAAAGGTACTTAGTGTTTGACAAATGAAAAGCCTTTTGTTTTTTTAGCTGCCCTTTGTCTGACACACTCTTAATGTTGTGTTTCCTTCTGAGTTATGTATAATGTGCAAATTCCAGGCACTCCTTGACAAGAGCTTGTAATAATAAACTGCCTCTCGAAAGACTTCCCCTCCCTGAAATGTGTCCCTCCATGGCCCCAAAGTTCTCAGTCTAAGGGTGAAGCCCTGATCACTTTTCTTTTTGTGCCATAAATGAAATGATGATGAGCACATCAGCTTTGCCATATTGGAAAACTACCTAGTCGAGGAATGGGTGGCATCCATATGCCCAAACCCCCTCTGTGAGGTGTGCTTTACACCCTCAGGCCCTAGAGTTGCGCTGGGAATGGACTCATTCTCACACTTGCACGGCTGTAGTCAATACCTAGAGATTAAGGGACATCTGGAAAAAGCAGTTTAGATCCTGAAACAGAAACCTCAGAAGTGGTTCCAGGCTGCTCAAGAGCTGTTGTTTGTCCCTTTGTTTGTCACTCAACAAATATTTACTGAGCACAGCCTCTGTGCCAGACCCTAGAGTGGGTTTTTTTTTTCTCTTCAAATCTCAACTGTTTTTATTTCTTTTAAGTAAGCAGTGGTATAAATCTTTTTAAGTGTTTCTTTTTGGAATGGCTTATAGAAAATGGCACCCTAGGACCTTTAGCTCTATGTCCGCCAAATTTTCTTTCAAGAATCTCATCCAGGAAGTTTCTTTAAAGAAGATAATTCACCTGACCTAAATCAGGTTGATTTAAGTCAAAACAATCTGAAAACTAGATGTGTCCCAGTGGAAAGCCTCAAAATTTCTCTAGTTCCTCAAAAATGCCAATATATGCCACTCTACTATAGGTCAAAGAGGATGGCAATCCAAAGGTATCACTTGTTGATATTCCCAGGTGGTGAGTGTCCAGCAGTGGGGGAAACAGGCCTGGGCACTGGCTTTGCAGAGCAGGCAGTCAGTCCTGCAGAGGTGGCTCTTTGCTCCTTGCTGTGGCCTGTCACCCAGGGCACTGACGGGCAATGGGGTGAGCTGCTGAGCCAGAGGGAGGTTGCTTTGCTTCTGCAATGCCCTGTAATCAGGCCCCGGGGAGCCTCCCATGTGGCACCTGAAACACTGTAGGTGAACCTCAGCTTTTGAAATCTGCCCTGAAGGTATCAAAGGCCTTGGCTTTTTCTGGTTGGGGAAATTTTGACAAAGATTTAACACAGGAATCTGACAAGCAGTTCTTATACCTAATGTTAAAGGAAAGACAGCTTGGGGAGAGATCAGAGATCAGTTTTCAAGAAAGTTTAATCTCGTTAGGGTGGATGTGGGACTGCTGCCCGGGTCTCTGAACACTCAGCAAGTAAATGCAGATGACATTTGCTCAAGTTAATGCTACCTTGAATGAGTGTAAAAGGGTCACTGTCTTTCCCCTAAGCTCCCCAAATAATCTTTCCTGCTTCTTATCATCTTTGGCCCCAGGAGGGAAAGGCTCCCGTTTAAGTCTTTCTTTCTTTTGAACTTAGTGCCATCTGCCTTCTGCAAAGAATTGTCCTAACATTGCTTTTGAAAGGAATTATTTGAAAAGTTCTTAAAACTGGCAGTTTGGGGCCCTGTTAAAAAAACAAAAATGAAACAAAACAAATACACAAAAACCTCTAGTCATTCAGTGACTCTATTTATCGCTGCCATTTGTTTACTTCAAAACCATTATCATTCTTTTTTAAAAAAATATTTATTTGTTGGGGCTTCCCTGGTGGCGCAGCGGTTGAGAGTCTGCCTGCCGATGCAGGGGACACGGGTTCTTGCCCCGGTCCGGGAAGATGCCACATGCCGTGGAGCGGCTGGGCCCGTGAGCCACGGCCGCTGAGCCTGCGCGTCCGGAGCTTGTGCTCCGCAATGGGAGAGGCCACAACAGTGAGAGGCCCGTGTACCGCAAAAAAAAATATATATATATATATTTGTTTATTTGGCTGCTTCGGGTCTTAGTTGCGGCATGCGGGCTCTTCTTTGTGGAAGGCGGATGCTTAACCACTGGACTACCAGGGAAGTCCCTAAAATCATTATAATTCTTAAAGCTGAGAAGACTTAGAAAGAGGATGATGAATGACTTATTTTAAATCTGGTGACTAAAACACAGTAAACTTCCTGTTTCCAAGTGGCACCTAGAAACGTAATTCCTCTGTTTCTTCTTTATTATTCCAACTTTCTAGACAATATTTAAAGAATGGGTTGGGTTGGTATTCTCCTGGGTCCCATGAAAGTTCCAGCCTGTCTAATGCCCAGCAAATACCTTTAAGCTGATACACTGAGGTGTGAGTCAACGTGTTGACCGGGAACTCAGTGTTGCGTCTGCTTCTGCTTGCTCCTGGTTCGGGGAGCTTTGGGATCCACATGCAGCTCTGGAGGTGTAGGTGTGGCCCAGGGTATAGTTCACTGGACCAAAGTTCCCCTTAATGTCACAGGTTTGCTTCTTTCAGAAATGACCTACTATTTGACTGGAGGATACTTTAGCAGGAAAGCACTGGGCTCTACAGTGGGAATCTCTCAGAGGTACAGAATTGTGTTCAGTCTGAGCCCCAATTCCAAGAGCCTCGGGTGTGAGCTGGGATTTGAATGTTGGGCAGGATGGTCCCATGGCCTACTGAAGTCTGCTAGTATTCATCCTAGGTTCAAGGGCTCACAAAAATCTCTCAAATTTAGTTGTAGTAAGCACCTTGAAGGAAGCCACATATGTGTAACTGATTCCCTTTGCTGTACAGCAGAAAGTAACACAACATTGTAAATCAACTGTACTCCAATAAAAATTAATTTTAAAAAATTAATAAAGGAAGCCACATTACCAAACCCTGGAAATGAAAGCTATGCATGTCGTCAGTACATCTCTGAGTAGGTCTTTCTTGAAGTTGTTGGCAAAGCTCCGTCTATAGAAACATTCTTCTCTGCTGCACGGTTCAGTGTTTCCCATTTCTAAATTCAGATTATCACACTGCTATACCTTAAAGTGATTTAAGGATTGACTTATTAAAATGTTACTTCATTTTATTGCCTGACCATGCAAGCATAGCTTTGGAATTCATATTGCTCTACCAGATGATTGCATTTTTAATAGGGAGGACATTTCTTTTTCTTTTTCTTTTTTTTGCGGTACGCGGGCCTCTCACTGTTGTGGCCTCTCCCGTTGCGGAGCACAGGCTCCAGTCGCGCAGGCCCAGCAGCCATGGCTCACGGGCCCAGCCACTCTGCGGCATGTGGGATCTTCCCGGACCGGGGCACGAACCCGTGTCCCCTGCATCGGCAGGCGGACTCTCAACCACTGCACCACCAGGGAAGCCCGGGAGGACATTTCTCATTGGTTACAGGTTATTACTTGCAGGCAATTTTGTGATTACTTTCTTGAAGGTTTTTGCTGTTTAAACAAGGGAAATTAGTGATTTTCATCACTCAAGGAAGGGTTAAAAAGTTTATTTAAAGAGAAATAGTATTTTCTTAAATGTTATATCTTGAAGGGTACAATAAGCTGGTTATAATGGATCTAACCTGGCAATTCGGCCTTGTACTCTTCTCTTAGTCTTGGTGAGATGCTGGGTCGGCGGGGGGTGGGGGTGGTGGTGGTGGTGGTGCAGGTGTTGAAAGAGGAGCAGAGGGAAGGTCAAGTGCAATTCAGTGCACAGACAGCCAAATCCAACAGGGCTGGGATCTAAGTCTGTTTAGACTTATCTGCATGACTCTGTCCCTTGCCTCACACGATCAGCTAATCATGCTTGGCATGTGGCTTTTATCTTCCTGAAAGAAGGTAAATCATATAGACAATCATTCATTGTACCCTTGCTATGTGAAGGTCGTGTACTCAGTAAGCTCTTTAGGGGAATACCAAGGACTATAAGGCACAGTGTTGGTGCTCTTAAAGTCTTTGATTTAGCAGGAGTGAAGGTAAACACCATTAAAGGCAGTAGTGAAGATGTCATTGGTAGCAGCTGGGGGGTGGGAGTAGGGTTAGTACCTGTCCCCTCCAAAACTCCTCCTTGGGCTTCTCTTACATGTGCTCCAGTGAATGTGAATAAAGTGGTGAGTCAGTCCCGATGTACACAAGGCCCCTTCTCCCCAGTGCAGAGCTTCTCCCATAGCAGTGCTTGGGATCCAGAAACATAAGGGAGGACTCCCTCACCTGCCTCCTGGCCTTTGAGTTGAAGGCTGGGCACATGGATCCAACTCAGTGTCCATGGTCCCAGCAGTTTCAGGAAAAAGCACTGGATCTGAGAGTCTGTGGATGGACTACTTCGAAGGAAAAATGTGGCACTGTTGTTTCTTAGGTCAAACATAAATAATTAGACACATATTCTTGCTGCATTTAAATCACAACCACTCCAAAAAATTTTAGTGAACATTTTTCCCTTAAGCCATAGAAATTTCTTTCTTTCAGAAATTATTTTTCTAGGACCCTAGGAGGTTACTGAAGAATACGTACATTAACCAGGGAGACAAAACTGGGGTTACCGTCATGAAAAAAATGACCTTTGGAAAACTCTGTTTTCTTTTACCTAATAATTAGGTATTTCCAATGGAATGTTGGTAGTCTGGAATACAAAATACAAAGATTTTAATATGCAACTAGGAAATTTAAAACATTAAGAAACTTTTTTGCATGGTGCAACGTGAAGAAAAGAATTCTGAGAAATGCTCTCAGATATTTGTGTTTGTTTTTATCTTAAGAATTGCCCAACTGTCAGTTGTCTTTGTTGTATATCAGAATGCAAGTAAATTGATTTCTTGAAACCACTCTTAAGAAAGAACGACCAGGAATCAGTCATCAGTGTGCCATGCGTAACTGTGTAATTTATTCATGCGTGACTACCCATTTTGACGTAGAGGAATAGAAAGGGAAATTCAGTTTTGTATTAAGACCATTTGTACTAGAAATCATGACTTCTTCTCAAGGCTGTCTTCTTTTTTTATAAAGATTTTTTTGACATGTACCATTTTTAAAAACCTTTATTGAATTTGTTACAATATTGTTTCTGTTTTGGTTTTTTGGCCGTGAGACCAGGGATCAAACTCACACCCTCTGCATTAGAAGGTGAGGTCTTAACCACTGGACCACCAGGGTAGTCCCTCAAGGCTGTCTTCTGATTTACTGGATATGTATATCTATCAGCCTACTTTTCTTTTTTCTTTATAAGATTTCTTACCTGTTTTCTAAAACAATATCTATATTATTTCCTAGGATGATAGAAAAAATTATGCTAACTATAAAATGCAGATAACTGAAATAAAAAGCTATATTATTCTTATTCCCCCAAAGGTAATCACTGTTAAGATTTTGATATATATCTCCCTTCTAGTCTTTTTTTTTAAACATAACAAAAATCATATTTAAAAAAAAACATACATACTGTTTTTGCAATGTTCTTTTTAAATTTAATGTTTTGCATGTCAATTTTGTCTGGAATAAATGTATCACCCTAAATTATTTTTCAAGATTCAGATTATGGGAAATATTATGACATTTGGGTTGAATATCAGCAGGAAAATGTTTGGACACAGTAACATAAAAGACATAAAGGCAGAATTAATGCTAATATTCCCTAATCTAAGAATGGTGCATTTTTCTCAGACCATGTGTGGTATAGTTTGGATAAAATAGAATGAATAAATTAAAAATGACAACAATGTCTTTATTTTAGGGCTGCCTTTCCCTCCCTACTGGAGTTAAACAGGGTACAAGTGACTTTTATATGAGGGTTGATTTTATATATTTAATTTTCTGACACTTATGATGTATCTTTTAATATATAAAGGATGTTATTACTACTAACAATTTGTCTCAGGAAAGAAGACAATTCCTGTCAGTCCTTTACCACCATTTATATTAGAATCATTTCTTTTGAATTTGTTTTTCTGTGATCTTAATATGGTGGAATAATTGGACAATTTGCTGAGTTGTGGCCTAAGAGGAATGACACGCATTGACATTTGAAGTTAGTGTTTTAAAGACAGAGAATCCAAAGGAAAATCTAGAGAAACACACACCAAAAAATAAATCCTGGACAATTGTTCAAGAACCACTTCACTAGGGAATTGCCCTCTCTGGCTGGTTCGTCTAAGGCAATGCCATGCCTCCTACCAGCTACAGACACGTCAGTGGGCAGGGCCAGGTTTTAATCTGTCTCCATTGTGGAGATGGATTAGCATCAGTTGAAGGAGTTGAAATTGTATAAATATTTTGAAATCTGTGAATTATAACTTCCTTCTGTAAGCGTGGCACAAGGCTGACTCAGCAGCTGCTGCTTCACCTTCCAAGCACCGTCTGCAGGTGTATGCGTTCCCTATTCCACTTGCCCTCATCCCCATTCCTGGTCACATCAGCAGACACGTGGATGACAATCTGTGGGTGCTGGCACCCTCACCATGCTGTTGTGAGGGGCTTCCTTGCACACAGGTCCAGGAAATAGAATGGAGGCTGAGGGCCACCCTCTCTGGAGCTCAGGAACACGTGCTCAGTGAATCCAGCTCATCAATTCATTCACGCCCCGCACATGTCTTTGTATATGCCTGGCTGTAACTTTTACCACCATGTTGATGAGCCCAAATGCAAACAGACTTCCTATTCAACAAACAGGCACATACTAGGGTAGTTTGATAAAGCTGGCTGCCTAGGAAAAATAAAGTGCTATGTATCTGCATAATTAAAAATATTGCCCCCCAATTAAAATATGGTGCTGCATGTGTATGTTGGCTCAACAAATCTTATCAAATTAATATCTACAGCCAAGAAGTTCAATGACAAATACATGGACACTTTGGCTTGGTCTAAACCTTCCCTATCACTCCTCTTCCAGGTGAGAATTTGAATTAATTTCAGGTCTAACTGCCCAGAGTTTCTTTATGTACAAGCAAACAGGACACATTTTTACTTTCCCCTTTTCCTACCCAAAATATTGCATAAGTTGACTGCTCTGCACTTTGTTCTTTTATTTAATATATCTTAGAGAGCTTTCTGTACCAATATAAGGGGAACATTCTTATTCATTTTTAAAGCAGTTTATTGAGATATAATTCACAGATCACACAATTCACCCATTTGAAGTGCACAATTCAATCGTTTTTAATATATACACAGAACTGTGAATCCGTCATCACAATCAATTTTACAACATTTTTATTACCTCCAAATTAACCCTTTACCCTTTAGCTGTAACCCACCAACCTTCCTGCTCTCTTTCCCTGTCCAAGGCAACCACTAATCTACTTTCTGTCTCTATACATGTCTATTCTGGACATTTCATACAATTGGAATCATACAACGTATGGTCTTTTGTGACTGGCTTCTTTCACGAAATGTAACGTTTTCAAGGTTCATCCAGGTATTAGCACTGTTTTTTAAATTTTTTAAGCTACATAGTGCTTTATTGTGCAGAGGTACCATGATCTCTTTAATCATTCCCTTATTAGATGCATATCTTTGCTCTTTCAAGCATTGCTGTAGTGAGTAACCTTGAACACCTGTCATTTTTTTATGTGTGCTGGCACATACATATTACCCATTCCCAGAAATGAGCTTTCTGGAGCAGATAGTCAACACAACTGTAATTTTGCTAGATGTTGCCAACTCACTGTATTGCGCTTCCACCAGCCATGTATTAGGTCCCACCAGCCAATTCCTCACAGCCTTACCAGCAGAGCATGCTGTCAAACTCTTGAATTTTTGCCAGCCTGGGGGGGGGGTTGTTTTTTTGTTTTTTAAAAAGCATCTCAGACTGTGTGGTTTTCATGTGTATTTTTCTGAAAGTGATTGAGATTGAGATCCATATACATTGACAAATCTCATGATATCCTTGTTTGAACTACATTTTCTTGGCTTCATCAGAGTGGTGGTTACAGTCTGTCAGCTATGATAACTTGATTTCCTGCAAGTGTTTGATTTTCACATCTTTTGCATTTTGTGACAGAGATCTGGTCATTATAGTACTGATGATTATAATAAAGGTGTATATTTTTAAGCATAAATAACTGTCTTTTTTTTTTTGGCAGTACGCAGGCCTCTCACTGCCGTGGCCTCTCCCGTTGCGGAGCACAGGCTCTGGACGCGCAGGCTCAGCGGCCATGGCTCACAGGCCCAGCTGCTCCACGGCATGTGGGATCCTCCCAGACCGGGGCACGAACCCGTGTCCCCTGCATCGGCAGGCGGACCCCCAACCACTGCGCCACCAGGGAAGCCCTGTCTTCTTAACATATGTCACAAGAGGACTATAATTTATTTCCAAATTAGTTTGATCTTTTTTTTTGATTAATTGAATAAAAAATTCTCTTCCACCAGTGATGATTACTTTGGTTGGCAACAGGACTATCCTTATTATGAAACTATAATTCACATGAAATAAAAACAAAACATCTATTTATGACCAACTGAATTGCTTTATTAGATGTTTGATGCCTGTCACCAGTCCCATTTGGAATTTCTCAGAAAATATAAGCTCTAGTATTTCCTGGGGGTGGGGGGAAAGCAGTTTCTCTGAATATTCTCTCCCTTTCATTAGACATTGTTTCAAGGGAGTTTTTCCATTTGAAACTAAGCTTTCTTTAAAGAGTAAGCAAGTCCATATATGTTCCTATTTATTTATGCTTAAGGGACTGAAATTCAGAGACTTTTACACAAGTTATGTGCATATTTGCTAGGCAGCGAGTCATTAAAGATAGGTAAACATTTGTCTCTCAAAGAACACTGCTAGTCCTTGAGGTTTAATTTTCATATCTGCCTAAGGCACTCTAGGGTATCAGAACAGGGCAGCAGGGATTCTCAGTGGGTGACCCTAGAAGTCCTGAAAGGAGCAATGGTGAAGGTAGGGTTACCGGGCAGGCCCCCGGGACCCTGACATTAATGCTTTCAAAGCAAAACCAGAAGCAAGGCTGTCCTAACTTGTAAATGGACTGTCCTGATGCTTCCAGAGAACCAGGCATGACACAAGAGAGCTGGATTTGGAACAATGAATAATTGCTAGCAGGGGCCAGAAGTGCTCTTGAGGGTACCTACCACCCCCAGCATCTGCAGCAGGAAGAAGTATAAACTAAAGGTCAGACCCTCTTTGATAAGTCTCAGAAGTAAGCTGGAATTCTCTGAGAAGCCACACCATTTATTATTAGGAATAACAACCACAATGACAGCCACAATAATAATACATTAATTCTACTTATTTGTGGTAGTTCTATAAAGTCACTGCAAGCATTAAATTAGCAAATACTGAAGCATTGCACCTAGGTGTAACACACAGTTAGGTTCCTATGACTCTCTGGGCATACCAATCAATACATAACCTTGTTTTATGTGTGAACTCACAGCCAACAACACTAACTCATGCCTGGAGGAAGTATATTTAACACATGTTCAGGAACACTGGATACCTCTCTGGCACTACACTTGAGGGCCATTTTAAACAGCAAAATCACCAACAAAAGCACAAAAATGAAAAAGACGTGGCATTAAATAGGTCACTTAAAGGACATATTAGCAGTCTGAGAGCTGACACAGGAAAGTAGCATGTCACCTTGTTTGACTTCAGTTGAGAACAGTGTACAAAGGGTGACAAATCTTCTCTGCTCTGAGCACATCCACCAGCAGCGCGAGCACGGTGAGTATTGATTTGGGGGTTACAATAAATTTTAGCCAGTAGGCAAATTTGCAAGTAGGGGATCTGAATAATGAGGAATGACTAACTGTAATCACTTAGAAACAAAATTCGCCCCTACTGTTGAGGAACACCACACTAGCTGGAGAAGCAATAGAGTAGTTGAGCTGACCTGTGACCAAAGCACGTAGGTGGGGCGGAGCCACACATGGGGTCAGCTTGGGGTCTGACGCTAACATTTTGTGAACCTCTGAACAGGTCGTGGAAGTTCATCGTGCCTCCAGTTTTCTCATCAGCAAAACTGATCTACTTGCTTCAAAGGGGCATTCTGAAGCTAAAATATATATAGGAAACCCAAGTGGATTAAATAAATTAGAAAAAAGAATTCAGGGGTGGTTATTTCTATGTGAGAGTAGTAGATGCCATTTTTATTTTCTTCTTTGTATCTCTCTAAATTATTTCATGATAATCTCGGTTTGGTATGCATAATATTTATAATAAAAAAAAGTTAAGGAGTAATAGCACCGGTGAGAATAACAAACATTCCTATGAAACTGCTTTGAATAAAAGTACTGTTAAAGATTAAAAAGTGTCCTTTTCCATGCAATAAATCAATGGGTACAATAGGTTAGTAAACTGAAATGAAATTCCAACTAGCTCTGTCACGGCTAGAAAAACAAGTCCCACCTGGTTTGTGTAGTAATCTTGTCGTGAGAGGTGTTTGGCTCAGACACCTGCCTTTATAACATTAACGGGAGCTCTCCTGCACTCTGCCTGCCTGCCTCATAGGGCTGCCAGAACCGCCCTTGTCTTATTTACACTGAAAGAAAAACAGAGGGGGTGGAAGTTGCTGGGC
Source organism: Mesoplodon densirostris (assembly GCF_025265405.1). Classification (NCBI taxonomy): domain Eukaryota; kingdom Metazoa; phylum Chordata; class Mammalia; order Artiodactyla; family Ziphiidae; genus Mesoplodon; species Mesoplodon densirostris. Next base: position 15,951,048 of record NC_082668.1, on the reverse strand, counting down.
TATTTTCCACTGTAACAACACCTACTCTAAACCAGGGAGAAACGGAATCTAAGACAGTATATGAAGAAGTCTGCACTACCTTTCCCCTTGATTTAGTAACGCAATTTTCTTTTCTTTTTTTGGGTCGGGGCCACACCATGCAGCGTGTGGAATCTTAGTTCCCCTACCAGGGATTGAACTCATGCCCCCTGCTGTGGAACCTCAGAGTCTTAACCACTGGGCCACCAGGGAAGTCCAGTAACAAAATTTTAAAAATGTAACACTGGTGTGTTCTTTCAGTTCCAGGAACTAACTTGACCCACTGTTTTAGAAACACACTTCATCTTGGCACTTTTGAACAAAGAACCAGTTTGTCTGACTCAAAAGTGCACTGCCTTCCATAAACAGATTTCTCCTTGTCCTTTTGATGGGAAATGTGATTCTTTTTCATTTTCTAATCTAAACTGTCCCTGGGAGGGGCTGAGGGCAATTCCCCAGCTGTGATGCTGCATGGGAGATGGTTGGCTCTCCATGCTAGGTAATGTGATCCTAAAATAGATTAAAGAATGAAGCCTAAGCCTTTTCGGTTCTGGCCCCTGACTTACAGAAAACACAAACCTGGTTAATATATTTTATTGATTCCTAAGGAATTAAGTTCCTTGAAAAATTCAGCAAAAGCATCACAGTTGAAAGATTTAAAATCAGTTTTAAATACACCAGAATGGAAAAAAAAAGTGCAGAACTAACGAGGAATGATCTATGTGGTTATTACTATTTAATAATAAGAAAAATAAAGTAATTAATATTTACTGAAGTGAACATTGTTTTAACATTAATTCTGTTAACACAACTAAGGTACTGTGTTAGGTGGATTTAGAACATGAACTGTGTTCCGTGAAGATTGTCCACATAAAAGTCTGCAGTTTCACAATAATCCTTCAAAAGTTCGCTTGAGAGGAACCCAGAAATGCTAGTCAACTTAGTGAGGGAGTAGAGAAACAGCAAAAATTGGGGGTAATTAACAGCCTACATGGAATATTTGTGTACCCCAGACAAATTACTTAGAGCAATCCAGACAAGATCTGCTCCTAGAGTAACAGAAAACAAACCTGACTCCATATTGGATCTATTCCTTTAGCTTTAACCCTTATGCTCTGTTGCCTGTGCTTCGTTATGAGGGCTCTGCACCTTTGTAGAAAAAAAGGTTGCCTGTAGCCTGAAATATACACGATAGTCCATTCTCAGGGCTCTGACCTCTAAAGGTGTAACACTTTTCCATTCATATAGAGATAAAAAGTTGCAGGACCACTTATTGAAGAGGCTGTCTTTTCTCCATTGTATATTCTTGCCTCCTTTGTCGTAAATTAGGTGACCATATGTGCATGGGTTTACCTCTAGGCTTTCTATCCTGTTCCACTGATCTATATTTCTGTTCTTGTGCCAGTACCACACTGTCTTGATTACTGTAGCTTTGTAGTATAGTCTGAAGTCAGGGAGCCTGATTCTTCCAGCTCCGCCTTTCTTTCTCAAGATTGCTTTGGCTATTTGGGGTCTGTATGGGGAATTTCCATACAGATTGTAGACTTTTTTGTTCTAATTCTGTGAAGAATGCCATTGGTAGTTTGATAGAATGAAGTAAGTCAGAAAGAGAAAAACAAATACCGTATGCTAACGTATATATATGGAATCTAAAACAAAGGTACTGACAAACCTAGTGGCAGGGCAGGAATAAAGACACAGGTGTAGAGAATGGACTTGAGGACACGGGAGGTGGGGAGGGGAAGCTGGGGCGAAGTGAGAGCAGCATCAACATCTATACACTACCAAACGTAAAATAGATAGCTAGTGGGAAGCAGCCACATAGCACAGGGAGATCAGCTCAGTGCTTTGTGACCACCTAGAGGAATGGGATAGGGAGGGTTGGGGGGAGATGCAAGAGGGAGGGGATATGGGGATATATGTATGCATATAGCTGATTCACTTTGTTGTACCACAGAAACTAACACAGCATGGTGAAGCAATTATACTCCAATAAAGATGTATAAAAAAAAGTTGAAGAACAGAGACTAGCATTTCTCTTATTGGAGGTTTATAGAAACATTGTGACCAGACCTACATGGACAGCTGCAAGAATAAAGGATTCCAGCACCAAGAAGTCTGCAGCAACCAGCCACACCCCCTCCCCTTTTAGTACAGAAGAAGCCTGAATTCTAACTCTGATTAAGATGGTTCTTTAGGACTCTAGTCCACCATCTTCTCCATCTGCTGGCTTTCTGAATAAAGTTGCTATCCTTTGCCCCAACAGCTCATCTCTCAATTTATTGGCCTTTCATGAAGTGAGCAATATAAGCTTGGACTCAGTAACACTAGAACTATTCAAATGCATGAAATTTTGGTTAATCCATTCATAATTTTGTATCCTGGATTTGTTATGAGGATATTGCTAGCTACAATTCTCTTTGGGGAAAAAAAATCCATTACTATACTGCTATTAGAGAATCACTAAAAAGTGCTTACATGAGTGAGGCAGTTAATCCTGATTCAAGAGTAGGAAATTTGATTGTGGCATTTGTGAGAATATCCTTGGAGGGAAACTGAATCTGGAGCATGGCAAAGTTGATGACAATAAGCCTGGTGGAAACTGGCCTATTTTGACTCTCTATTATTTCATGTAAAAAGTCTTATTTGAAAATATTTAATACAGTCTGGTACAATTTAGACATCTGAGAAGAGTTTTGAAGGTTGTTGGATTCTCAGACTGCTGGGATTCCTCAAGCAAGAGGCAAAAGAGAGAACAACAAAGAGAGAGAGGTAAACAAGGGAAAATAAAATAAAAAATGGGCCATTGGACAAAGATTTGGTTTCATGGAACATTCATAAATATACAGACCAAGTATCTTTGCTGACATGTATAGAATATGCCTTTCTTTGAAAGCACAAGTCATAAGCAGATATCCAGAAGAGGTAAGAGGAGGAAGAATCTTGGGTTGACTGAACTCAGAGGGATCCTTGACATCAGCGCACCAACCTTGTCATCTTACAGCCAGAGACACTGAGCTCCAGGAACTTAGGGGAGTTGCCCAGCTGAGGCCCTTTCCTCCATGAGTCACTTCTCTTGAAATACAGCACACTAAAAACTCCAGCAGTTCATAGAATCCCTCTGTGACTGAAAGGAAGAGGAAGGGAAGAAGGGGGAGGGGAAGATCCTTGTTCCAGGAAGAAGCTATTTTTCCTGTGGCCCCGCCCAGAGCCCCTTAAACACATTTTTGTTAAATTTCAAGCTGCCTCTTCCCCTCCCCTCTTACTCCTAGTTACCTTTGCTCATATCATTAGTTCCCGAAGTTCTCTGCCCAATTAAAAATGAAATGAACTTGCGGCTAGAATGTAAAGAAAATTTTAAAACAGCACATGATATATCCATATCAAAGAAGAATAAATTGACTGTTTAAATTTCAATCCTAATAACTTACTGTCTTACCAAAAAAAATTTATGAGAGAATATAAATGCTAACCTAATAAAAATATGCTCCATGACCTAAATGTCCCAAATATTAGTTAGCCAGAGGATGGATGCTTGCAGGCTTGGAAGAAAGATTTAGGAGTCTTGGGTTTTATCTCTAAACATGCTTGACCTTGGGCATGTCATTGTACTTTTGTTGCAGCTTCTCAGTCCATAAAAAGGATAATAAAATTACCCACCAAAGTTACCTCAAAGAAGTGTTCTGCTGATTAATGAGTTGATGGTGGCTTACACACATGAGACGGAAGAAGTGTATAAAAATGTAATATCTTGGGCCTCCCTGGTGGCGCAAGTGGTTGAGAGTCCGCCTGCCGATGCAGGGGATACGGGTTCGTGCCCCGGTCTGGGAGGATCCCATATGCCGCGGAGCGGCTGGGCCCGTGAGCCATGGCCGCTGAGCCTGCGCGTCCGGAGCCTGCGCGTCCGGAGCCTGTGCTCCGCAATGGGGGAGGCCACAACAGTGAGAGGCCCGCATACCGCAAAAAAAAAAAAAAAAAAAAAAAAAAATGTAATATCTTTGCTGTTATAATTACTGTTGTTGCTTATACATAAGGAGCAAATACGGGAGCTGGCAATATGTCAGTCACAGCTAAAGACCAATCTGCCCAAGAAAAAGAATGAGACCATTTATGAATGGTGACTTCATTTGAGCTTTATTTTCAAAGTTAATTATTTTAGTGAGAACGATCTTAACTTGAATAATTGGTACAAAGGAACATTTTCAGAACCTGATTTCCGGGGAGGGGGACGGGATTTGGAAAATGTGGAATGTTCTTAGTAGCCAGCACTCTGACCTTAAAAGCACCTTTTGGATCTCAGTTTCCACGTCTATAAAATCCAGTTGTAGGACTGGATGATCTTTGAGTTTTCTACTAGCTCTGAGACTTTACAATTCTACCACTCCAAAAACCTCCAAGGCTGATCCTGCAACTGATAAAAAATAGAAGCGCAAAGGCAGCCATCATTGCTAGTTGCGGAAGGTTGGTGACAAAACTGAGCGGTACAGTCGAGAGGTTTTGAGCAAGCAAGGACTCTGGAGTTAGAGAGCTGTGCTGGAATTCTTGTTCTGCAACTTCATATTAGCTTGTGGGCAGGTTTCCTCCCTGGAAAGTGGAGCTCAAATAGTATTTCCTTCAGAGGGTCGTTAAGAGGGTTAACTGCAGGGGTTAGGAGAGCACCTGGTACATAAGAAATGCTCCATCCATGTCAGATCCTATCTCTGAGCTCGAGGCAGAAGTCCTCAGCACTGACATCATTTCTCAAGTACTCACTGAACGTTCATTAAGCACACACTGTGCTCCTAGCGTGGTGCCCACCACCCAGTAGATTCTCATGCACAAGTTTTTTGTTTTTTTTTTTTCAAGAAAACTTTGAACTACTCTATGAATTCAAATCATTGTTCTAAGTGTTAGGAACTGTAGTGGACCCAAACATGAAGAAAGCATTTTCGGGGGCCTGGGGCTACCCCAGATGTAATAAAAATAATTGAAGCTAGGAGAATAAATTGGCGGGAACCAGACTAGGAGGAAGAGTGGTGAATGTTTGCCTTTTTTGGCTGACCAGACTCCAACCCTTGTACAAGGTTCGGAGAATTTCACCTTGCATTTTATCTTGGCAGAAGTGGTGCCCCACCTCCCCAAATGTTCAGATCCTCTCTCCCCTCCCTCTTCGCAGCCACTGCTCAGGACAAGAGCTAGCCTCAGCCAGCGGTTGCTTCCATCAGGGATTTTGAGTATCAAGTAATAAGGCAAAGAGGAGCTGGTTGAATTCATGAGTGTTTATGGGCGGTGGGCATCAACGCTGTGATTTCCAGATTGTTTCTGCTAAAAGAACACTGTGATGTGTCCTGCCTCGCGGCTCTCCGGAGCTGCCCAGGTTTCCGGACTCTTCTCCAAGTCTGATCTGCAGCTCTCCCATCAGTGCTGTGAACGTCTGCTCCCTTCCAATTCATTTCCTATTAGGATTAAAAAAAGGTAAAGAAGACTGCTGGGCCTCCTGTCACCCTCTTAGGGGTTCCTTACGCCAAACCATCACTACCATCACTGATGAAATGGATCAGATATGGATTGGATATTCGATGTTGTTTTTGTGACATTGCTAATTTTCTTAGGTACTTTGAATGATTTTGTGACCATGTAGGAGAACATACGTATTCTTCAGAAATGCACACTGAAGTGTCATGATACCTGAAACTGAGTTTTAAATGGATTAGCCAAAAAACCTACTACATATGACACATATATAACATATATACATATATATATAACATATATGTGTTTGTATGTTTATGTGTGTGCATATAAACACGTTATCTATCTATCGTCTGCCTATCTATCTATCTATGAATTTAACTGTTGGGCAAATTGGTAAAGTATTAACAATGGATGGATCTAGGCGGGTTCATAGTACTGTTTTTTCAGTATTTCTCTAGGTTTGAAAATTTTGAAAATAAAAATTGGGGGGAAAATAAAATGACAGTATATTATGAATTAAGAGACATGTCTTTAAGAAAAGTCCCTATGTAACCCAGGGATTTCCTCTGATCTTGGCAGCTAGTGGATACAGCACATTAACTGTAATAACCCACAGTGCCCAGCATGTCACTGATATTCAATGAATGAACAAGTGAGTGGACATTTCAGTGGCTTTTTAGCCCATTTGCTGCCACTCAACATCAACTCCCTGCAAAGTGCCTCCCGCCAAGTATGCGGGATGGCTTTCACATGTGCTCAGAGCCAAGGCTGGTTCTCAGACTTGTCATCCATCCATTCATTCATTCACCTGTGCACTCTCACTTATCTAACAAGTACTTCCTGAGTCCCTGGCATGCTATGTACAGTAGCATGCTAAATGCCAAGATACAGTTTTGAATCAGACGGCCCCCTCAGGGATCTTACATTCTAATGACATCTAAACTGCTTCTTCCCTCCTCTCTTCCCCTGGATCCTATTTGCTTATACCCTGTTGCAGTCAGGGACCTTTGAGGTGACAAAGCTCCCCAAATCAATACTCATTTGGAAAATGGAGAGCTGCCTCTCTCCCTCCACATGTCAACACTGGCTTGATATCTGTGACTGTATGTACAGTTCTTAATCGTGACAGATACCATCTACTGAATGGTTTTCCATGCCAGGCACTATGCTAAATGCTTGTTTCCATGAACTCATTTAATCCTGTCCAACGAGGTAGATACAATTAGCAGCCCGTTTTAGCAGGTAAGGAAGCTGAGGCATAGGAAGTTTAAAGCAGCTTGCCTAAGTTACAGGTCCAATGAATAATGAAACTGATATTTCAGGTTTAAAACTGCCTGGCTCTATGTTGCCTCTTTGTCTCATGGAGGTTTTGCTGAAATACCTGTTTGGGATTTAACTTACAGTCCCTCTCACCCTACCACTCCTTCCCTGTCTCTATAAGATTGATGGTCTCTGTGGAGACTGTGCCAGACCCAGATGTGAAAAAGGGACTTACTGCTATTCTAGGAAACATCCCATTGACCTTCTCTCCAGGGTCAAAGATTTTGCTCTTGGGTCCAGCCTCTTGGGCATGGCTCCACTGTCCCTTAGAAGCAGTTCGTCCCCAGGAGGCTCCTAGCCTTTCATGTAAATGGACTTCCAGCAGGCAACTCCAGTCCCGGACATCACTGCCCTGTCCTGAAGAATTAGGCAACACACAGAAGTTCGAGGGATCTAGGTTTTCATTAATTCTAATTAGGATATCAGTGAAACACCTTCATGATTATTGAGGTAATCAAAAAAACAAAACAAAAACAAAAACACGTCATTCCATCTACATACACTAACTTTTTATTTTCAGCTTTATCTTCCCATTCCATCTACATACACTAACTTTTTTTTTCTTCAGCATTATCTTCTCTGGGTGTAACCAATGTATGCTTGTATGTAGTTGTTGGGATGGATGAGCAATTCCATTCACCTTCCTATACCTAGGTGCCAAAGTAGCAGTTAGCTCGCGTTAGGGTTGTGCCACTTTTCACTATCTCCTCTTTCCAGCAGCACATGTATCGGTGGGTTACAGAGAGCTGTGTCGTGGGTTGGAGAAGGAAGCCTGCCCTATGCTAAGGGGTAGGTTTAATAATCAGGTCAGCTCACTGTCCTAGGGCAGGGGAGTGAGATCCAGAGACCAGCTTTCTTGTATCATAAGTGAATATTGTTGGAGTATATGGTCTTTGCAGATACGTAAAAAGCTATGTGTGCCTCAAAGTCTAACAGACATGAAGTGTGAAACCAGAGTTATCTGTCCTCCAAGAGAAAAGGGATGCAGAGAGATCGTAGTAGAATACACCAGAGGTGTGCGCATAGGAAGTTCCAGGGAACTTAAAGAAGTTAGGGAACAAGAACTCACCCTATGTAGGATGAAGAATTAAATATTTTGGAGGGGATGGACAAGTACCTTTCAACTGAGGTTTCTTACTGTCACGCTTCTCAAACTGAGAGTTTTATGCGTGGGGGGCAGGAAGTGCATTTAGTTTAAAAACAAGTTATTAAAATATAGTGAAATAGTAAATATCAGAGTTCATAATCCATGATAAGTGTAAGTGTTGTTCTATGAAACCTTTGTTTTTACTTACATATGTGTATTTATGCTGTGGGTTGTACATACTTCTTTCTGTGGGTTGTGGTCAAAATATTTGAAAGTCACTGTTGATACCTTCAGTAATGACCCAGAATATTAATTAGTTTATATTATAAAATTATTCTTTCTTGTCCCCAAAATGACACTGGGTACAGTTTAGTTCATTTTTATTTAATTTTTAAAAAGAAAACAACAAATTTTAATTGAAATACATAAAAGATGTAAATAAAGGGAGAGAATCCTACGTGTCCTTGAATACAAAGACTCAATAGCATTTCAAGTCTATTGCAAATTGGATTTTCATTCCTTCATAGGTAAACTTCTCTTTTTAGTTTCATTCATTCAATCCTTCTACTAATATTTGCTCATTACATTTAAAATTTCCAAGATATGTAGTTATTTCTTTTCTATGATATCCTTTCAAATCTTTCTGAGGATGTTAATCTATTATGAAATCTTTTGCCTGCCTAATTAACTGCATTTCCTCAGGCGTTCATTCTTTTTTGTTGTTGAATTTGGTGCTTTTTTACAGTAGTGCTTCTCCCTAAATACTTGGAGATACTTGGTTTCCTGTTGATCTTTGTATGGAAATTTTCTGGCCACCTGCCAGTTATACCTAATTTGTGGAGAGACATGAGAGTGGATAGGAGAAGCCTTGTTGACAGGACAAGTCTTCCTTTAGCTTCTCTAAGTCTGGAAGCTTCTAGTGCCCATGTTGATGTGTTATTCTCCAGATATTGCCTCTCTAGCATGTGTCCACACTCAAGGTTCTGTCCATGAGCAAAAGCCCCAGCTCTCCAAATAGCCGACTCCTTCTCGTACATCTTTCCAATTCTCCACCCTCCATGTATGCTGTTCCTTAGATCCGTTGCTTCTCAGCTGGGTGCTCTTCTGGGACTTCTCCCAACATGAAACTTTGTTTTCCTCTGATGATTAACCCACAGTGTTGACCCCTAGGGCTCTCATTCAGTAGTTCTTCAAATTTTCTGGTCCATTGAGGACACTCTTGTTTTCCAAGATTATATTAATTAATTGCTGCTATTGATCAGTCTTAAAGTTTACTCCAGCTCCCAAAACATGAAGTATGACATCAGGCATGAATCTTCTGACCCAGTCTTTTAACAGTCCCTTTGAAGTTTAATATTAACTTTTCATATCTTAAATCACTACCTCTCCCAAAGTGGGTAAATAGTATGTCCATTATCAGTCCTCTCATTTTAGCAAAGCAATAAAGGGTTTTTTGTAATCTTTTAGCAAAGCAACTTAGGTTTTTTGCTTAGAAAAAGTAAGAGAGAGCAATCCCAAGCATACAGAATTATTTTTTTCTTGTGGGATTACTTATATCATTGATACAGACTGGGTCACAGTTAGTGCTTTATATACATATATATCACCAAGTGAAGTGGCAAATTTCAAATCCAGCACATTGGTGAATCTATATAATAGGTTTTCATGATAGGTGTCATTTTACTTTCCACTGGAACATCAGGGCAGACACTTAAATGATGTCTTTACCAGACTTGCCTTCTATCCCCCAGTAGATAGAAACAAAGAAAAACTTGAATAAATTGGCTCAAAAGCCAAAAAAGCTTGTCTTCTGAAGGTTCAATTTCCCTGGAGTGGGGCTTGTCGCTTCCATCTTCGTATTTCTGCAGTCTCTTTGCATCTTTGCACAAATTACAATCCATATCCCATTCACGTACAAGGGCAAAGGAGCCTTCTAGGGTAGTTATTGAAGAAAAGGTGGAGTCTGACTAAAAGAAATGCTGACCTAGAACCAGACAAAAACTGTATTGATAGAGACCTTTCCCCTTAATGGATCGATAAGATCAATCAACAATTGTGCACTTCCCAAAACTAAACAGGAAACTCCTTTAAGTTTCAACAGGCCTAGTTTTAAGAAATAGGAGAAAACAAGGAGACCAGAGAACTACCAAGAAATCACTGCAGTGACAACCTGGGAATCATTACAGGAGGGATTTGGGGATATTTGCTTTCATTTTTGCTGGCACGGTGGTTGAAATGGGTCTGCTTTTTCCTCTGCAGCCTTATATAACAGTCTTACTTTTTCAGGTTGAATGGAGTTCACAGTGGTTCTTAACCTCATTCTCTTCTGGCTAAAATTATGACTCATTTTATATATGCAATTGCCTTACTCTTTCATTTTTCAGTGGAACTAAAGGGAGGGAGGGAGAGGGAGAGGGAAAGCAGAGGAGAGGGCAGGTCTTTAAAGGGAAGCCTGAAAGATGGGGTGAAAGATACTAATGCTGGCAAAGAAACTGTCTGCTTGGTTTTCTGGAACCTCCCTCCTTCTGCTTGGAATGTTGTCTCCATTCTGTCTTAGTTTGAAAATCATGTCCTCTGGGAAGCCTCACCTGACCCTCCAGACTGAAGATATCCTTAACTTTCGGTCCTTATCCTTCTTTATATACTCATGTCTTTGTGTCCCCAACTGGACCTTAAGGTCACAAAGACAGTGTCTTTGTTTTGCTCACAAGTGGTACTGCCAAGATATTAAGAGTGCCTGGTGTGTACTGAGTGCTCAATAAACATTTGCTGAATGAGAAAATGATTTCTTCTTTCCCACCATTTACACTGAAGGTCTAATTGGGTGTGGGAGTCCAAGGGGTTGGGGAAAGTGAAGTTTCCCTGGTATTCAGTGGAATATTTTCCCTTGTCCTCTTGCCTCTATTTCAGTTTTCTTTTTCATGCGCATATTCCCATCTCAAGCTTGGCTCAAAAAGTGCTAAATATGACTTCAATATTTTGCTGAAGGATTGTGTCTTGTTATTATCTGTCTGAATATATTCTTGACCCCGCATTAATATGCTTTGTAAAAAACAATAAGAACTCAGTTATAAAGCCTCTTGGATAAACTGGTTATAATTTTTATAAATTGGAAATGAAATATTAATGATGTTTTACGAGTTCAAGCTGTTATATGGCTGTCATTGCAGGCAGTCATCTCTTCTGAAATCAAATCTGTGGCTTAATTCTTTCTAAAAAAAGTAATCTTTTGACTACTACAAATAATCAGGGAAAAAATGTCTTTAAATAGCAAAGGGGCCCAATTAGCTTTCAAAATAGAATTTGTCACCCTGATTATCTAATGTCACCAAATGAGGCATCATTTTCACAAAATGTTTAAAATTAAGGGGAAATAAAAATTGTATGAAACAATTTAACCTGAAGTATTAATTAAATGTAGTAACTTAATAAGCAAGAATGTTAAAAAAATTTTAAGAATTACTCCAAATGCTAGAAAATATTAGCAATATAACATAGAATAACAGAAGTAGGAAACCAGAGAGAAAATTGATTAAAACTATTAATAAACTAATTTTTAAGTTAATAATTATGTTGACAAATAAATTAGTTGTATGGATTTACTCTACTAATATATCATGTTAATAAAGTTTAATTTATCCTTTCCTTATACTTTCAACTTGTGATTAAAAATACATTAATACTCCCTTTTAAAAATTCATGTATAGTCTTATACTGCAGGGAGAGATTTCTAGAAGCTTCTATCCAAGGTGAGTTCCCATATAAATGGATAAGAGACGTTAAATAAGTCAATTTAAACAAGTAGTACATGAAATGGTTTTATTTTAAAGGTTGTTTTATCTGATCAGAAATGTTAAACCTATAACTTATTTAGTTAAAATATTAAAACTTTAGGAGGCAGAAACATTAAGGTATAAGTAACAATAGAAAGATAGTTTATATCGTTTTTATCAGAGATGAAAAAACCCAAATGTAAGATGTATTAACTTAGACCAAGTCTACATGTAGTTAAAGGTTATATGTCTACCATTGTAGTCTGGTCACAAATACAGAGGGAACAGTTGTACTGAAGCAAACATACCCGACTTGGCCAATTATGAGTCTAGCATAATGATAGCTGTAGAGTATCTAGTACCTGCTGAGATCAGAGCTTTATATTATTTTAATTAGTATGACTTGCTCTATCATGCTCAAGGTTCAAATAAGGTCAAATCTCCTTTAATAACCAGGTTAATCACTTGGGGCTTACTTGCCCAGATGTTCAGGAAGTCTGCTTTCCCTCTTGGGGGCCTCTACCAAGAACACCAAAGGGTTATTACACAGTCCAGCCCAGCCTCCTGCTTCCAAACGTCTTGCCAACAGAATCTGGAGAATCTGTTTAGTCTTCTGATAGATCTTATTTTCTGAGGTTGTTGTTTCTTTGAATGCCCCTGGTTTATGCTAACATGTTCAGCCACAGCTCCCCAAAGTACAGATTCCTTGCCAGGATAAGCCATGCACTCTGCTGGAACCAGCTTTCAGAAATGGAGACCCTGATTTTGGGCCTTGGAGTCCAGGCCAGTTTGTTCTTTCCTTCTTGGCAAGATTCCCCTTGCAGACAATCTCAACCCCTTCGAGGGAATCAGAAGCCCCAAAGGATAGGAATTGTAAGTCTCTCTGTGTTCCCTCAAGCTCCTGGTTCCCTTTGCAAATTTGCCCACCTTCTCCTCAAAACCTACCACTCCAGCTTATCAGGGAGTATTGGAAGGAGCCTACTTTGATAGGTCAAAAACAAAACAATTCCAACGAAAAATAAAAATTAAAATGAAGGAGCAGTTCTTCCTTAAACCAGGAAAATATGCTTCAGATTTTTTTGCTGGGTGAGAGGTGACCGACATTATTTAAATGGCAATATCTCTAGGTAAATTTTTCAACACCAATCAGTAATCACCAAATTTTTCAACACATATTCCAGTTTATCACTCTACTCCTTGTACTAACCTTACTTTCTTCCAAGCTTGTGAGTAAATTATCTCTATTTTTGGATGAAAGAACTTTTTAATGACCACTCCATAACACGTTGACAAAGAATGAGGCCACCCTTACAGCTTTTTCTCAAAGTTATTTTTATTTATCTATTTGTTTGTTTTTACATATGCATATAAAGGTATATATTCTTTTTTATGTTCTCTTCCATTATAGGTTATTACAAGATATTGAGTATAGTTCCCTGTGCTATACAGTAGGTCTTTGTTGGTTATCTATTTTATATACAGTAGTGTGTATATTTTAATACCAAACTCCTAATTTATCCCCCCCCTTTCCCCTTTAGTAACCATAAGTTTGTGTTCTATGTCTGTGAGTCTATTTCTGTTTCATAAATAAGTTCATGTGTATCATGTTTTTAGATTCCACATATAAGCAATATCATATGATATTTATCTTTCTCTGTCTGGCTTACTTCGCTTAGTATGATCATCTCTAGGTCCATCCATGTTGCCACTCTATAACACATTGACAAAGAATGGGGCCACACTTAGAGCTTGAAAATATATATATTTCATGGTATATACATCCAAGAAATAACTCTTAATTTTCTATTTCTCCTAATTTAACTTCCTGTATTTTTGAAATCCTTACTCAACTTCAAAGGCTCTCTCCTCGGAAGAAAATCATGAACCAAATCTAAGTTATCTGACTAAAATACAGCAAGAAAAAATTTGAATTTGTTACAGATGGGTTGCAATTTGATTATTTCCCTCATGTTCAGCAAACCTTGGCAGTTTGACCATAATCAGATATAGACTTTCTATCTGAATCAAATGAAATCAAACAACCAAAAAAACCTCTTTAGTTTAGTTATCTTTCCTCCTTTTGAATTTCAAGAGTTAAACATTGTTTGAAATTCATTAAAAAATTTTTTTTCTCAGTCAAATCTAGATGTCTCCAGATTTTGATGTAATATAAAAGATTGAAATACCACACGTGTAATTTTGATTACTTTATATTCAGTTTCCAGTGATTTTTTAAGGAGAATTAATAAATTGAAAAGTTTTGTAGGAGTTCATAAAAAAACACTCAGGGTAAAACCTCTGACACTGATAACTAAGTTTATCCTGACCCAGATCTTTCGAAATATTTAGAAGTTCATTTTCAAGGTCAGAACCCCACGTGTATGGTACTCTCAGACATTGACTTCTGTTGGATTTTATGTCAGAGTTAGCCCATTAGCCACACTCCATCTAGAGTGGAGGAAAGAAGATCCTCCGCGTTAATTAGGACTTTTTTGCAAGTGACAGAAAAATACCTCTAACTAACTTAGACAATGAAGGGGGTTTATTGGTTCATGTAATTAAAAGTCTCAAAATAGATAGCCTTCAGACAAGGTTTGAACACACACTTCAATGTCTTCAAGAAGGATAACATCTCTGGTTCTCCAGGGTATCTTACCATCCTTCATTCTGCCCAGCAGTTCCAATGGCAAAATGATGGCAGCATTCTAAGACCTCACATTTTCATATCATACCGTATGGCATAGCTTCACAAGCCTTGGGATTTACCATCTCTTTGACCAAAATTGTTTAACTTGCCCATCCCTGCACCAACCTCTGTGGCCAAGAGAATGGAAGACATCCATAATCTTAAATTAATCAGCCACCACCCCCTTCCCAGAGATGAGGTAGATCCACTGGGCTGGGGTGAAATTCCTGCTATACCGTGCTGGCAGGAAATTGGGATCATGGATATAAAAGAGGCAACCATCAGGTACCCATGACACTCTTCCTCTCCATGCTCTTTTCTTTCCCATTGCCTTTTAGTAGGAGACGCATGAATGTAGGAAAAGCTACCTAAGGTGTCGGCAGCTTATCTGACTGCTTTCAGATGGGTGTCCTCCAGGGTAACCTGTCATCTCTTTCCACAAGCAAAAAAAATGTTCGTACTCCTTCTTGTTGATGTAATTTATTCAGCCATCAGTTCATTATTTTCTTCATTCATTTGCTTATTCAATATATATTTATGTGTCAGGTGTTGTGTTTTTCTTTCCATCTCTTCTTTTAGGACTGAGTGAAGGTGCTAGGCCTGGTTGAAGGAGTTAAACCCAGGTAAAGCCAGCGTACTCAGTGGTGATTAGAGCAGAGGGGACAATGTTTGAGTCATCTTCTTTCCTAATACGCAGGCCTCCAAGAGATTTGCTTCATGAGTTTATAACCCCACTCCCACTCTTACCTAAAAACGCCTGGAGATTTCAAGGATTGTTAATTAACTACTCAAAGATAATCCTTGGAAAACTCCTATTTTCAAACCAAGTATCTTTTAATGGTATTTTAAACTTCTCTTCTTAGATAATGAAGACAATCACTGCCATTTATTGAACATCTTTGAGCAGAACTTATTCATTTTACTTACATTATTTTATTAAATCTTTACAACAAACCTCCAAGGTAGGAATTATAATTTTACCCACAAAAAAATAAAGACATAGAGAGGCCAGGTAAATTTCTCAAGGTGGAGAGCGACAGAACCAGGATGTAAAACTGGATCTGTCCAAGGCCAAAGCCAGTATTTCTTCCATGGGCTTCTCTCCCCCATAGGTACACCGCACCCTGTTAGTAAACATCAAGTCTTATTTTCATTATTAGGTCACCCTCAACCTCAACTATCATATCAGTGTCTATTCAGTTCAACTCAGTAAGTCATTCTGAAACTGATATCTGGACCTGGAATGGTCCTACGAGAACATGCAATAGAATTGCATTTTCCAGAACTCAGGTTTCCAGACTCCCAACCCATAGTTCTTTTCTGGATCCCACAAAGGAGATGACACAGACCCCTCTTAAGCTTACACTCTAGTCGGAGAACAAGACTTACAGAAGACAACTTTACCTTGGTTGTCAAAGCAAATTGTACAAATACAGCAGAACATCAAATGGAGTGCCATCAACAGTAAGAACTACAGGAGGAATCCCGGGTTTCTCTTTTACTTTTCACAATTGTTGGGAGAAATCATCTTTCGCATTGCCTCGTTGCTCCACATGGAGGAAATCCCATCAGAATGACATGCCTGCATTAGAATAGAATTATCTGACTGGTGGATAGCCAGGATCCTACAGACAATGGTGCAAGTTCCTTGACTGGGTAAAATTAACCTATTTAAAATCTGCAAGGCTACAACCACTGGAGATTCATCCTCTTCCCTCTCTGCCAGACCAGTACAAGGCAGTGACCCCAGATAAATTCATCTGCTCAGATGGCTGGCGCCATACTTCCGATGATGGTGTGGGCACAGATGATTCACCAGCCCCGCCCTTTTGACCACAGGCTTAAATCCATGTTCTCCAATCTGCTGCCACTTTCATCTCTATCTTTCTCCTGTGTCTTATTTTTCAGTTGCTCCAGAATTCCACAGGGGAAGAAAGAGGTGTTATTATTTACTGATCTCTTAAAACTCCCCAAATATAAAGCACCCACTTTCTTCTTCATTTAAAACCCAGCAACAATCATGGCTTATTCCTGAGTCAAAGGAACTCAACATAAACCTTCTTTATTAATACTATTTTAGTTTGCATTATAAATGCTCAGCAATGATTTGCCAAGATCTACCTTTTAAAAACATGTGGCTGCTTTTCCTCGGGCTCGTGGCTGTTTATTTGACTGTAGTAGGGGTCTGTGGTGGCCTATATCACAGCCCCCCACCCCTCTGATCTCAGCCACAGCAGAGGTGGTTTGTTCCTTGTGAGCTCAGACCATCCCACCTCAGGCAGATGCCCTGTACTGCTCCTTTTTCAACCTCAGGGCCCTCTCCCAAGCTAGGAGGCCCCTCACCCAACCTGCAAGCAGAGCCTGGAATTATGGAGAGTCAGCGTTTGCAGAGGCAAACCTCAGGCAATGAAGGAGAGGAGTCTGTGAGTGAATAAATGCTCCAGAAGCCTGTCGTTTGCATGGACAGTTCTGGGAGGTACTGGGAACACTTCTCAGGAGGTCCCAGTGGAACTGAATGCCTTTTTCCCACAGAAGTGATGGATTATACACCCTTTCATTAGCGTTTCCTCTTTCCTCTCTCTGCTCTCTCACTCCTGCTTCCAGGGATTACCTGTCAATTAAACCACCTGCAGTCAAATTCTGGCTCTGCCTTTGGGGAGACCCAACATGAAGCAATGACGAAAGAGGATATAATCTGTCCAGGAGGAGCAGACTCCTCCTCCCTTGTGGTAGATGTTCCCCCCCAACCTACCCGATACACAAAACACACCCCAACACACACCACCCCATGTGTGTACATACACACTCGGGAATAGGTGTGCACACACACTCACAGAGACATACACAGAGACACACATACACAGACACACACAGTGACACAAACACATACACACAGAGACAGACACACACACAGACACACAGAAACATATCCAGACACACACACAGAGCAGGCCCCGGTCATTGTCTCAGGTCAGGGTTTGTGTCACTACCTAAGGGTAAAAAGAGAGATCACCTCACCATCAAAACCATGCCTCTGAATGCTGGTCTTCCTTCACAGCCTGGGCTTATCGAGCTAGCTTCTTAATTTGTCTTGTTCACTACAACCAAGCAACTTGTTCGAGTGCAAGACAACACCTTACAACACTGAGAACATGTCAAGGTCTTAGTTGAGCTGAATTACAATACAGTTTCAAGTTCTTGTGGTGGCTCATCCTTACTCGGAACAGTTAAACTATATATATATATATATATATATATATATATTTATATATATATGTTTATATATATTTGCTATCGTTTGCCCATTTTAGCCAATAGGCCTTTTCTTTTAGATCCTGACTCCTAAGTTTTTCCTAGACCACCTTCATACTTTTGTTTGGGTTATGGCTATTGAGTTGCCCTTGGGGTTTTTGGAGGAGCACAGTTTTCTTTCTACTTGGGTTCCAGGACTATTCCTTGCAGTGCAGGATAAAACGATTACTTTGGAAGCAGCTTCCCACACAGTCTTTCCTCCTGTCTCACTGTAGCTGCAGCCTAGAATCCTACTCCTTTTGTATCCCGATAGATGGTTTTTTCTCTTCGTCTCCATATTTGGGGTCCTGTGACAGGTTGGGGTCCCCAGAAGCATACACTGAAATTACCATACAATACCTTTTGAAGGGAATGTTCCCAAGATCAACAGCTGGGGTAGGAGTAAGGCACGGGAGCAAAACTGGACAGAGGGAGAAGATGGGTGCAGCACAGGTGCAGCAAGGCCTTATCCCACAAAGAGTCCTGAAACTAGGAAGCCTCTTCGGGGTCCTTCTGAGTTGCGGCGAAAAGCTGGCCTTCAAGATATGGAAGCAACCTAAGGGTTCATCAAGAGATGAACAGATAAAGAAGATGTGGCATATATATATACACAGTGGAATACTACTCAGCCCCACAATAGAATGAAATTTTGCCATTTGCAACAACATGGATGGATTTGGAGGGTATCATCCTCAGTGAAATAAGTCAGACAGAGAAAGACGACTACTGTATGTTATCACTTATCTGTAGAATCTAAAAAATAAAACAAACTAGTGCATATAACAAAAAAGAAACAGACACAGATATAAAGAACAAGCTAGTAGTTATCGGTGGGGAGAAGGAAGCGGGGAGGGGCAAGATAAGGGTAGAGAGGATTAAGAGATACAAAGTACTATGTATAAAGTAAGTAAACTAGGATATATTGTACAGCACAGGAAATATAACCATTATTTTATAACTTTAAATGGAGTATAACCTTTAAAATTGTGATTCAATATGCTGTTCACCTGAAACTAATATAATATTGTAAATCAGCTATATGTCAATTAAAAAAAAAAAGCTGGCCTTGATTACCTCCTTGGGGACCAGTCCTTGGATGCTGGCTGCTCTGGGAAGAGATAGTGACCCTGGGCGTGGAAGAGTGGCTCAGGCAGGCAATTCCTAAAGAGAACTGACAGCTGAGGGCTGTTGGCTGCCAACAGCCCCAGCAGCTGAAGAAATAGATCCTTCAGCACCAAAGGAATGGGGTAGGGATCTGGGAAGCACAGTGCAACATCCACAACCCCTCAACCCTTCTCTCCTTATTCCTTCACGAGTCATCCCTCATCCTCTAAGTCCCTGACGCTCAGCTCTGTCTAGAAACCTTCTGGGTGAAAATCAAAGATCTAGCAATGTCTTAAAAAACAACAACAAAAAGCTCTATACAAATTGTGGCACAAGGTAGTCCAATTTCTTACAAAGGAAAAATTGAAACATCAAATCTTTTTTTATTTTTGTAAATGAAGGTTTATGTTTCAAAATATATTTCTGAAACCTAAGACCTTCTTTTCCAGATACACTAAACTTTGTGAATTCTGTAGGAAATGGAAACTTTGTTTTAAAAATAAACGTTGGAGCAATTTAAAAATAAAGAAGACCTTCCTTTTGAAATGATGCTAAAAGTTAAGCAAGCCCACGGGCACTATGAACCAAAGTTCCTAAGAGTTTAACATTTGAAAAGATTGCAATAACAGATGTCCTGGAGTATGTGGCAGGATTCTTCAGTAGTTTAGGGAATACCGAGCAGACGTCTGGTGAGAAATGTACACGTTTTTTTCCTGAATTTAAAATACATTCCAAGGTCCTTCAGACATTATAAAATCACGTGCAAGCCCATTTGGAGGTTCGAACAACTCAATATTAAGTCACTGTTAAGACCTGAGTTGTACACTCCCCCAACCCCCCAAAATAAGATAAATTGAAATGCTAATCCCCAGTACCTTAGAATGCAACTTTATTTGGAGATAGGATCTTTACGGAGGTAATCAAGTTACAACGAGGTAATTAGGGTGGTCCCTAATCCGATATGATTGGTGTCCTCGTAAAATGCGGATCTTTGGACACAGAGACAAGACACATGTAGAGGGAAGACAATGTGAAGACACAGGAAGAAAGCCATCTGCAAGTCAAGGAACGCCTGAGGCACTCAGAAGCCAGGAGAGAGGACACAGAACAGGTTCTCCCTCACAGCCTTCAGAGCGAACCAACCCAGCAGACGCCGTGATCTCAGACTTCAAGCCGCCAGAACTAAGACAATGAATTTCTATTGTTTAAGCCTTTCAAATGGTGGTACTTTATTACTGTAGCCCCAGGAAGCCACTCTGAAGGCACCTTCTTCATTCATCGTCCATGAAGGCAGCAGAAGTTAGGGGGATTTGATCTCTGTTCAATCATTCGGGCAAGTTACTTAATTTTCTGAGCCTATTTTCTCATACGTAAAATAAGAACATTAATAATACTGACTATATTCTTTTGAGTATTAAGCAAGCTAAAATAGATAAGACCCTTCTTTTCTAGGTGCATATAAATTCAAGAGCACCACATATAGCCTATTGACCATCTTCCAACAAATGTTTATAAGTCTAGTGGTGGGTAGTCTGACCCTTGTAATTTTTATGCCCCTCAGAGATTCAAGTTCAGCATCACGTCCTCTGTCCATTAGAGCCCATTGGTAATATTGCTGTTAACTCTTCTTATTAATTTTCAATGATCAAAGCCATAAAGTCTCCTGGAACAAAACAAAGAATTACCTGTATGTACTGAGGAAAGACAACCTTAGAGCAAGCACCCAGCCTTTCTTGACATGCCATTGTGAATCAGTCTGGGGACACCATAGACTAATTAGCATTATGAGTCATGGTCAAGGAGTCACCCAGCCAGAGACCAGCTTCCAGTCTCATTTTAGGCAGAAATGTACCCCGGGCTGGGTCTTAGTTCCCCCCAACCAGGGATTGAACCCGCGGCCCCTGCAGTAGGAGTGCAGAGGTTTAACCACTGGACCGCCAGGAAAGTCCCTCCATGCTTTTTTTAACCAGATAATCACCCTTGGTTTGTATGGCACAGACTCTTTCAAAAAATACCCCAATCTTACAAAACTACATATAGATGATCTTTGGACTATTGTTTAGATTTGACTATCTGAATTATTTTCTTGCATTGATAGAGATAAGGAAATGTTGATTAAATCACAAGATACCATTTCACACCTATTAGGATGGCTATAATAAAAAAATATGGGAAATAGCAAGTGTTGGTGAGGATGTGGAGATATTGGAACCCTTGTGCATTGCTGGTAGACATGTACAGGTGCAGTGCTGTGGAAAGCAGTTTGGTAGTTTCTCAAAAGAGTTTAACATAGAATTGCTGTATGACCCAACGATTCCACTCCTAGGTTTTTTCCCAAAAGAATTGAAAGCAGGGACTCAGACAGATACATGTGCACCAATCTTCACTGCAGCATCATTCACAACAGCCAAAGGGATGGAAACAACCCAAGTGTACATCGACAGTGGGTAACAAAATGACGAATAGGCATACAATGGAATATTTGTAAAAAGAAATGAAGTTCTTAATTATTAGAGAAATACAGATCAAAACTACAATGAGGTATCACCTCACACCAGTTAGAATGGACATCACCAGAAAATCTACAAACAACAAATGCTGGAGAGGGTGTGGAGAAAAGGGAACCCTCTTGCACTGTTGGTGGGAATGTAAATTGATGCAGCCACTATGGAGAACAGTATGGAGGTTCCTTAAAAAACTAAAAATAGAATTACCATATGACCCAGCAATCCCACTACTGGGCATATACCCAGAGAAAACCATAATTCAAAAAGACACATGCACCCCAATGTTCATTGCAGCACTATTTACAATAGCCAGGACATGGAAGCAACTTAAATGACCATCGACAGGCAAATGGATAAGGAAGTTGTGGTACATATATACAATGGAATATTACTCAGCCATAAAAAAGGAACAAAACTGGGTCATTTGTAGAGACGTGGATGGATCTAGAGATTGTCATACAGAGTTAAGTAAGTCAGAAAGGAAAAACAAATATCATGTATTAATGCGTATATGTGGAACCTAGAAAAATGGTACAGATGAACCAGTTTTCAGGGTAGAAATTGAGACACAGATGTAGAGAACAAACGTACGGACACCAAGGGGGGAAAGTGGCGTGGGGGAGGAAGGTGGTTGTGTGATGAATTGGGAGATTGGGATTGACATATATACACTAATATGTATAAAACAGATAACTAATAAGAACCTGCTGTATAAAAAAATAAAATGAAATTCAAAAATTCAAAAAAAAAACCCCAAAAGAAATGAAGTTCTGATACATGTTACAACATGGATAAACCTTGAAAAAGTTATAGTAAGTGAAATAAGCCAAACGCAGAAGGACAAATATGTGACTCCATTTACATGAAATATTGAGAATAAGCAAATTCATAGGCTCAAAAAGTAGATTAGAGGTTACCAGGGGCAGGGGGTGGGAGATAATGGGAGTTAATTGCTTAATGGGTACCAGAGTTTCTATCTGGAGTGACAGTGTTAATAGATAGTGGTGATGGTTGCACAACGCTGTACATGTAATTAATGTCACTGAATTATACACTTAAAAATAGCAAATTTTATGTTGTATACGTTATATTTTACTGCAATAAAATAAAAAGAAAGAAAGGTCGATTACATAACCATTCTAATCTTTACATGTGAAACCAGGGGCTCTATACACGTTGATGATCCTATTTCATCCTCACACAATGTTATGAGGCAAGGATCACTGTCTCCATCTGACAACTAAGAAAACTAAGGCTCAGAGAGGGGCTCGTGGCCAAATAGCTACTACCTGAAGAGCTGGGACTGCACTGAAGTCTGAGGGCTTCCTCGGCGCTAAGTAGATGATACATACATTTTTCTACTTATGATCTATCAAGAGGCCCAAACATAAATATCCATTCCTTCTTTACAGTATCAGATCCAGGTTAGTAGTGGAGACAGTCCCTTTGGGCCCCATAAAGAAGCACTTCCTGCCTCTGAAGGAAACTGAGCAGTTTTCTCAAATCCAGTTGATTATTTGTAAAGATAAGGTTTGCCTTGAAAGTGTCACTGGAATCTTTTATGTATTTGTGATCTCAGTTGTCTGGAAGACAGCCAAGGATCCAGAAGTGAGGAAAAATCACCTGTTAACAAGCTATAGGAGAGCAGAAATGAAGGAAATTATGTTCAGCTGGCTATTATGTTGAGGCTGCAGCCTTTTTGCATATTTTTGCAAAGCCTTCTCTTACCCCAGCTTCCAATCTGCAGCTTTAGCAGAGAGGAGCTGGAGTAGGGAGGGGAAAGAGACAGTTTTTCCAAAGAGGATTGGAGGGGCTTTCCTGGTGGTCCAGCAGTTAAGACTCTGTGCTCCCAATGCAGGAGCCCTGGGTTTGACCCCTGGTCAGGGAACTAGATCCCACATGCCGCAACTAAAAATCCCGTGTGCTGCGACGAAGATCCCACGTGCCCCAACTAAGACCCGGTGCAGGCAAATAAGTAAAAAATATATATATAAAAAAAAAAGATTGCAAATGACTCTGAAGAAGAGAATCTCCCCTTCCTGGTGAGGTGGACATCCTCACTGCTCCCTTCCATGTCTGGTCCTTTCATCTTTGTCTCCTTCTTGACTCCTCTTTATCTACTGGAATTTTAGGTGTTGGTGATGCTCAGGATTCTGTCCTTCCAACTTCTCTTTTCATATTATACCCTCGCCTTGAATGACCCCCAGACACACATGGCTTCAGCTACACCTGGTCCCTAATGATATCTGCTTCAGCCCTGTTGGCTCTCCTGAAATTGGGACCCTTGTATCCATTACATCTCCAACTGGACGTCCCTAACTGTATTTATACACTTCCTCTAAAACGTCAGTTTCTGTTGGAATGACAGCATGAAGCAACCAGTCACCCAAACCAGAAACCTGGGAACCCTTCCAGACTCTCTTCTCCTCTCTCTTCTTTTCCTTCATGCTCCTTAGTTTTTCTGTCTTATCAACTCTATCTCCTGTATGTAGTTAATCCACTCCCTCTTTTCCACCCCACAGTGTTTTGTTTGTTTGTTTGTTTAACGTCTTTATTGGAGTATAATTGCTTTACAATGTTGTCTTAGTTTCTGATGTATAACAAAGTGAATCAGTCTTGATTACTGTAGCTTTGTAGTATAGTCTGAAGTCAGGGAGCCTGATTCCTCCAGATCCATTTTTCGTTCTCAAGATTGCTTTGGGGATTCGGGTTTTTTTGTGTTTCCATACAAATTGCGCAGTTCTTTTGTTCTAGTTCTGTGAAAAATGCCATTGGTAGTTTGACAAGGATTGCACTGAATCTGTAGATTGCTTTGGGTAGTATAGTCATTTTCACAATGTTGATTCTCCAGGCCAACCACATGGTATATCTCTCTATCTGTTTGTATCATCTTTAATTTCTTTCATCAGTGTCTTATAGTTTTCTGCATACAGGTCTTTTGTCTCCTTAGGTAGGTTTATTCCTAGGTATTTTATTCTTTTTGTTGCAATGGTAAATGGGAGTGTTTCCTTAATCTCTCTTTCAGATTTTTCTTCATTAGTGTATAGGAATGCAAGAGATTTCTGTGCATTAATTTTGTATCCTGCAACTTTACCAAATTCATTGATTAGCTCTAGTAGTTTTCTGGTAGCATCTTTAGGATTCTCTATGTATAGTATCATGTCATCTGCAAACAATGACAGCTTTACTTCTTCTTTTCCGATTTGGATTCCTTTTATTTCTTTTTCTTCTCTGATGGCTGTGGCTATAACTTCCAAAACTATGTTGAATAATAATGGTGAGAGTGGGTATCCCTGTCTTCTTCTTGATTTTAGAGGAAATGGTTTCAGTCTTTCACCATTGAGGACGATGCTGGCTGTGGGTTTGTCATATATGGCCTTATTATGTTGAGGTAACTTCTCTCTATGCCTACGTTCTGGAGAGTTTTTTTTTTTTTTATCATAAATGGGTGTTGAATTTTGTTGAAAGCTTTTTCTGCATCTGTTGAGATGATCATGTGGTTTTTATCCTTCAATTTGTTAATATGGTGTATCACATTGACTGATTTGTGTATATTGAAGAATCCTTGCATTCCTGGAATAAACCCCATTTGCTCATGGTGTATGATCCTTTGAATGTG
Source organism: Mesoplodon densirostris (assembly GCF_025265405.1). Taxonomy (NCBI): domain Eukaryota; kingdom Metazoa; phylum Chordata; class Mammalia; order Artiodactyla; family Ziphiidae; genus Mesoplodon; species Mesoplodon densirostris. Next base: position 15,926,189 of record NC_082668.1, on the reverse strand, counting down.
CTGTTGGATTCTGTTGGCTAGTATTTTGTTGAGGATTTTTGCATCTATGTTCATCAGTGATATTGGCCTGTAGTTTTCTTTTTTTGTGACATCTTTTTCTGGTTTTGGTAACAGGGTGATGGTGACCTCGTAGAATGAGTTTGGGAGTGTTCCTCCCTCTGCTATATTTTGGAAGAGTTTGAGAAGGATAGGTGTTAGCTCGTCTCTAAATGTTTGATAGAATTTGCCTGTGAAGCCATCTGGTCCTGGGATTTTGTTTGTTGGAAGATTTTTAATCACAGTGTCAATTTCAGTGTTTTTGATTGGTCTGTTTATATTTTCTATTTCTTCCTGGTTCAGTCTCGGAAGTTTGTGCTTTTCTAAGAATTTGTCCATTTCTTCCAGATTGTCCATTTTATTGGCATAGAGTTGCTTGTAGTAATCTCTCATGATCCTTTGTATTTCTGCAGTGTCAGTTGTTACTTCACCTTTTTCATTTCTAATTCTGTTGATTTGAGTCTTCTCCCTTTTTTCTTGATGAGTCTGGCTAGTGGTTTATCAATTTTGTTTATCTTCTCAAAGAACCAGCTTTTAGTTTTATTGATCTTTGCTATTGTTTCATTTATTTCTTTTTCATATATTTCTGATCTGATCTTTATGATTTCTTTCCTTCTGCTAATTCTGTTTTTTTTTGTTGTTGTTGTTGTCTTCTTTCTCTAATTGCTTTAGGTGTAAGTTTAGGTTGTTTGTTTGAGATGTATCTTGTTTCTTGAGGTAGGATTGTATTGCTATAAACTTCCCTCTTAGAACTGCTTTTGTTGCATCCCATAGGTTTTGGGTCATCATGTTTTCATTGTCATTCATTTGTAGGTATTTTTTGATTTCCTCTTTGATTTCTTCAGTGATGTCTTGGTTATTTAGTAATGTATTGTTTAGCCTCCATGTGTTTGTATTCTTTTACAGTCTTTTTCCTGTAATTGATATCTAGTCTCATAGCATTGTGGTTGGAAAAGGTACTTGATAAGATTTCAATTTACTTAAATTTACCAAGGCTTGATTTGTGACCTAAGATATGATGTATTCTGGAGAATGTTCCATGAGCACTTGAGAAGAAAGTGTATTTTGTTGTTTTTGGATGGAATGTCCTATAAGTATCAATTAAGTCCATCTTGTTTAATGTGTCATTAAAGCTTGTGTTTCCTTATTTATTTTCATTTTGGATCACCAGTCCATTGGTGAAATTGGGGTATTAACGTCCCCTACTATGATTGTGTTACTGTTGATTTCCCCTTTTACAGCTGTTAGCATTTGCCTTATGTACTGTGGTGCTCCTATGTTGGGTGCATAAATTGTTGTATCTTCTTCTTGGATTGATCCCTTGATCATTATGTAGTGTCCTCTTTGTCTCTTGTAATAGTCTTTATTTTAAAGTCTATTTTATCTGATATGAGAATTGTTACTCCAGCTTTCTTTTGATTTCCATTTGCATGGAATATCTTTTTCCATCCCCTCACTTTCAGTCTGTACGTGTCCCTAAGTCTGAAGTGGGTCTCTTGTAGACAGCATATAGATGGGTCTTGTTTTTGTATCCTTTCAGCCAGTCTATGTCTTTTGGTTGGAGCTTTTAATCCATTTACATTTAAGGTAATTATCGACATGTATGTTCCTATTACCATTTCTTAATTGTTTTGGGTTTGTTTTTGTAGGTCTTTTCCTTGTCTTGTGTTTCCCACTTAGAGAAGTTCCTTTAGCATTTGTTGTAAAGCTGGTTTGGTGCTGCTGAACTCTCTCAGCTTTTGCTTGTCTGTAAACGTTTTAATTTCTCCATCGAATCTGAATGAGAACAGTGCTGGGTAGAGTAATTGTGGTTGTAGTTGTTTCCCTTTTATCACTTTAAATATGTCCTGCCACTCCCTTCTGGCTTGCAGAGTTTCTGCTGAAAGAGCAGCTGTTAACCTTATGGGGATTCCCTTGTATGTTATTTGTTGCTTTTCCTTGCTGCTTTTAATATTTTTTCTTGGTATTTAATTTTTGATAGTTTGATTAATATGTGTCTTGGTGTGTTTCTCCTTGGACTTATCCTGTATGGGACTCTCTGTGCTTCCCAGACTTGATTGACTATTTCCTTTCTCATGTTAGGGAAGTTTTCAAGTATAATCTCTTCAAATATTTTCCCAGTCCCTTTCTTTTTTCTTCTTCTGGGACCCCTATAATTCAAATGTTGGTGCATTTAATATTGTCCCAGAGGTCTCTGAGACTGTCCTCAATTCTTTTCATTCTTTTTTCTTTCTTCTGCTCTGCAGTAGTTATTTCCACTATTTTATCTTCCACCTCACTTATCCGTTCTTCTGCCTCAGTTATTCGGCTGTTGATTCCTTCTAGAGAATTTTATATTTCATTTATTGTGTTGTTCATCATTGTTTGTTTGCTCTTTAGTTCTTCTACGCCCTTGTTATACATTTCTTGTATTTTCTCCATTGTATTTCCAAGATTTTGGATCATCTTTACTATCATTACTCTGAATTCTTTTTCAGGTTGGCTGCCTATTTCCTCTTCATTTGTTTGGTCTGGTGGGTTTTTACCTTGCTCCTTCATCTGCTGTGTATTTCTCTGTCTTCTCATTCTGCTTAACTTACTGTGTTTGGGGTCTCCTTTTCGCAGGTTGCAGGTTTGTATTTCCCATTGTTTTTTTTGCATCTGCCCCCAGTGGGTAAGTTTGGTTCAGTGGGTTGTGTAGGCTTCCTGGTGGAGGGGACTGGTGACTGTGTTTTGGTGGGTGGGGCTGGATCTTGTCTTTCTGGTGGGCAGAGCTGTGTCCAGTGGTGTGCTTTATGTTGTCTCTGAACTTAGTATGATTTTAGGCAGCCTCTCTGCTAATAGGTGGGGTTTTGTTCCTATCTTCCTAGTTGTTTTGCATGGGGCATCCAGCCCTTGGAGCTTGCTTGCCATTGGGTCTAGCTGCGTCTTAGCATTGAGACAGAGGTCTCTAGGAGAGCTCTCGCTGATTGATATTACGTGGAGCTGGGAGGTCTCTGGTAGTCCAATGTCCTTAACTTGGCTCTTCCACCTCAGGGGCTCAGGCCTGACACCAAGCTAGAGCACCAAGACCCTGTCAGACACACGGCCAGGTATGTAGGGATTTTCTTGCCTTTTGGGAGGTCTGAGGTCTTCTGCTAGTGTTCAGTAGGTGTTCTGTAGGAGCTGTTCCACATGTAGATGTATTTTTGATGTATTTGTGGGGAGGAAGGTGATCTCCACGTCTTAATCCTCTGCCATCTTGAAGGTCCCCTCCACCCCACAGTGTTTTGCTTAATTCCTCCTTATCAACACCTGCCAGGACCATCCTGTATTTGAGTCCCTACCTCCCATCTTATTCCTTTGCAATCTGCCCTCCAGGGTGTGATTAAACAAACAAACAAAACCATAGTTTGTCATATTTTTCTTTTGCCTAAAAGCTTTCAATGGCTAATGCTTGCTTGCAAAATAAATTTCAAACATACAGACTTGGCATGGCCGACAAGTTCATTCGTTTTTCTTACAACCTTGTCTCAGGCCACTTTCCTACACACTCCGAGCTGTAGTTCACCTGGCCTACTTATAATTCCAAAAATGTGCCATGGTTCACCTTGCCTTTGTGCTCAGGTATATACTGTTTTCTCCACATAGAACATCCATCCACTCCCTCTCCCTCCACCACTCTGCATAACCGTATGTGTTCTTATGGACTTAGCTAGACTGTCATCTTCTCTTAGAAGCATGCCCTGACTGCCCTGAGCTGACTTGGAGGCTTCTCTTTTATAGTCTTTCCTTATCAGTCTGTCTCAATATTGATTTTCTCATATGGTACCCTTACCAGGCTAATTATCATAGGCAGGATCTGGGTCCAGCACGTGTGTGATACATAGGAGGAATAAAATGTATGTTGACCTAGGAGGGATAAAAGGTATGTTGAATGAATGCTCCCTGCCTGGAAAATTATTCCTTCTAAGCCCAATTCATAGGGGGTTGATAGACAACTCCTCCCCGCATTGACAGTAATGCTCTGAGGGCTCCCTGAGACTCCAGGGTTGGAGAGAAAAGACCAGTTGTTTGAGACCCGGAAGTCAGAGCCTGTTAGACAGACATTAGAGACATAAAAAGAACAGTAATGATAATGAAACTGGATTATTCAATGTGGCTACTTGTCAGGGAAACTGGTAGACATCTCTTGTTGGTGACTTCTGGCAATGCTTTCCCTTTCTTTCTTTTTTTTTTTTTTTGAATATTTAAGACATGTTTATTTCCATAGCTTCATTTTCCACTGTAATACATTGCTTCTCCACTTAGTATATGAATTTCGTATATATACTGCCTTACTTTGGTCAACTATATAACTATACTTCAGACTGTAGACCTCAATAGAACCTTAGAAATCTAAACACAAATTCTACCTCTAACCGCCAAGACTTTGGAGATTAAAATAACTGATAGACCACCATTTTTTATTTACATCAGTTCAGTTTATACATGTTTAACTTATTCTAATGACTGTTTCCAATGTGAAAACCAAGTTTAAAATAACTTGATCACTTTGTTTCAAACACAGCTGTTCACATACCATACTCCAGCTCCACCCATGTAAGTAAATCCTGTATCAGAGATAAAAGCTACTTAGCATAAATTCAGTGAAGTTGAGCCTTTCATAAGCAGCATGAAAATATGGGTTGAAGAAAATTTTCCGGGATGCTACTATAAGTAGCTTTTTTTCTGCAGTATTAACACAGTGAAATAAATATTAAATTTATTTAAAATATAGATATGAGATTATTCCATTCTGTCCAAACCTATTAAATACTTTCCAAAAGTTTTGTAATTCAGTCCTAGAAATTCTTGGAGCTGTGAGCATTTCCTGTTCAGAAATGTTACCTCTATAAAAGCTCCCAGGAAATTTCAGAAAAATATAACCTTCTAATTTAAAAGTTGATCGATTTGCCAAATGGTGCAGCCAGGTTTGCTTCTCTAAAAGCTTCTGATAAGGTCGGATGTGCATGACAGACTCTAGCTATATCTTCACAGGATACTCCATATTCCAGTGCAAGAGCAGCTTCATTTATCATTTCACCAGCACCTGGTCCTAGAATATGTGCTCCCAATACTCCATCTGTTGATTTCTGCCCAAGTATCTTCACCATGCCATCCATGTCAGCGTTTGTCTCAGCTCTGTTGTTAGCAGCAAATGGGAATTTCCCAACTTTGTACTCAATACCCTCTTCTTTCAACTGCTCTTCTGATTTGCCAACCCAAGTAACTTCAGGGTGTGTGTAAATCACCAATGGTACACAATTGTAGTCAATGTGCACAGCGCCACCAGCCATCCCTTCAACACACATAATGCCTTCATCCTCTGCTTTGTGAGCCAGCATTGGACCAGCAACCACATCGCCGATTGCATAGATATTTGGAATTTTAGTTTGGAATCTGGTATTTACTGGAATTCTACCTCTAGGATCCAGCTCAATTCCAAGCTCCTCTAGTCCCAAATTCTTAGTAAAGCATCGTCAGCCAATGCAAACCAGGAGTACATCACAGGTGATAACTTCAGCTTTACCACCAAAAGCAGCTTCAATAGAAACATCAATTTTTCCATCTGACTTCTTTGTAGCACCAGTAACTTTGGTATTCAATTTAAAGAGAGAGATGGAGATCTCTGGCAGAGCGGTGCCTATAAGAATGTTCTTTGTATCAATAATTTGACGGCTGCCATCGGCTTTCATAGCGGTGACCTGATCTTTTCCAGTTATCTTTCCATATCCATTTACGTGAGCAACCTTATTCTGTTTGAACAAGTGGGCAATTCCACCTGTTAAAGCTGTTACTGCATTACCCTTCTGCTCCATCATCTTCTCTAAATTCAAGCGAACTTCAGACATTTCAATTCTTCTAGATGCAAAATCTTTTCCATGGGCCATATGGTAATAATGAGAGTTATTCAATAAAGCCTTAGAAGGAATACAACCAACTTTCAAGCATGTTCCACCGAGTGTTTCATTTTTCTCAACGCAGACTGCCTTGAAGCCTAACTGGGCAGCTTTAATAGCAGCAACATATCCTCCAGGACCAGAACCTATCACTGTTACATCAGCATCCATTGGTTGATCTGCATAAGTTCTCAGTGGCACTGCAGAAACTCCTTGCAGACCATGAGATGTTCGATTGAAATGGCCTCCCTTAGCCAAGGAACAGTACACACGACTCCAGCTCTGCATCTGGCCGCTGGACTTTCCTTTCCGCCAAAGCTTTCACCTCCGTTAAGCGTCTCTGCCGCCTCGCCAAGGTCTCCTCCCTTTCTTTTAATAACAGTACCTTGGTACTACCTCCTCCACCAACCCAATCCCTGTGTTATAGGTGGGGCTGATCCCAGGCTCCCACGCCATTGGTCGGCACATGACTTGGGCCTGTCCAGTCAGAACATCCCATTCCCTTTCCCTGAGCAACTGGTTCAGAGACAGGTGCATGACCCGAGCCAGACCAATGACACTAAACACAGGACTTTCTCTGGAGCTAAATAGAGATAGATTTTTGTTGTTGTTGTTTGGTGGAAATATAAGGTAGATGTATAAGCCTGCAGTGACTGGTTGCCACCTTGGGCTCCGTATGGGAAAAGACTTGAGAATGGAGGAAGAGTTGAGAGACAGAAAACCAAATTGCTGCTGCTGATGTTTGAGTACCCAATCCAACTTTGCATTAAGCCAGGCCTGTTTTGTTTTGTTCTTCTGGTTACGTGATAAAATAATTTCCCCTTTTTGAGTAAGGTGATTCAATTTGAGTCTCTGTCGCTTGCAACCAAAAGATGTTTATTAGTACTGAAATCAGGGTAGTCAGCAAATCTAGAGAGAAAATGTGAATACAGAGGACTCTGGCTCTGTGGTCATGGGAAAAGGATGTGTTTCCTTTCATCCAAGTCATTTTACCCAGTGACCCTCTAGGCATAACGGAGGAAAGAGTACACTGGAGGGAGTGGTGGGTCTCAAACTATGGCCCAACTAGACGGGATACATCTTTTCTCTCTTTTATTTGTACTTGTCAAAAAAATGTTTTTCAAAATTTATTTTGTTTTATATTTATTTTTAATTACTAAGCGAACATAAATACATTTTTCTTATAGAAAGTAAAATATTTTACAAAATGCAGAATATCTTCTGACTTTTACTTGACCACTCCCCTCCAGAGGCTACCCTCTATTCGGCTTATATCCTTTAAACCGTATAACTCAGTATAGACACACATCAGAACGTAGAGGTTTCTTTTGCACGGTGGCTATGTGGGGATGGTGGCTGTGATTGTATAGGTTCTGCTCACAAATGCACTAAGAGTGAAGTTGCATTAAAAAATCCCACCTACAGAAAACACCTCCCTCTAATTGTCATCCAACCTCAGGAATATCTGAAACTGCCCCCTCCTGTAAATCCCTTTTATGTATTTAAGAAGCTTTTCTAAAAGATTCTTTTTAATTTTGCTATTAAAAATTTTTCTGGAAAGAAGAGAATGAGTTAAACTATATTTTTTGTCATTTTTTTCTCACTCATTTTGTAAAAATTACACACGAACACATGCTTAATGTAGAAGATTAAAAATATAAAATAAATGGAAAGTGGAATAAAAGGGAGAGTCTGCCCTTATCTCACGATCTCACCTCACCATTCCCTTCCCCCCTCATTATATTGTGTATTTTTCTGGTCCTTCTTCTCTGCATTTTCATTTTATACACATAGAGCGACAGTGTATTTTAGAACACTTTTCTGTGTCAGTGTTTTAAGATTAAAAGGTTAAGTTATAAAAAACAGAGAATAGGGCCTCCCTGGTGGCGCAGTGGTTGAGAGTCCGCTTGCCGATGCAGGGGATACGGGTTCGTGCCCCGGTCTGGGAGGATCCCATGTGCCGCGGAGCGGCTGGGCCCGTGAGCCATGGCCGCTGGGCCTGCGCGTCCGGAGCCTGTGCTCCGCAATGGGGGAGGCCACAATAGTGAGAGGCCCGCGTACCGAAAAAAAAAAAAAACAAAAAAAACAAAAACAGAGAATATGCCTTTAGGTAATGAGACACAGAATGGACAAGCTTTGATGGGGAGGAGGCAGGAAATCTAGCACAATAAGCCTGTATAGGGAGGTTGGGCTGCTGGGGTGTTGAGAGTTTGTATGGGACGAAGCACTTAGTGAGGTCATTTCAAAAGTAAACCTGACCGACTCCCCAATTTTTCCATCCTTGCTTCTCAAATCTTGGGTCTGGGAGGTTGGTTGTATTTCTGGCAATAATCGGACTTTAATTTTTTCTATTCTTTTTTTTTTAAATTTGTTTATTTTATTTATTTATTTTTGGTTGTGTTGGGTCTTCGTTGCTGCACACAGGCTTTCTCTAGTTGTGGCAAGCGGGGGTTACCTTTCCTTGCAGTGCGTGGGTTTCTCATTGTGGTGGCTTTTCTTGTTGTGGAGCATGAGCTCTAGGTGTGTGGACTTCAGTAGTTGTGGCACGTGGGCTCAGTAGTTGTGGCTCATGGGCTTACTTGCTCCGTGGCATGTGGGATCTTCCCGGACCAGGGCTCGAACCCATGTCCCCTGCAATGGCAGGCAGATTCTTATCCACTGCGCCACCAGGGAAGTTCAATTTTTTCTATTCTTAATTGCTACTTAAAGCTCAGTATTTTTTTAAAACATAATATCTATCCTTTCCTTTTTCAGGTAAATCAAGCTGATTATCTTTTTTTTTCTTCTTTTTTATGTACCAATTTCAAGTATGGCTAACTTGAGATGGATGGTCTTTGATGAATGATTCTTGTTTTGAGTTTTGTTTTTTAACGGGTAGAAACTTCCTCTTCCTCATCCTCTCCTTCCTCTTTCTTCATTAGTCTTCCTTCTCTTCCAGTATTCAGCATGTATTTTTTTTTAGCGGGTAGGGGATGAATTTTCTTTATTTCCATTTCAGACTCTCATTCAATCCAGGCTCAGTCTTATCTAACATGTTAACTATTTTTACACTGAGGCTTAGAGAATGCTGATCACACTTCCAAACTATTTTAGCATGTAGACATTTGGTGTGATATAAACATACCCCCAGGATGACTGACACTACTGCCCTCTTCCTTGGGAAACAATGTAATGCCGTGGAGGAAATCATGGGCTGGGAGTCAGACAGGCCTGGGTGTGTGTCCAGGTGCTGCCCACACTTGTTTCAGGATCTCCAGGAGGTACCTGACAAAGTCTCAGTGTTTTCTTCCATGAAACAGGAAAATGCTTCACTGGGGTATTTCCTTTATTAAATAAAATAATATGTGCAAACCACTGATTCAATACACAAGTGCTATTTTTCCATCCTAACATTTTGACTTAGAGAATAGTCCAACAGAAATTTCACACCATCCATTCAGTTTACCAGGACAGAGGAGGAGAGAGTGATACAAGCAAAAGGTCTGTCTAAAAGGAAACACTGTATTATATTTCTCTTTTATTCACTCAGAAACCTGAGCTTGCCTGACCTAGTGCAGGGAGAAAAGGAAGCACTAGAAATACGATTCCTGCTTCACAGACAAGGGATGATAGAATATATGGTGAATGATTCTGTTTGTTTACTAAAGACATAACCACAATTTCATAATAGTAACAAGCTACCTTCCTGAGCTTCAGTGAATTTCATTTTGAAATCCTTCTTTCATTTTCCTGTTTGTATACCAGGAAGTGTGTGTTGTGAATAAGCCCAAACTACCTTAAGCTAACACACACGCACACACACACACACACACACACACACAGACATATTGACTTATTTTCCTGGAAAGAATAGGGGTGGGCTCAAGCACTATTAGATTTGGGGTTTCTCCCCACTGGCTCTTTCCTGAGCTGTATTGGTCTGCTTGCTGGTTTCTAAGAGAGAGTTGATCTGGACTCGGCAAACTTTAGGCTTAGATCATCCTAACTCAACTTCCTTCTTAGGATACAGATATAAAATGCCAGGGATAGGCTCCTATTGTGTCTTCCTGCATCATGTGACTGCCCTTGACCCAGTACCCAGTGACTGGGTGGGGGGATAGGATGTTCTGATTGGCAGGTTGGGTCCTGTACTTCTGTGGCCAGAGTGGATAAGGTTTGGTGACCAGTAGTTCTGCCAGGAACACACAGAATGGAGAGGGACCCTTTCCCAAAGTCACAGTTTGGTTTTCCCCAGCTCTAATTAAAGCAGTTTGTACCCAGATGTGATAAATCAGGTACTCACTTGGCCTTTAGTTAATGCTTTGATACTTCCACAATTTCTACTAGTTTGAGAAATATGCTCTTAAGCAAGGTATGACCATATAATGAATACTAGAGTGGTGTAGTTTCTATGTAGAAACTACATAGAAAGTATATAAAACAGATAACATGTAAAACATATAAAAGGTTTTTTATTTGTGTATGAATCCTAGAAGTGTTCACAAGATCATTAGAAATTCAGCATAAATAAAAATAAACTAGCAAGATGCAAGTAAACAATCTTCCCCAGTATTTTTTTTTAATTGGCTGTTATGGCATGGCCTTACTTCATTAAAAATTTCTAGACTAAAAACTGTGTTTACCAAGATAAATACAAATGATAAAAGTTTTCAAGAGCTGAAGGAGCAACAGAGAAAAACCAAAATGACTTCTCTGTTTTGACTTTGACCATAATTCTAAATTCTGTCCACTTGATGCTTCTACCTTTAAGAGAGTGAAAAGAGGAAAAGAAAGGATGAAAAACTGGAGGGGAGAGAAGGAAGAGAGTGAAGAGGAGGGTATTCCAGATTAATTTTTACCTTCTCAAAAGTGGGATAGTGAAATGAAAAACACAGGTCCGGGGCAGATGTTATTGTGTTTTGCACACCAGCTTGCTCTCCCCTCGTCTGAGCCACGTTTACTCAAAGCCCTTCCTCACTCTAAGCCTACGTGCTGCCTACCATTGCTGACCACACTCTCAGCTCTGGGGATGGACCATGACTAACTTGAGCCAGAATGTTTTATCTCCCAACACGTAAGGGCTGTTTTAGAGGTAGCGAAGGCAATTAATCCAATCATGGCCAACGCGATGCAAGATGATATTCCCAGGATTTCTGAAAAATATAGTCATTCTTTCTGGGCTTGATTTGGTGATTTGAGGAAGAGTTGCTTAGGGCTAGGGTAGCCATGGAGGATGAAGTCAACCCATGAAGGAAGACAGTTCCGGAGAGGCAGAAAAACCGAGGAGCATGCCAACACATGAGTCTGGAGGAAGCTGCACCAGAAGCCAACTCTACCTGTAGAATTTCAATTATATGACTGAATAAATGCTGTTCTTTGTGTAAATTAGTTTGAGTTGGGTTTCAGTTCCACTGAAAATGAAAATGATCTTAACTGGTTTTCTTGGAAGTGCATGAATATCATTCTTCTTTATGTCTCTTCCCCCACTGGGTCCAGCATGATGCTTTTGCATACAGTAGGTGCTCACTGAATGAATGAATGAATGTAGTGGAAGCCTCTCTGGGTTGGAAGTTAAGACCTGATCGTCTAATCCTAGTGTATGTAATAAAAAAAATGTGTGACTAAGCATACATCACCCACCTGTTTTTATCCCATGTTCCATTTGAGATGTGAAGGGATTGGCCCAGTTCCCATACAGTTGGCCCTCAGTATCTGTGGGTTTCACTTCTGTGGATTCAACAAATCTCGGACACTGAGGGCTGACTGTATTCATTATACTACATCATTTTATATAAGGCACTTGAGTATCCTTGGATTTTGGTGCCCACAAGGGCTGCTGGAACCAATCCCCGCAGATATTGAGCTACTTCTTTCTAATGTGGCATTACTGATAGTTTACATCCTGGGTCTGTCTTGATTTTGTTTGGTCAGTACTTTTGCTGTGCTGGTTAAATATTTTAAATCTCTCTCCACTCAAACATATTAAGTCAACAAACATTTATTGAGTGTCTGTTACCCATCAGGCACTGTATTGGGCACTGGGTTACAGTGGAGAGTGAAATGACATGGTCTGTTGTTTTCATGCATCTTACAGTCCAGTGCTGTGCCAAGGAAACAGGAAGGAAGGAGGCAGGGCACAACCTTTAAAAGAATGACGTAGCCATAGGACATGACAAAAACTGGTTAGAACCAACTAGGTCCAAGATGGCAGAAGACTCGACTTCTACTAGACCTTGAGCCTCATTATACGCTCGTTGTAACATATTAGCATCTAAATGACACCCACCAACACCATGACAGTTCTGAGGCTAACCATAAAAGGCCAAAAAGTGGGAGGTAGCCCAATTCCTGGAAATCCCCACCTCTTCCCCTGGAAGAGTTGGAGTAATCCTTCCACTCATTAGCTTATGAAATTACCCAGCCCATAAAAACTAACCATGCCATATTTCGGGGCCTCTCACCTCTGAGATGGCCTACACTCTGTGGAGTGTGTTTCTCTCTAAATCTACTTCTTACCTATCACTTTGTCTCTCACTGAATTCTTTCTGCCATGAGACATTAAGAACCTGAGCTTCCTTAAGTCCTGAGACCAGGTGTGTGATGTCAGCTAAAAGACCATGGGTTCAAGTCCCAATCTGAGTTATGTGGTTTCACCAACTGCAGTAGCTGCCAACCATAGGTGGCTATCGAGCACGTGAAAGGTGGTTAGTCCAAATTGAGATGTGCTGTAAGTACAAAATAAACACCAGGTTAGAAAGAGTAACCCCAAAGAATACCGGATTAATTATTTTTTATATTGATTACAAGTTGAAATGATAATATTTGAGATAGATTGAGTTACATAAAATATACTACTAAAGTTAATTTGGCTTGTTTTCTGTGTACTTTTTTTTTTTTTTTTTTTTGCGGTGTGCGGGCCTCTCACTGCTGTGGCCTCTCCCGTTGTGGAGCACAGGCTCCAGATGCGCAGGCTCAGCAGCCATGGATCACGGGCCCAGCCGCTCCGCGGCATGTGGGATCTTCCCGGACCAGGGCACGAACCCGTGTCCCCTGCATCGGCAGGCAGACTCTCAACCACTGCGCCACCAGGGAAGTCCTCTTTGTACATTTTAATGTGGTTACCAGAAAATTTTAAATTACATATGTGGTTCCTATTATATCTTCAGTGGATGGTGCTAGTTTAGAGCAGGAGACTCGTGATTCTCAAATTTTATGGTTTTCTATGAATCCTCGGAAAATCTTTTTAAAATGCAGATGTGGTTCAAGTAGGTCTGAGGTGGGGCCTGAGATTCTGCACTTTTTACAAGCAACCAGGTGACACTGATGCTGCCTTTCATGGAGCACACTTTGAGTAGACTAGATTTGAAGACTTACAAAATGGTAAATTAAATGTGGATCGAAATATATGATTGAGGAAAAAATATATAGGAATTAACTGGCTGCAGAAAGAATGACTATTAAGATAAACTAAATATCACAGAAGCAAGAACTGAAATAAATGTAGTGTGAGGACAGTTTCTCAGTCGAACTTTTTTCTTTTTTTGCGGTACGCGGGCCTCTCACCGCTGTGGCCTCTCCTGCCACGGAGCACAGGCTCCAGACGCGCAGGCTCAGCGGCCATGGCTCACGGGCCCAGCCGCTCCGCGGCATGTGGGATCCTCCCAGACCAGGGCACGAACCCACGTCCCCTGCATCGGCAGGCGGACTCCAAACCACTGCGCCACCAGGGAAGCCCTCTCAGTCGAACTTTTAAAAAATAGTTTGATGTCTTGTGAGAGATTTAAATGTACTGCAAATACCATCGCTGGTATATGTACTCCTCTACACTTATGCATGAGTGTACCGTACTCAATAGTTGAATTCAGCAAATGTGTGTTGAGCTCACTTGGTGCAGGTATTATATATATCAGCACATTGGGTAGACCTTATGGAATAAAAAGGTGAAGATGTGGTTCTTCTTCTCAAACAGCTCATCATGGGGTTTGAGAAAGAGATAAACAGAGCTGACCTAATACAGCACAAGAAGCACTAAGCTCATGGTAGTACAATATGGTGTTTTTGTATCCTTTCACCTTTCTACCAGTAACACGCTCTGATTTTCCTGTGGGACATCTACACCTACCTCCCAACACTTTCCCTCATGCTTCTGAGATGTGGATAGCTGCCTTCCATCCTTGGATCCCAGGCTGGAGCAGGTGAGTCAGGTCTGGACAGACAGAGTATACTGTTGAGGACATAAACTGAGCAAGGAGAGACACAATGCCTCAAGAGGAAATGAGATTTCTGGGAGGAGAGTTGGAATTTCCAGTGGGAGAGGAGTCTGCCATAACCTCTAGCCATCTTGCTGCCCTGGGGGTGGGGAAGCCAGGATGAAGCAAACACTGTCACCAAGGAAGTAGATCTGAGGAATGGAGAAAGTCAGAACTACTCTTTCTGATCCTTTTGAGCTCTGTATCAATCTGTCCCTGAAGGCTGATGTACACCCTTTAATTTGTAAGTCATTAAACTCCAATTGCTTAAGCAAGTTTAATTTGCATTTTCTATTGCTTGTAACCCAAGGAGACCTAACTGATAAAACAGTAGCATGAACAACGCAGAGAGAATGGGACCAGTAATTTTGCTTGGGGTCTTCCCAGAGCACTTGACATTGAGTTAAATGCCTTAAATGACAAAGCAAGATATAATGGACGTTTGGGTGATAGGACTGTGTTCCTTGTTATAATATTTATGGATTCTGCAAACTGGGCAGGATTTCTAAAAATGCCAGGTCAAGTCCATGTGATACAAGAATATATTCCTAGGTTCTGGGAGAGGCTCTCCAGAGTCGCAAAATTATTTTCCTGCCAAAAATATCAGCCAGTTCCTCACTAGGGCTTAAATGTCACCTCTGAGAGTTGTCTCCCCTGACCTCCCTATCCAAAATTGTCTTTGTTCCTCTTTTCTTCTAGTTATCCTGTTTAAATGTCTGAAGAGCACCTCCAACTCTGGAACTATCTTTTTTATTTATTTATTATAATGATCTTAGAGCATAAGCTTCTTGAAGGTCAGGACCATTTCTGTCTCAATAAGTGCTCTATTTGTGACATCTAGCACAGTATCTGTCCTCTGGTGGCACTTAAATATCTGTTGAATTAATGTTCAGTTAATTAGAGCATTGAATCCAGATTTGGTTTCCAAATACTTTATAATGATGGAGAGAAATTATAGCAGGTCCAGAGAAAAGAAACAAAAATGATGCAGGGAGTGAGAAGTAAGTTCAGTAAGGAATGCTAAAAGGAATTAAGACAGTTCCCGAGAAGAGAAGTCTTAGGGGTTATTTACTTATTTCACAATTATAGGAAGGCTCTTTATCAGAAAAATATAGAACTGTTTGTATTGCCAAAAACGCTCTATTGCCTTTCACATTCTTCTTTCTTTCTTTCTTTCTTTTTTTTAAAGCTTATGACATTCTTAAGGGTTTTATTTATTTATTTATTTTATTTATTTATTTTTGGCTGTGTTGGGTCTTCATTGCTTTGCATGGGCTTTCTCTAGTTGCGGTGAGTGGGGGTTACTCTTCACTGTGGTGTGTGGACTTCTCATTGTGGAGGTTTCCCTTGTTGCGGAGCACGGTCTCTAGGTGCGTGGGCTTCAGTAGTTGTGGCACGCGGGCTCTAGAGCTCAGGCTCAACAGTTGTGGCACATGGGCTTAGTTGCTCCGTGGCATGTGAGATCTTCCCAGACCAGGGCTTGAACCAATGTCCCCTGCATTGGCAGGTGGATTCTTAACCACTGCACCACCAGGGAAGCCCCCTTTCTTCCTTCTTAATGCCAGTGTGTGGTTGTAATAGCTGGAGCTCTAGCAGCTATTTCATGACATTGAATATGGACCTTGAATATGGTCACATATGAAGAAGCCACACACTGAGAATAGCAGAGCAGAAAGAGAGAAGCATCTTGGGTCCCTGATGATTTCATGGAGTTGTTGTTCTAGCCTTGGACTACCTCGTTCCATACTCCTTTTATGTGGAATAAACATCTTTGCATGGTCTAGCTGCTATTGTTTTGCATTCTCAGGTACATGCAGCCAAAATTAATTCTAGCTGATACTCTAGGTTATCTCTTTTTTTAAATTTTTTTAATTAACAAATTTAATCAGTTATACATATACATATGTTCCCATATCCCCTCCCTTTTGCGTCTCTCTCCCGCCCTCCCTATCCCACCCCTCCAGGTGGTCACAAAGCACCGAGCTGATCTCCCTGTGCTATGCGGCTGCTTCCCACTAGCTATCTACCTTACGTTTGGTAGTGTATATATGTCCATGCCGCTCTTTCGCTTTGTCACAGCTTACCCTTCCCCCTCCCCATATCCTCAAGTCCATTCTCTAGAAGATCTGTGTCTTTATTCCTGTCTTACCCCTATGTTCTTCATGACATTTTTTTTTCTTAAATTCCATATATATGTGTCAACATACAGTATTTGTCTTTCTCTTTCTGACTTACTTCACTCTGTATGACAGACTCTAGGTCCATCCACCTCATTACAAATAGCTCAATTTCGTTTCTTTTTATGGCTGAGTAATATTCCATTGTATATATGTGCCACATCTTCTTTATCCATTCATCCGATGATGGACACTTAGGTTGTTTCCATCTCCGGGCTATTGTAAATAGGGCTGCAATGAACATTTTGGTACATGACTCTTTTTGAATTATGGTTTTCTCAGGGTATATGCCAGGTAGTGGGATTGCTGGGTCATATGATAGTTCTATTTGTAGTTTTTTAAGGAACCTCCATACCGTTCTCCATAGTGGCTGTACCAATTCACATTCCCACCAGCAGTGCAAGAGTGTTCCCTTTTTTCCACACCCTCTCCAGCATTTATTGTTTCTAGATTTTTTGATGATGGCCATTCTGACTGGTGTGAGATGATATCTCATTGTAGTTTTGATTTGCATTTCTCTAATGATTAATGATGTTGAGCATTCTTTCATGTGTTTGTTGGCAGTCTGTATATCTTCTTTGGAGAAATGCCTGTTTAAGTCTTCTGCCCATTTTTGGATTGGGTTGTTTGTTTTTTTGCTATTGAGCTGCATGAGCTGTTTATATATTTTGGAGATTAATCCTTTGTCAGTTGCTTCATTGGAAAATATTTTCTCCCATTCTGAGGGTTGTCTTTTGGTCTTGTTGCTTGTTTCCTTGGCTGTGCAAAAGCTTTGACGTTTCATTAGGTCCCATTTGTTTATCTTTGTTTTTATTTCCATTTCTCTAGGAGGTGGGTCCAAAAGGATCTTGCTGTGATTTATGTCATAGAGTGTTCTGCCTATGTTTTCCTCTAAGAGTTTGATAGTTTCTGGCCTTACATTTAGGTCTTTAATCCATTTTGAGCTTATTTTTGTGTATGGTGTTAGGGAGTGATCTAATCTCATACTTTTACATGTCCCTGTCCAGCTTTCCCAGCACCACTTATTGAAGAGACTGTCCTTTCTCCACTGTACATTCCTGCCTCCTTTAAAAAGATAAGGTGACCATATGTGCGTGGGTTTATCTCTGGGCTTTCTATCCTGTTCCATTGATCTATCTTTCTGTTTTTGTGCCAGTACCACACTGTCTTGATTACTGTAGCTTTGTAGTATAGTCTGAAGTCAGGGAGCCTGATTCCTCCAGCTCCATTTTTCGTTCTCAAGATTCCTTTGGCTATTCAGGATTTTTTGTGTTTCCATACAAATTGTGAAATTTTTTGTTCTAGTTCTGTGAAAAATGCCAGTGGTAGTTTGATAGGGATTGCATTGAATCTGTAAATTGCTTTGGGTAGTAGAGTCATTTTCACAATGTTGATTCTTCCCATCCAAGAACATGGTACATCTCTCCATCTATTTGTATCATCTTTAATTTCTTTCATCAGTGTCTTATAATTTTCTGCATACAGGTCTTTTGTCTCCTTAGGTAGGTTTATTCCTAGATATTTTATTCTTTTTGTTGCAATGGTAAATGGGAGTGTTTCCTTGATTTCACTTTCAGATTTTTCATCATTAGTATATAGGAATGCCAGAGATTTCTGTGCATTAATTTTGTATCCTGCTACTTTACCAAATTCATTGATTAGCTCTAGTAGTTTTCTGGTAGCATCTTTAGGATTCTCTATGTATAGTATCATGTCATCTGCAAACAGTGACAGCTTTACTTCTTCTTTTCCGATTTGGATTCCTTTTATTTCCTTTTTTTCTCTGATTGCTGTGGCTAAAACTTCCAAAACTATGTTGAATAAGAGTGGTGAGAGTGGGCAGCCTTGTCTTGTTCCTGATCTTAGTGGAAATGGTTTCAGTTTTTCACCATTGAGGACGATGCTGGCTGTGGGTTTGTCATATATGGCCTTTATTATGTTGAGGAAAGTTCCCTCTATGCCTACTTTCTGCAGGGTTTTTATCATAAATGGGTGTTGAATTTTGTCGAAAGCTTTCTCTGCATCTATTGAGATGATCATATGGTTTTTCTCCTTCAATTTGTTAATATGGTGTATAACGTTGATTGATTTGCATATATTGAAGAATCCTTGCATTCCTGGAATAAACCCGACTTGATCATGGTGTATGATCCTCTTAATGTGCTGTTGGATTCTGTTGGCTAGTATTTTGTTGAGGATTTTTGCATCTATGTTCATCAGTGATATTGGCCTGTAGTTTTCTTTCTTTGTGACATCCTTGTCTGGTTTTGGTATCAGGGTGATGGTGGCCTCGTAGAATGAGTTTGGGAGTGTTCCTCCCTCTGCTATATTTTGGAAGAGTTTGAGAAGGATAGGTGTTAACTCTTCTCTAAATGCTTGATAGAATTTGCCTGTGAAGCCATCTGGTCCTGGGCTTTTGTTTGTTGGAAGATTTTTAATCACAGTTTCAATTTCAGTGCTTGTGATTGGTCTGTTCATATTTTCTATTTCTTCCTGATTCAGTCTTGGCAGGTTGTGCATTTCTAATAATTTGTCCATTTCTTCCAGGTTGTCCATTTTATTGGCATAGAGTTGCTTGTAATAATGTCTCATGATCTTTTGTATTTCTGCAGTGTCAGTTGTTACTTCTCCTTTTTCATTTCTAATTCTATTGATTTGAGTCTTCTCCCTTTTTTTTCTTGATGAGTCTGGCTAATGGTTTATCAATTTTGTTTATCTTCTCAAAGAACCAGCTTTTAGTTTTATTGATCTTTGCTATCGTTTCCTTCATTTCTTTTTCATTTATTTCCGATCTGATTTTTATGATTTCTTTCCTTCTGCTAACTTTGGGATGTTTTTGTTCTTCTTTCTCTAATTGCTTTAGGTGCAAGGTTAGGTTGTTTATTCGAGATGTTTCCTGTTTCTTAAGGTAGGATTGTATTGCTATAAACTTCCCTCTTAGAACTGCTTTTGCTGCATCCCGTAGGTTTTGGGTCGTCGTGTCTCCATTGTCATTTGTTTCTAGGTATTTTTAAATTTCCTCTTTGATTTCTTCAGTGATCACTTTGTTATTAAGTAGTGTATTGTTTAGCCTCCATGTGTTTGTATTTCTAACAGATTTTTTCCTGTAATTGATATCTAGTCTCATAGCATTGTTGTCAGAGAAGATACTTGATACGATTTCAATTTTCTTAAATTTACCAAGGCTTGATTTGTGACCCAATATATGATGTTTCCTGGAGAATGTTCCATGAGCACTTGAGAAGAAAGTGCATTCTGTTGTTTTTGGATGGAATGTCCTATAAATATCAATTAAGTCCATCTTGGTTAATGTATCATTTAAAGCTTGTGTTTCCTTATTTCTTTTCATTTTGGATGATCTGTCCATTGGTGAAAGTGGGGTGTTAAAGTCCCCTACTATGATTGTGTTACTGTCAATTTCCCCTTTTATGGCTGTTAGTATTTGCCTTATGTATTGAGGTGCTCCTATGTTGGGTGCATAAATATTTACAATTGTTATATCTTCTTCTTGGATCGATCCCTTGATCATTATGTAGTGTCCTTCTTTGTCTCTTCTAATAGTCTTTATTTTAAAGTCTATTTTTTCTGAGATGAGAATTGCTACTCCAGCTTTCTTTTGGTTTCCATTTGCATGGAATATCTTTTTCCATCCCCTTACTTTCAGTCTGTATGTGTCTCTAGGTCTGAAGTGGGTCTCTTGTAGACAGCATAAATGTGGGTCTTGTTTTTGTACCATTCAGCCAATCTGTGTCTTTTCGTGGGAGCGTTTAGTCCATTTACATTAAAGGTAATTATTGATATGTATGTTCCTATTCCCATTTTCTTAATTGTTTTGGGTTCGTCATTGTAGGTATTTTCCTTCTGTTGTGTTTCTTGCCTAGAGAAGTTCCTTTAGCATTTGTTGTAAAGCTGGTTTGGTGCTGCTGAACTCTCTCAGCTTTTGCTTGTCTGTAAACGTTTTAATTTCTCCATCAAATCTGAATGAGATCCTTGCTGGGTAGAGGAATCTTGGTTGCAGGTTTTTCTCCTTCATCACTTTAATTTAAATTATATTAATTCCTGCCACTCCCTTCTGGCTTGTAGAGTTTCTGCTGAGAGATCAGCTGTTATCCTGATGGGGATTCCCTTGTGTGTTATTTGTTGTTTTCCCCTTGCTGCTTTTAATAGGATTTCTTTGTGTTTAATTTTTGACAGTTTGATTAATATGTGTCTTGGTGTATTTCTCCTTGGATTTATTCTGTATGGGACTCTCTGTGCCTCCTGGACTTGATTAACTATTTCCTTTCCCATATTAGGGAAGTTTTCAACTATAATCTCTTAAAATATTTTCTCAGTCCCTTTCTTTTTCTCTTCTTCTTCTGGAACCCCTATAGTTCGAATGTTGGTGCGTTTAATGTTGTCCCAGAGGTCTCTGAGACTGTCCTCTGTTCTTTTCATTCTTTTTTCTTTATTTTGCTCTGCAGCAGTTATTTCCACTATTTTATCTTCCACCTCACTTATCCGTTCTTCTGCCTCAGTTATTCTGCTATTGATCCCATGTAGAGTATTTTTCATTTCATTTATTGTGTTTTTAATCCATGCTTGATTCATCTTTAGTTTTTCTAGGTCCTTGTTAACTGTTTCTTGCATTTTGTCTATTCTATTTCCAAGATTTTGGATCATGGAAATAGAATCTTGGATCAGCTTTACTATCATTATTCTGAATTCTTTTTCAGGTAGACTGCCTATTACCTCTTCATTTGTTAGGTCTGGTGGGTTTTTATCTTGCTCCTTCTCCTGCTGTGTGTTTTTCTGTCTTCTCATTTTGCTTATGTTACTGTGTTTGGGGTCTCCTTTTTGCAGGCTGCAGGTTCATAGTTCCCGTTGTTTTTGGTGTCTGTCCCTAGTGGCTAAGGTTGGTTTAGTGGGTTGTGTAGGCTTCCTGGTGGAGGGGACTAGTGCCTGTGTTCTGGTGGATGAGGCTGGATCTTGTCTTTCTGGTGGGCACGTCCACGTCTGGTGGTGTGTTTTGGGGTGTCTGCGGACTTTTTATGATTTTAGGCCACCTCTCTGCTAATGGGTGGCGTTGTGTTCCTGTCTTGCTAGTTGTTTGGCATAGGGTGTCCAGCACTGTAGCTTGCTGGTTGTTGAGTGAAGGTGGGTGCTGGTTTTGAGATGGAGATCTGTGGAAGATTTTCGCCGTTTGATATTATGTGGAGCTGGGAGGTCTCTTGTGGACCAGTGTCCTGAAGTTGGCTCTCCCACCTCAGAGGCACAGCACTGACTCCTGGCTCCTCAATTTGGGATGATTTGTTGTCTATTCATGTATTCCACAGATGCAGGGTACATCAAGTTGATTGTGGAGCTTTAATCCGCTGTTTCTGAGGCTGCTGGGAGAGATTTCCCTTTATCTTCTTTGTTCCCACAGCTCCCGGGTCTCAGCTTTGGATTTGGCCCCGCCTCTGTGTGTAGGTCGCCGGAGGGTGTCTGTTCTTCGCTCAGACAGGACAGGGTTAAAGGAGCAGCCGCTTCGGGGACTCTGGCTCACTCAGGCCTGGGGGGAGGGAGGGGCATGGAGTTCGGGGCGAGCCTGCAGCGGCAGAGTCCAGCGTGACGTTGCACCAGCCTGAGGCGCGCCGTGCGTTCTCCCAGGGAAGCCGTCTCTGGATCCTGGGACCCCGGCAGTGACGGGCTGTACCGGCTCCCGGAAGGGCGGCGTGGACAGTGACCTGCGCTCGCACACAGGCCTCTTGGTGGCGGCAGCAGGAGCCCCAGCGTCCCACGCCCGTCTCTGGGCTCTGCGCTTTTAGCTGCGGCTCCCGGCCCGTCTGTGGAGCTCCTTTAAGCAGCGCTCTTAATCCCCTCTCCTCGCGCACCAGGAAACCAAGAGGGAAGAAATAGTCTCTTGCCTCTTCGGCAGCTGCAGAATTTTCCCGGACTCCCTCCCGGCTAGCTGTGGCGCATTAGCCCCCTTCAGGCTGAGTTCTCGCTGCCAGCCCCAGTCCTCTCCCTGCGCTCTGACCAAAGCCCGAGCTTCAGCTTCCAGCGCTGCCCGCCCCGGCGGGCGAGCAGACAAGCCTCTCGGGCTGGTCGGCACCGATCCTCTGTGCGGGAATCTCTCCGCTTTGCCCTTCCCAGGTACGTGGGGGAGTTTCTTGCCTTTTGGGAGGTCTGAGGTCTTCTGCCAGTGTTCAGTAGGTGTTCTCGGTGATCTCTTTTTAATCAAATATATTGAGTCTCTGTTCCAGTACAGCTTTGAAAAATAATAGAAAACCAACTATTCTGGAGAGTTTAATATAACTTCCTGAATTCAGAGTTTTTTTTACAGATATAAAATGGATAGGAGAGTTATATGAATTGATAAATTTCAGAGAAGTTTTAATAAAAATAATATAAAAAGCTAAGTATTCAGAGACTAATACATAAAACAGCAAACAAGCCCAACAATGGATTTGAAGAGACTTTTAGACACATAAGTAGGTGTAGCTAATTAATGTTCATTGCCTTAACTGGAAGTTATCATTAATCAAAATGAACCAGGAATGAAAAAGTATGTGTGGTTACTTAAAAAATCCAATTAATTTTAGGCTATTTTAATGGAATTCTGATAGGTAAGGACTTGGAATGGATTCTTTCAATATATTTTACAATTGTGAGGCCCTTGTTAAAGTTTAGGTTTTCTATTTTGTCCTCCAAATGACGAAGAAAGGAGAAGAATAATAAAAATGACTAAAGGGATAGAAGATAGGTCATTTGGAAAAGAGTTAAAAAAAAAAGATAGTCTAGCCTGGAAAAGAAAAAGTAAAAGTGGAATTTAAAGTATTTCATTAATATGAAGGGTTACTAAAAGGAGGCGGGTCGGTTCTTAATCACTAAAGTGGAACAAAATTAAATTACCTTAAATTGAAGAAAGAACATATTGCTAGAGTGTTTATGGAATCCAGTGTCATTGAAAGACATTGAGTTTGAGAATCTCAATCCCTAGAGATCTTTAGTGGATGTGAGGGTATCCCACTGTGATGTCTCACCCCATGATCAACATGTACATCCCTCCTGAAGTTGATACCTGTGTTGCAAAGAACTTCCTGGAAGGACTGCAGGATTTGGATATACAAGATCTCTTAGAATTCTCCTGATTCTTTCCTTGAAATTCAGTAATTGGAAAATTTCTTAAAATACATTCTAGTTTCTTTTTTTTTTAAACAAAAGGATAATGACAAACACTGTTGAGTGTCCACCTGTAGCAGATTCTGTTGATGCCCTGAACATATCCCCTCAGCATTCACACGTCCAGGATTTCCTGATGGCACCTGTGAATCTCCATCTCAGGGCTTTCTCCCTACCAGAGGGTAAGGCAGTAATTTGTCCCTATTGGGGCTGATACATAACCCAGGCACAGTTCTGCCAATCCTGCCTACTAAGTCTTGCTAGCACTACAACCTGAGGCCCCACAGAGTATTGGCTTTGCCTTCATGGAATCTTACATAACACTGATCTGCAACCAAGAAACTCATTTTTCTGCAGAGTAGCAGCAGTGGGCATGTGACTATAGGATCCATGGGTATTACCATATACATGCTGCCTGACAGAACTCTTAAAGGTCTCTTAAAGGCCCAGCTAAGGAGTCAGCTTGTAGATGATGCTCTTTTGGGGTGGGGCCCTGTGCTTCAAAATATGGCATAGGCTTTGAACCAAAGGTCAAATGATGCTCTGTCCCCAGTTGCTAGAACATTCTCTCCCAGCCCTAGTGGATGATCTATGATTGAGGTAAGCTTATCAGGGTATTTTCATTTGCTAGTGATTGGTTTAGGGGAAGTGGGCTGAATACATCTTGGGAAGATGCAGTGCCATAATAAACACATACTGACATGTCGGAGAAGCCAATTTTCCCTTCTGGCTTTGGATGTAGTATTGTGTAAAGATAACATTTGGAGCAGTTGCAGCCACTCTGTAACCAGGAAGAGAGAGAACATGAAGACTGAGAATGGCAGAGTAAAGAGACAGAAGGAGCTGGGTTCTGATGACACCAGTGAGCCCTTTGAAGAAACCCTAGAATTGCTTTCCTCTGGACATTTTAAGTGAGATAACAGATGGTTTTATTGTTTAAGCCACTTCTAGTCAGAGGTGGGTAATTTCCAGTGATACCCACGGTGGACACTTCTGAATTGGGCTTCCCACGTTTATTCCTTCCCATGGCTGCTTCTGTGTTGATGGTGTCCACCTTCTACTAGAAAGGCCAAAAATGCTGGCATTTCCTGGTTTCTCTTGCAGCTAGGAAATAACGTGACCCAATTCTGGCCACTAGGACTTGAGGAGCAGTCAGTTGTTAGCTTTCTGAGAAAGGGTTTCCTCCCTGATAAGAAGCGGCATTTAGGAAACATGCCCCTATTCTTTGGCCAGATGCTGTTGTGTCTTCATGTGACACTTGAAACTGTCGCGGCCATCTGTGACTATGATGGTCTAAGGATAAAGCCAGAGTGAAAGATGTAAAAGCTGAGGTCCACAGTGACCTAGCAGAGTCCCTGGACCAATCTTGGACTTGTCCTGCCTCTTGAGTTATCTTTAAGTGAGGTAAATAAATGTCATAATTTAAGTTGGTTTTTGTTGGATGTTCTGCTCCTTGAGGCCAGCGCCATCTTAACTCAAAAATATAGTATAGTATGCTACTTCAATCACGGTCTTCCCTTCCCAATCCACCAGAAATGAAGGAACAAAAAGTTTCTGTTAAACTTTTAAACATCAGCTGGTCCTGGTTTTACCTTATAATGATTATGGAAAATGCTAGTAGTATATAGTTTACTATAGAAGCACAAACTTTCCATGACCCTTCACATGAGACAGATCATTAGGTATTCATGAAAATTACAAGAATATCTCCTCTCAATAGCCCTGTAATTGGGAGAAATAACAAAACTGTAAAAGGAACCGTTGGATGTTTTCATTCAGTTGGCCATTAGAGTCTCTGAATTGAGTTTTTCTAAAAAGAAGGAAAATGCAGCCAAATTTCATAATTCCCTCAAAAGCTCTAAGTAAAAATATACTGAAATCCTGAATAAAAGAAAAGCAACTGTGCATATATTATTTTATTTTAAAAACAGAACATCTTAGAGACTGGAAACATTACATTTCTGTTTACCCTAAGCAAACAAGATGGGAATTTAGAATTTTGAGTCCAAGGAGTATTTTTCTTTAAAAATATATATCATACACACACACACACACACACACACACACACACACACACTAGTAATACAGAAAGAGATAATGAAGATGTTTTGCTGGAATTCTACTAGTCTGCTTTATGCTTATTGATGGAAAAAAAGATTCCTCCCTTGTAAATTACTTATTTTGCTAGAGGCTTTTCCTGGTTCTGGAACTACCACTTTTAAGGTATACTTCCCTCAGCGTGCAGAATGGTGGCGGTCTTTTCAGATAAGAAATTCTGCATTCCATTTATCTTCAGGGTGTTAACCTTTGACAGCGCTTCGACAGATTAACGAGCAAATGAACCTATTTTTCTAGCAGAAGAGCAGGTTGTCTGAATCAGGTATCCTTTCCTTTAGGTAGTTAAACTGGCCTGGGGCCCAAGGTGAGTGAGATTTCTTTGCTCTCAGCCTCATCACTCCACCTAGCTCAAGTTCAGGCGGCTTCAAGGATTTTGAGATTCTCTTGGGAAGCGAGCCCCTGCTTTAGCCAGAGGCTGGCTCATGAACGTCACCTTTCACCTACTTAAAGACAAGTTTTGCATAGCATCGAGGTTTACTATTCAAGTAGCTATTTCTAGCTCCTTCATTACTTCAAAACAAAATAAACCCCTCCAAATGTTTTATTTCTTGTGGTATCAAATCTGACTTAATGTTGTAACTTTGTCCACAGACCAACTAAATAATATGTTGGATTAAAGAAAAAAGAAAAGCTCAACCCCACTGCTGCTTGGGTAATGAAAGCCATCTTTCTTATAGTGTATTGTACTTGTTGTTTTAGTCATTTGTGTTTTGGTTTGTTTGCTTGCAGTAATGCAGTCTACCTGCACTCTATGTTTTTTTCCTTTTTGTAGTGTCTAAAGTGAAATATAATGGCAAACTTTAAAATACAGAAACAGTTTTAGCTTCATAAAAAGAACGTCCAAAGACAATAATTTGGGGTCAGCTTTATCATTTGAAAACAAATATCAATCTGGTATAATTAGTGAGTGCACTGAGGGGAGATGGGTTATTTGCTGGGTTCGGTGAGGCCAAAACAAGAGACAATAAAGAAACATGCTTTGAATTTTTGAGACCCTCTCGCTTCAGACATTTCCAAAAATCATTTTATTTTATAAAATTTGACAAATTTGTGCAAGAACGAAACAAGTAATCCAATTAAGAATGAAAATAATAACGCGCATTTTTTTCCCTGACCTATATTAAGATTTATGCATTACAGCAATATCTGCGTTTTCTAGTTCCTTTTTCGGGGGACAAGGCGGTGGTCTTTTTCCTCAGGAACTGCCCTCCTGCAGACCCGGCCGGCCCCGCCCCATCTCCGCCCTTGTCGCGGCCGCACAGACTGGCTCCCCTCCCCTCTCCCGGCCGCAGTGGTCCGGTCCCTCCCCGCCGACCTGTCCCCGCCCCGCGCCGGCTGCGGCTGTGTCCCGTCCGCCCCAGCTCGGGCGAATGACCCATAGTAACCCCGCCCCGCCCCCGGCCGCCCGCGCCGCGCTCCCGGTCGGAATTCGATAGGCCCAGCCCCGCACGCGCCACCGCCCGCGGGCCAATGGGCGGCTGCCTCTCTGCATATGCAACGAGCGCCGGCCGGGGGCGTGCGTCTTGGGCGGTTCGGTTCAGCAGACGCTGGTCTGCCGGCGCTGAGGCGCTACACTGTGCTAGTTGCGAGTGCTGGGGCTGAGACGAGGCGGCGCGGCAGCTGACCGGGCAGCCAACCGCTGCCCTCTCGCAGTGCGACCGCGGAGGCTGCGTCAGGGTCCCCAGGAGGCGGCCCGGGGCGTGAATGCTCTGAGGGCGCAGCAAGGCCTGCATGGGCCGGAGGAACCGGAGCTCCGGCCTCGCGGTGAGTGCGGCGCCCGTGGTGGGAGCGGCGGGGCCGTGTTGGCGGCGGGGCCTCCGCGTGCGGCCGGGTTGGGCCCGAGGGCGGCCCGGGCCTGGGGGAGGGACGCGGCCGGCCTGGAGGCCCCGGCTCCTCGACGTGGCCGCCGAGCCCGGCGCCGAGGGTGTGCGCGCTGGCGGTGCGGGCTCTGGGGCCGGCCCGCGGCGTGTGTGGGAGGCGCGGCCGTGGGGTCTGGGAAGCTGGTGAGGTGGGGCCCGGGCCGAAGGGCCCACGTGAGCTGGGGGAACCGCAGCCAGAGCGGCCGCGCTGTCCGGGGGAGGAAGGATGCGGCAGGGTCTTTCCCGGCGCTTTGGGGGCGGGGTGGCCTGGGGGATTGACAGCTTTCACTAGCCCGGCTCTGACGCCGTCGCTGGGAGGAAACTGAGCCCTGCGGTTTCGGAAACCCACACTGGGGGGGTGGGTGGGTTGCTGCGGGGTGTGAGGAGAAATTGGGGGTGTGAGATGGGTCGACCTTGGTATTTGTTCAGGCCACGATCGGTGGTGATGGGGCGGGGATGAATACTATTGTTTTGGGGTTGGGAGTTGAAGGTTTATTTTCCCTAGGTGCATTTTAATTATACAGCAGTAGTGGAATGTGTAATACCGAGAGAGTGCTCGCTATCACCAGCCCAGTGGGGTAGGGATGATCCAGCCCGTTTCACAGATGAGCAACCCGAGGCCCAGAGACATAGAACTGGTTTGTCCAGGCTGGATTTAGAAAATGTGCTCGAAGCTATTGTGTATATGGCCTTTCAGAAATAGGGTAGAACAACGTCTTTGAAATTATATGGACGTTAGAGAGAGACTAGGCCTCGTGAAAGTGATTATAGCCGAATAAGATGCCAAACAGCTGACACTTATTGAGCCTTTATAACATTGCGGGTGTTGTGCTAAGAGCTTTCTGTATAGTATCTCTGAAACTGTGAACAACCCACTAGGGTGGCGGTTATTCCCATTTTACAGCTGGAAAAACTGCTGTTTGGATATATTAACTTGCCCCCAGATCACAGCAAGTAAGAGGAGAAGCTGGGATTCAGATCCGCCTGTCTGAAAATCCAGAGCTTTCACATCTAAGCACTACAGTATACTGCCACTCCTTGGTGGCTGGCTGAATAGTTGTCACCGTGGATTTTTTGAGTGTCCAGGAGAGCTGTAGTTTGATGATAACCTTTTTTGTTTCCCCAGATTAGTTCCGAGAGTTGAAGGGTGCTGCTGAGGTGCTCCTGGAAGTGTATTAGTAGGTTATTACAGGGCGGAGGAGGTGTGACACGGGAGTGTGCTGCACAGACTTTATTCTTTTTTTGTGTTCTGGCGTCTTCCCATGCACTTCTCACCCTTAGGAATGAGTAAGGCTTCTTTAGTCACTCTGGTAGTTTCCCTTCAGACTTTTCCTGGTTTCTCTCTTTTTCAATAGAAAGCGTTGGTTCTGTAGGATGGCAGTGTTGGGTGTAGAGCAGAGATCCACTGGATGTATGGGTCACCTAGTGTCTTTGGGTCTCAGTTACTGGGTTTGTAAGATGTTTGCGCTGGTTGATTTAAAGCTGAAATATTCTGAGTCATGTCCTTGAAGGAAAGAAGGAAGGAAGGAGGGATGGGAAGAATCAATCCCTGTCTGGTTTGGGAAGTCAGATCTTAAAGCCCAACATTTTTCTCATTGCTTATGTGCTCCTCTGCTGTCTGGTTCTGCTTAAGTTAACCATTCCTCTTTCAATTAATTGCTCACTTAGAGCCTTTAGTTCCTATTCTATATCAGGCACCATGTAAAGTGCTGAGAATGCAGCAGTGAACAGAATTGATGGGAGCTTTGCCTTTACGGAGGAAACAAACATGAAGCAAATCTCATACAAATAATATATAATTACACATTATGATATGTGTAATGTGTAACGAAGGACAAGTAGTGTGTGAACGAATACTGTATAGAGGATTGTGATTTAGATGGAAATCTAGTCTAGGGAGGTGGTTTTGTTTTTCCCCTTAGATGGTGGGTGACCAATAGTGCTTGTTGACTAGACTGGGTACTATATATATTTATTTTTATTTATTTATTTATTTATTTATTTTTTTGCGGTACGTGGTACTCTCACTGTTGTGGCCTTTCCCATTGCGGAGCACAGGCTCCGGACGCGCAGGCTCAGCGGCCATGGCTCACGGGCCCAGCCGCTCCGCGGCATGCGGGATCTTCCCAGACCAGGGCACGAACCCGCGTCCCCTCCATCGGCAGGCGGACTCTCAACCACTGCGCCACCAGGGAAGCCCTATATATATATATTTAAACTTTTTATTTTGGGATGATTTGAGATTTACAGAAAAGTTGCAAATATGGAATATTCCTGTATACCATAACCCAGCTCCCCTGCTCTTATACTAACGTGTCACATAACCTTGGTTCATTTGTCAAAACAAGAAATTAATATTGATATTATCCTCTTAACTGTAGACTTTATTCAGATATCACCAGTTTTTCCACTAATGCTCTTTTTTCTGTTCCAGGATTGAGTCCATGATACCAGCTGGCATTTTGCATTCATGTTATTCTAGTCTTCTCTAATATTAAATATTAATTTTAAAATTTACCTTTTATGAGTTTACTTCTAATAATTTGTAAGAGTGGTATGGAACACTAAGAAAATAAATATACGAATATGTAAAATAAACTATATTATATGTCATTTTCCAGCGATTCCAGTTTTGTTTAAATTAAGATTGCCCAGTATCAGTACGGTAGAAAGAAAATTGATCAGACTTAAAATTCAGTATCTGGAAAGGGAACATTTTCACTGGCATCTCTTTACCTCTCAAATTCCTTTTATTTAATTTTACTTATTTCTCTTTCTTTTTTTTGACAGATTATATTCCATTATAGGTTATTACAATATATTGCGTAATTCCCTGTGTACATCCTTTTTGCTTATCTGTTTTATGTATAGTAGTTTGTATCTGTTAATCCCGTGCTACTAATTTGTCCCTCCCCTCCTCCCTCTCCCCTTTGGTGACCATGTTTGTTTTCTGTGTCTGTGAGTCTGTTTCTGTTTTGTATATATATTCATTTGTATTATTTTTTAGATTCCACATACGAGTGGTATCATATAGTATTTGTCTTTTTCTGTCTGACTTGTTTCACTAAGCTTAATATTCTCTAGGTCCATCCATGTTGCTGCAAATGGCAATATTTCGTTCTTTTTTATGGCTGAGTAATATTATAAACACACACACACACGCATATACACATCACATCTTCTTAAGCCAGTCATCTGTTGATGGGCACTTGTGTTGCTTCCATATCTTGGCCATTGTAAATAGTGATGCTAATATACATGTACCCA
The DNA here is from genome assembly GCF_025265405.1 of Mesoplodon densirostris. NCBI lineage: Eukaryota > Metazoa > Chordata > Mammalia > Artiodactyla > Ziphiidae > Mesoplodon > Mesoplodon densirostris. The sequence goes on along the minus strand of NC_082668.1, from coordinate 15,895,458 downwards.
AATGTTCATTTTGAATTAGACTTTTCATCCTTTCTGGAGTGGAATTGCCGGATCATATGGTGATTCTATTTTTAGTCTTTTAAAGTACCTGAATACTGTTTCCCATAGTGGCTACACCAAATTACATTCCCACCAACAGTGTAGGAGGGTTCCCTTTTCTCCTTCAGCATTTATTATATGTAGACTTTTGATGGTAGTCATTCTGACAGGTGTGAGGTGATACCTCATTATGGTTTGTTTGGATTTGTATTTCTCTAATAGTGATGTTGAGGATCTTTTCATGTGCCTGTTAGCCATCTGTATGTCTTCTCTGGAGAAATGTCTGTTTAGGACTTCTGCCCACTTTTTGATTGGGTGGTTTGAGTTTTTTTTTGATATTGAGTTGTATGAGCTGTTTGTATAGTTTGAATATTAACTCTTTGTCAATCACATCATTTGCAAATATTTCTCTCGTAGGTTGTCTTCATTTTGTTTATGGTTTCTTTTGCTGTGCAAAACTTTTAAGTTTGATTAGGTCTCATTTGTTTATTTTTGCTTTTATTTCATTTCCCTTGGGAGACTGATTTAAGAAAATATTGCTACGATTTACATCAAAGAATGTTTTGCTTATGTTCTAGGAGTTTTATGGTGTCATGTTTTATATTCAGGTCTTTAAACCATTTGGAGTTTGTTTTTGTATATGGTTTGAGGGAATGTTCAGATTTTGTTTGTTTTGTAGCTGTCTAGCTTTCCCAATACCATTTTTTGAAGAGACTGTATTTTCTTCTGGGGAGATTTTTGCATTGATAATGGTGAGATATTACTAGATGACAATCTTGCGTTCTGAGGCTGTAATTAAATGTACATAAAGCAAGAGTTTGAGAACTTTTGAGCAACAATATTCTTTTAATTTCAATGTCTGTTTCTACCCAGAATGTCACTCCAGCTCACATTGCAAGATATGAAAATGAGAGAGGGAATTTTTTCAGGAAGTCATTCTCCCTGCCTTTAGGATACGTAAAGCTTAAATATTCCTGTAATACTTAAACTTTCCCCTTTCAGATGCACAGTTGGGAAGCAAGAAATTTATGTGAGATTTGGACCTGAGGATGGGATTTGGATGTTTTCAGGAAAGCTAGGCCAAAAAAAGTTGACAGTTTTTTCTAACTTTAGATAAGTAGTATTATAATTATTAAAAGTATCCTGTGTAGTTTACACTTTACAGAGTGATTTAACTTAAAATTCTCACCTCTTAGGAGACAAATGATGACATGATTTGGGAAATATAAGCCATTAAATGTGTGACTATTTCAGTTGAACATGTATTAAGCCAATACAAATAGTTCATTGCAGTACATTTACTGAATGCTGTCTGCATGCAAAGTACTGTGCTAGGTGTACAATGTGGAATAAATAAAAAGATGAACTTGTAAAGTCCTTGCTTTCAAGGAGATTTCAATTTAATGAATACTAATACTCAGATTAAAGTTTTTTTCCTTTTTAAAGTACTATCATTTTAGCTTATTTGATCCTCTTAAGAGCCTTATATCATTAGCAGAAATATTGAGAAAATGGAGATTTAGAGGCAAAATTGCCAGACCTGATGATTAATTGTAGTATATGGGTTGGGAGAAGGAGATGTTGAGTGATAACTCGTTTACCGTTTTGATGCTATCAGTGTAGAGATTGCCAGTGGAGAGACTAGAAAGAGAACAGGAAGAGGCCAGGGATGGAGCTGGGTATAGGAAGCTGAGCTTGCAAAGGAATCAGTAGTAGTGGCCAGGGAGGTGAGAGGACTGCCAGAAGCAGGTGTCCCTGCTGCCAAGGGGTAGCTGTCAATACTGTGGAACACCCCTGTGAGGAACATTGAGTACCATCTGTTGTATTTAGCAACTCGGAGGTCATGGGTGACCTTGGCAGGAGATACTGATGTGGTGGTAGAGGTAGGATGAGGAGCAGAAGTAAGTAGAAGGTGGGGAAAATGGAGACAGCAAGAATCGGAAACTGCTTCCACGAGCTTTGATTTTTAGCATATTTAAATGCCGATGGGAGGGTGTCTGTTGAGAGGGGGAGGTCGAATATAGATGAGAAAAGTGCTACTTGTTTGTGCAAAGTTGGTGACAAGATGGGAGGGCATGGGATCCAAAGCAAGTGAGCCCTGTGCCTTAGCTGGGAGGAGGGACACCTCTTCTACAGTAACAGAAGATGGGCCTGTAACCACCTGACAGGAGTCAGTACCATATTATGGAGCCCTGAGCAATTTCCAGAAAATTGCCAAGAACTGTTGAATTCCTAAAGATCAGCCCAATTTTTGCTGACTCATGACATAGTCTTTTTAGAAAACTTCACTACAAAGCATTGTGTGAAATTGATTTAACATGTGACTTAATCTTGATTTTTATCCACCTTAATATGGTATATACTTCCATCTGGCTTTTGAATATAGTTTATTTCTTTGCTGAAGAAGGGGACAATATAAACATTAAATCTTGTGATTTCTTCCTTATGTGCTATTTTTAGTTTCATAATAGTTTTTGCACTGCTTCTGTTTTCCTGACATTTTAAATGCCTAAATTCTTTATATTTAAAATTTTAACTTCTGTTTTTACTGAAATATGTTTACTTCTCATGTTTCCCATTTGGAGGAATAAAGAATTATTGGATGATTCAGTGGGCTTAATGGATCTGCTAATTTTTATTTTGAACTGAAGATACCTGAGTAACCAATGTTTTGGATAAATTGCCTCCAACTATAGTTCCTTATTTGTTTGTGAAGGTATTACGAGGATATATAGGGGCAATGATTTATTCACTCATGTATTTCTTTAGTATGTATCTTGCAAGACACTGGCAATTTGAAAATGACTAAGAGATCGTCCCTGGGCTTCTGGCGGCGCAGTGGTTAAGAATCCGCCTGCCAGTGCAGGGGACACAGGTTCGAGCCCTGGTCCGGGAAGATCCCACATGCCGCGGAGAACTAAGCCCATGTGCCACAACTACTGAGCCTGTGCTGTAGAGCCCATGAGCCACAACATCTGAGCCCGTGCACCTAGAATCCGTGCTCCACAACAAAGAGAGCCGCCGCAATGAGAAGTCCGCGCACCGCAATGAAGAGTAGCCCCCGCTCGCTGCAACTAGAGAAAGCTCGCACGCAGCAAAGAAGAATAAATTAAAAAATTTATAAATAATTAAATAATTAAAAAAAAAAGAGATCGTCCCTGTTCTCAAAGAAGTCAGGATTCATGAAAGGAAAGTATGAACATTATATGGTGTAAGGGAAGAAGGTATAAGAATAGGTGCATTACTGTATGGTATAGCTCAGACAGAACAGGGCAGGAAAAAGGGGAGACTTTATGGTGGAGGTGGTAGCCCAGTTTTCTACGACAAACTGGACTTTTTGCCAAGTGAACAAGGGAGACGGAATAGAATGTTTAACCTTGAATCTGTGCCAGGTGTGTGTGTACACAGATATGTACACATTGGAGGTGGTATAACAATACTAAAGAATGTTGTTAGAAAAATAAAAACCTTATCTTGCTATAAAAAGCTTCCCATTTGTTTGTCATGTCATGGTCAGCTTTTCTATCCCTTATTTAATTTGGAAAGTAATCACACTTAGATAATATTTTTCTGATACAAAGCCTGGGTTTTCTTTTTCTGTACTAATGGTCTTTGGAATAAAGATGATAGCCAATACCTTTACAGTATTTCCTCTGGCCAGGTGCTGTTCTGATTTTCTTCTCAATTTTATGAGATAGGTTTTTTATCATTCTTATTTCACACATGAGGAAATTGAGGCACAGGGAGCTTCAGTGACTTGCCCAAGTGTGTGCTGTACCTCATCCCAGGTAGTTAGGTTCCAGAGTCCAAGGCCCAGGCGCTGCACCTCCTCTCTGGGGTGACAGCTTGGTTTGAAGTTCATATATACCTCTGAAGGCATGATTATACCTGGAAGGGAGCTGTGATGACAGTTTATCTATTTTTATTACACATAACTTACCTCCCCTCCCCCCAAATAAAAGCCCTGTTTTTACAGAGGAGAATGTGAGGAGTAACAAATGAAATTGAGAGAATTTAACTAAAATTTTCTTCTTGTACTTGAACGTAAATACATCAGGATACATTCTCCTTTAACATTCTTACATAGGAATCATTAACATTGCCCTTTTAGCATTTTTTGGATCAGGAATATAAAGCAATTTTGCGTTCTGTAATCTGCTAATTCCATTTTTTTTCCTTTTCTTTCTTAAGGAAAAAAAAAAGAAAGGAGACCTGCTTTCTGTATGTCTGAGAAATATTTCATAATATTTAATCCAGTTAAAGAAACCTACTTCCTTCCCCCAAATCCTCCAGTTAACCACTGATCTGAATTTGGTGTTCATTATTCATATCCATTGCTCTGCAATTTTACTACATATGGATGTATCCCTAAACAGTGTACAGTATTGTTTTATGTATTTTTAAACTTGATATAGATGGCATTGTATGTATTCTTATGCAGCATCCTTTTTTTCAGTCAATATCACTTAATCTATGTGGTTTCATCAGTTGAGTTTCATCACTGTGGGTATATCTCAGTTTAGCTAATTTACTTTAAAATTGTGTTACTTTCATTTTTATTTCTTTTTTTGTTCTTAGTAGATAACTTTGCAGATATATATCTAATATTGTTTCATTTTAAATTCCATAAATGACTGTAGGGATAATTCACATGTGTCCTTCCTTTTGGGAAATTTTTATAAATCTACTTTTGATTTAGCCAATTCTGTATTTGAGTGCTTGTTTAAGAATTTTCCTCTAAAATGTGCCTTTTTCCATTGTAATTTTGGTGGGTAGGGACATGGACTTGGAGTTAAGTTTTCTTGGAATTGAATTCTGGCTTATTAGTTGTGTGATCTTGGGCAGCTTATTTAACCTCTCTGTGCCTCAATTTCTTCTATAAAAAACAGATAATAAGAAAATCTGCTATATATTGTCAGGATTTATATGAGATAAGTTCCTGGCACGTAGTCAGCACTCAGTAAATATTAACTATTTTAAATTTATTTATTTTTGGACTATACAGTATTTTCTAAGTTCGTCCACTCACTTTTTGTTACTGCCTTACCTTTTGAAGCAGCGTTATCATCCTTACATAGACAAATACACTTCAAGGAAATGTCTAATGTATTGTAACCTCTGGTTAATGGAGATTGGGAAGAGATATTGTAAATAGTAAACTGTAAACTGAGGGACATTAAGTAGATTTTGATATATTTTAACGTCAATAATTTAGGATTTACCTTGTGCTTTAGTTTTCTGGAAGTGTATATAAAGCACCTTGAAAGTAGGTTGACAGGGTGTACTTCTCAGTCGGGCAACTTAAGAATCCCCTTATTAGTTTTAAACATCTTTTGAATATGACCTTGATAATGGTTCAGGTAGCATTTCTAAATATACTGTCTTAGGTCATCAACTTTGTGTTGAATGGCGAAGGAATCATTGCCATATATGTGTGTAAAACTTGCTGTGTAAATTTGATCTGATCCCTTAACCTTTCTCAGCCTTCTTAACCTTAACCTTAACCTTCTCATAAAGATGTTCTTACTTTGCAGGGCTATCACGAGGATTGAGGGAGGTGACAGATAGTAGTTTAGGGTACACGGTTGACCCGTATGTTAGTTGTTAGTTATTTCTCTGCCTCCCTCTGTCTTCTCTTTTTTTCCTGTTTTCTTTCTTCTCTATTCTTCCTTTTTTTCTCTTTCCTTCTTTCTCTGTCCTTTCATTGATATATAAAAATCTGCACATATTTAATGTATACAATTTGAGTTTGGACATGCATACACCTGTGCAGCCATCACCACAATCAAGGTAATAGACATATTGATCACCTCCAAAAGTTTCCTTGTGCCTCTTTGTTTCTTGTTTTTTTTGCATTTTGATTTTTTCTGTCCTTCAGAAGCAGTTTTTTGGTAAGAAATAACAAGGTATTCTGAGTCCAGCATGTGACCAAACCCATCATATAAGTAAAAAGCATACATCACTTAAAGGGGGTCTAAGGAGTACTAATTCCTTAAGGATGAGAGTGTTCAAGCTGTCTGAAGATACATAAAGGATGTGGTTAATGTTGAGTGAGCAGTACAGAGGTCAGAGAGGTCATATTGGCCAGGGTAGCCAAGGGAAAGGTCAGCTGAGCAAGATTGGATTTGAAAAAATAGTTGAGTTTGAGGTAGAGGAACTCAAATGGGGATGTCCAGGGCAGTTGGGGAAGAGCAAGATTGACAAATAAAATTGAGGCATCACCTGTTCTGGGGGACTAGAGAACCTGTGAGGATAAGTCGCATCCCTGCGGAGAAGCAAAAACACCAGAGATTTGGAGGACAAAGACAATTAAAGATCTTGCCTAAGACTCATTTATTTATTGATTCCTTCAACTCAGGAAGTACAGTTGGCCCCTGAACAACATGGGTTTGAACTGTGTGGGTCCACTTACTTGTGGATTCCGCCCCCCCCCAAATGTGTACTACAACACTACACAATCCAAAGTTGGTTGAATCCCTGGATGTGGAACTGTGGGTATAGAGGACTGACTATAAAATTATATCCGGATTTTTGACTGTATGGAAGGTTGGCGCCCCTAAACCCCGTGTTCAAGGGTCAGCTGTAATTGTTGAATGAATGGAAGGTAGTAGGAATAAGAAGGGACACTGGGCAGCCAGCAAGTGAAGAGGACCATGTGGGCTCTGAGTTTTTACAGGAGGAGCATTTAGGGTCTGGCCCGAGTTGTTTCTAACCCTGCTGCTTGACTGTCAGTGTGGCACTGCCCGTGCCATTTAGCCTTTGTGGAGCTCCGTTTCCTTGTCTGTAAACCTTTCTTGCCCAACACTGTTGTGAGCTGCTTCTCCATCAGTGCTCTTTTTCTTTTACCTCCCTTTCCACCTCTTCCTTTTTCTTGGTTTAGGACTTTTTCTATTCCTGCCGCGTTTCTTTCTTAGGCTTCTTTGAAACTTTATCAGTTAGCTTTGCGTGTTTCCCCCTCTGTGTTTATTTATGTGTTTACTACTTGTAATTCACTGGGGTATTTGTACGGGTTTTATTAGATACTAACCGCCGACTGCTGCATAGATGTAACCTTTTGAATATTATTTTCTAAATTGGTATTGTAGGCATAAAACAGTTCATTTTTCTGCATTGCTGTTTCTAGGTTATAAAATACTGTTATCACTTTGGTCAGAATTATGAAAAGTTCCCACTTCAACCAGAGAAGTTTCTTATTTTTACTTATTTTACTTTCATCAGGATTGAAGTGATCCTCATTCTGGACCCTGACTGTGGCTTTTTTTTACTGTAACATTAAAACAATCAGAAATCTTTCTCTTCTCTTTGGAAACTGACTTGATCTCTGAACTTATTACTTCCAGTTTGGGGGAAGCTTGGGGTAGTCGAGTTCTTTCTAAAATGAAGTAAGGAGTTTATTTTAGTTCCATGGAAAACCAGAATGAACCAGAATGAATTAATCTTAGAACTGTACTTGACATTAATTGCAATTATACCACATGGACCATAATACACGGAATTATTATTTGTTAACATATTCACAATACTTCCGTAAGTCATTTTCCTTTTGTACTGAAACTTTGCATATTGCTAGTGTGTTAGAGTCTAGGAATTTGTATTCATCATTGACTCTGAAACTAGGCCTGACTTCTAGCCTGATGCCCGTTTAGACTCTCCTGCATAGTATTCTCCTTAGAAATTCAAAATGTTTATTTGTAAATCACTTTCTGAGGCATAAAAAGAATACCTGTTTTCTCCAACATCTTGAGGTGGGAGGGTTGTGAGAGGTAGTAGCTGGTTGGGAGTGAGGTGTGAGGTCAGAGAGGGGAGCTCATGGGACCCCAAGTATAAGGAGTGAGATTGGCGTGGTAGAGGGGAGTGATGCAGGGCTTGAGCTTTATGACCACATTGGCACTTGAATTCCCAAATCTGACTCCACCTCA